>NC_067406.1:26644207-26956886 GCF_009764475.1 Pristis pectinata
TCTTTCTATAACCTAACAGCTTCTACCCTATACCCTACAGTTGAGTCACTCACTGCAGGATACCCAGCCTCTGACCTGTTCTTGTAGCCACAGTCATTATGTGACTGTTCCAGCTGAGTTTCTGGTTAATTGTGACCCAGGGGATGTTGATGATGGGGGACTCAGTGATAATAATGCTGTTAAGTGCAAAGCACTGATGGTTAGACTCTCTCTTATTGGAGATGTTATTGCCTGGCACTTTTGTGGCATGACTGCTCGTTGCCACTTATCAGCCCATGCCTGCATATTGTCCAGGTCTTGCTGCATGCAGACAGGGACTGCTTCATTTGCTGAGGAGTTGTGGATGGAATTGAACATTGTGTAATCGTTAGCAAACGTCACTACTTCTGACCTTATGAAGGCTAGAAGCAGCTGAAGATGGATGGGCCGAAATCACTACTCTGGAGAACTCTTGCAGCAATATCCTAGGTCTCCAATAACTACAACCATCCTGCTTTGTATGAGAATGACTCCAACCATTGGACTGTTTTCCCCTTGATGCCCATTGACTTCAGATTTATCAGAGCTCCTTGCTGCCATGCTCAGTCAAATGCTGCCTTGATGTCAAAGATAGTCATGAGTTTGTGAGTCGTGAGTAGATCAGCAGAACAAGTGTGTTAATTTGTGTCAGTCCCAAAAGTTTACCTAATGAAAAGGTTGTATTGGTACAGTTTACATGGATGTTGTAAGAAATGCACAGAGAAGTTTCATTATACATACTAAAGTGTGCATCAGTGGGAGTCACCAATGTAGTATGCTTCCATATTTCAACAAATAGGGAGGACATATTTGGTATTGGTATTGGTTTATTATTGTCACTTGTTCCGAGGTACAGTGAAAAACTTGTCTTGCATACCATTTGTACAGATCAATTCATTACACGGTGCAGATACATTGAGTTAGTACAGAGTACATTGAGGTAGTACAGGGTAGTAAAAGCAAAGAGTAGATCTGTAGAGAGCAGCTTGAAACGAATGACTTCTTTTTGATACTTTACTTTCACTGTCATAGATAAAACTCAGTCTAAAAGTACATTTTACTTTCCTGTGAGTATGCTCTAATTTCTCTGTAACTGCTTTATAGGGAAGGGAATGTCTCAACACCCGTTCCAACAATTAGCCGAAGAGGGGTTAGGGTGTAAGTCAATAGGAATATGCATTTCATATGGTAACCAATCATTTAATTTGCCTGTACTCATAACAAGGTGCAAAGGTCCCAATTCCTTCTCATCTTTATTAAGGGGCTTGTTCTCTATGCTGCAGAGCCTCTGTTCAGGGTTTGCTGGCAGTGGAAGATCATGCTGGAGATTCTAACATGGGAGGGTTGAGGATAGGAACCACCAGAATTCTCCAGAGCTCTCCAGGAAATGAATATTAATATACTAGTGCTTTAAAGGAGGTTGAGATGTATATGGAAGGTCTGGACAGCTGAAGGCTGGAATCTTTGGAACACCAAGGGTTGTGGACTGGAGATTACTGAGGTAGGGAGGGGCAAGGAACTCTGGTGTGCAAGTTTCTGGTGTGCAAGTTACTGTTGCACACACATGCCCTCTGTAAATAAACTATTGGCTACATCTGAAAAGCCAAAGAAACCTGCTGAGTGTTTCTGGCACTTTTAAGCTGATCTCAGCTCAGAAGAAAAGTGCATGACAGTTATCCTCATTATGATGATGGTAGGAAAGGAAAATAGCAGTGCAATATTTCCTCTGATTACTAGCCAGTGAGTGCCAGAGGAGAGAAAGTAGATGTCAGTTTTAATGAGGACAGAATCAACGTCCAACAGTAACATCCCTCATGGTTTAAAAAGCCTGCTGTCAACATTAAGGATATTAGTTAAGGAACAATCACTTGGGATGAGGTGACAAAAAGAGTTTAATGCAACTGGAATCATAACCTAGCACAATTCAACTTGTGCAGTCAACCACGCTAAAAAGAAGGAACAACAGTGATAACAGGGTAGTCAAAATCTATTGGAAAAAATGGGGAATGATGGCTGGTTACTGGCATAGAAATTCGATTGTGCTGGAAAACATGCACTACAATCACAGTGTGCCAGGAATCCATGCCAAACTCAGCCAGTGGAAGTCACACCTGAAATTTGTATGCACACCTCATGAAGATGATTACAGGATTCCCCTGACTGCAATGGTTACTGCAACTGTGCACGTTCACATTGTCTAATTTCAGGAATTGTTTGCACAAGATGAATTAGCTGACTGAAGTCATCCCTACCTTTCTTAAACGGATGGTGCTCATTGCTTACAACTACTGTGGGAAGTCGTCATACATCTTTGTAAACCTTAACACAACCTATGGGACACCAGACATGTGAGTAGGCATCCTGATTTTTGGCCTGGTTTTTAGGTCTTAGTTGAGGAAGTGAAGGTGAGGAGAGGGGTCCTGGACACCTGGGATCCCTGGAAGCCATCTATATTGATTCTGAAGTGGCAGTAGGAAAACATGGCCAAGGAGGTCGCACCTCTCCTGAAGTTACAAGGACCTGCATGCAACTTCACACACACTCAGTGAACACGAAACAACTGGAGCACAAGGCATAAACACTGCCCTGTGCTGTACACCTCCATCACTCAGTTAACGATGTCTATAACCTCCACACATACCTAACATTTAAACACTTAACACAATCTCACACCTTTATTATTACTCTTATAATCAGATACGCCTCTTCTACACAGCTATTCAACAATAATAGGCACATCGCAAAGACTGATTCAGAAACCCTCTACACCCACTTTCTCTCACTGTCTCTCCCACAGAAGACAGATGATGCAAATGTATATTGAGACATGGGCTCTGTGCAGCATGCCTGTGTGAAATCTGAGGAGTATGGGAGGATTCCAACCCTAACCTTGCACGTGGCTTTTTGCAGAGCCTGGAGCCACTCTTTGCAGCATGTAAATGTGGCCAGGTCCTTGCTCAACACTTGCACCGTGGTGCAGCATCTGATGGTTGAGGTCTCTACCTCCATGGAATAAAAACCTTCCATTGGAAGCTCACCTTTCTTCTGTGCATTCTCAGACGGTTGGCACCCTGGCTCTAGATTCCACTGTTCAAAAGAGCTGTGACATTGCTGTAGCAGCCACCAAGACTGTGTTATGACAGTGCAATGGTTAAGTTGCTGGAATAACAGAGTCCTGGACCATTGAGCTAGAGACTTGAGTTTGAATCCCACCCTGGCAACTGGCGTATTTATATTCAAGTAATTAAATCAGTATTTTTCTGTAAATTGTAACAGTAACTGGATTGTCATAAAATCCCACCTGGTCATGAATAACATTCAGGAAATAAAATCTGCTGTGCTTACCCAGTCTGGCTTATATATGACCTCAGACCACTCTTAACCACCTTCTCAGACCAGGAGAAATTAGGGATGAACAATAAATGCAAGCAATGCAGAGGCATCCACATCCTGAATAAATTACATGAATTACAATAACATGAGTAAATTTTTAAAAATATCCTCAGATATATCCAAAAAATATCCCCAGAAGAGGGACTGTAGCTTCATTGGAGTACAAAGCAGTTGCCCTGCATGGATAGTGACCTCAATGTTACCTGCCAGCCAGCGAGCCCACAATGCTGCCACTGATGGTGAATCGAATAGTCTGAAGCTAGGCTGCCTCGACCAAGCTACCTTAGTTGTCCTTACAGCTGTCTGCAGCTTCCTCCACAGCAGGGAGTACACAACACTGCAGGCCAGATGCAGATGTAGCTGTAGAGACATGGATATTTGAAAGGCAGATCTAAGAACTTACACAACGATGATTAGCCACAAGTATAGATTTGTTCTTGGTTGGATACATCAATATAAATGTGTTTAGCATGTTGACTTAGTTGGTTCTCACTTTTACAACACAGAAAAATGTAAGAACTTAAGGATTAGGAGCAGTCATGTCTTACTAACTTGACTGAGTTTTTCAGGGAGGTGACGAAGGTAGAGCTGTGAATGTTGTCTACATGGATTTTAGTAAGGCGTTTGACAAGGTTCCTCATGTGAGGCTCATCCAGAAGATTAAGATGCATGGGATCCACGGTGACTTGGCCGTTTGGATTCAGAATTGGCTTGCACATAGAAGACACAGGGTAGTGAGTGATGGGACTTATTCTGGCTAGAGATCTGTGACTAGTGGTGTTCCGCAGGGATCCATATTGGGACCTCTGCTGTTTGATATACAGTATATAAATGACCTGGACGAAAGTGTGGATGGGTGGGTTGGTAAGTCCTCAGACAATACAAATACTGGTGACGTTGTGGATAGTGGGATCCTCAAAAGAACCATAGCGTGATTAGCAGATCTGTGCAATCTTGTAAGTATGCTTAGACAGCACTTGCAGAGACACAAGTATTGGAAGGAAGGATAGTCATTGTTCCCCAAGAGCTATCCCTTGTGCTAATGATGCCGTTTGGTTCATTCCCTGAACCACAGGGGAGTCCATGTTCTGAGCAAATCCACGTCTTTTCAGCACGTTGCTTTCTGCTCACTCAGAAGAAGATGATTTCCTTTCTGCTTGAGTACACAGCCTCAGTAAAGTCTCTAGTGTTGTAAGCTGGTTGATGTGACATATCCATAGCTGCCTGATATGAGCTGGAGGCTAAGACACTCAGGACCACCATAGCTTTCACTGCCACAGACAGAGCAGGCCAGGGAAAGCATTATGACTGGAGTCCTCCAGGTGACAGAGCTAGGGGACCACCCTCTGAAAAATCTGAACCTTAGAGAACATTTCCCTTCTATCAAATGCAGAGGAGCTTCAAGGGCATATGGACAGGTTATATGAATGGGATAGGACATGGCAGATGGAATATAAAATGTGGGCATTCAATTTGATAGAAAAAGTTGAAAGTCAAAGGATTCTTTTTGTTAGCGGGAGGTGTTAGTGTTCAGGAACTTGTATATTTTTGTACATATATCATTTGCAGATGCGTCATTCAGTTAGAGGGCAAATGGTATATTAGCTTTCATTGCAAGAGGATTTGAGTACAAGAATAGAGACCTCTTGCTCCACTTATATAGAGCTTTGGTGAGACCACATCTGGAACATTGTGCACAATGTTCCCTCAGGAAGGAGGTACTTGTGATAGAGGGAGTGCGGCAGGGATTCACGAGATTGATTCCTGAGAAGCAGGTTTATCATATGAGAATGAATTTAGGAGGCTTGGACAATATTGTCTCATGTTTAAAAAAACTGAGAGAAGAAATGTGCAAAATTAATTAACGCATGGCAGGGTGGAGGCAGGATTGATGTTTTCTGGCTGGGCTGTCGAGAAGCAGGAGTCACAGTCTCAAAGTAACAGGTTGGCCATTCTATACAGAAATGGCAAGAAATGCTTTCATAAAGAGGGAAGTGAATCTTTGGAATTCTCTACTCAAGAGGGCTGGGGAGGCTCAGCCACTGTGTATATTCAAGGCCAAGACTGATAGACTTTAAATATTAAGGGAATCAAGGGAAATGGGTTAATGTGGGAAAATGGAGCTGAGGCCATGATCCTACTGAAGGGCAGAACAGGCATGAGGGGCAGAATAGCTTACTCCTGTTTGTATTTCTCAAATAGCCTTCTTGCTTCCAGCTTGCATGCATAATGTGCAGAAGTCTGTGCAATTCAATTTGACGAGTAGCTCAAGGCACGTTAGAATAATGCAGTCACAAATCCTGATTAAAATTCCGGTCAAACTGGGACCCATAGTGCCAAAAGGTAGGGCACTACATGTTCCAATTCCTGGGCCATTTTATTTTGGGAATTGTTTTAACAGCATTTCATTAGTTGATTCCTCATTGTCATTGAAGAATTTGCAGATACAATCATAGACAGCCTTTGGAGATTTTCACTTGAAATAAATTATTTTTTTCTCCCAGGAAGAGACTTGGAGTGGATTAAGGCTCAGCTGTTACCATAACACTGCAGAAATAAACAGCAATAAAAATCTCAATGAGCTGTGAAGTGCAGTTATAGAACTCCAGCTGAACAAGACAACCACATGTCTGCTCTGTTATTGCATGGCATCATGGGAATTCCATCAGGCACACAACATCCCTAGAATGTCACCTGAAGCCAAGCCAACCAGAAGTTAACCTTCTTCGGCTGTGGATTGTATATTTTGCATAACCAATCATTGAGAAAAAAATTCAATATTCTTAGAAGGCTTTCGGATGAAAATAAACATTAACCTCCACTGTGAAAGAAATATTGACTAGAGAAATGGCAGAAAACTTTAACTGTGTCACTCATGTCCACGGCTTTGACCTAGGTGCTCGTTACATCGACCTGCAGCCTTTGGGTTATGGTGCCAATGGATTGGTATTTGCGGCAATAGATAGCCAAAGCTATCGTAAAGTCGCAGTGAAGAAAATCACTATTAATGATGCTCGAAGTCTAAAGCATGCTCTACGGGAGATCAAAATTATCCGCCGATTGGACCATGACAATATCGTAAAGGTTTTTGAGGTTCTTGGTCCCAAGGGAAGTGATATACCTCAAGACATTTATAGGTTGAGCGTAGTGTATATAGTCCAAGAGCATATGGACACTGACCTTGCTCGCCTTTTGGAGCAGGGACCCCTTTCAGAGGAGCATGCCAAGCTTTTTATGTACCAGCTACTTCGAGGACTCAAGTACATACACTCAGCCAACATACTGCACAGAGATTTAAAGCCAGCCAATATCTTTATCAATACCGAAGACCTGGTGTTGAAAATTGGCGACTTTGGATTGGCAAGGATTGTGGACCCACATTACTCACATAAAGTAAGTGAAATTTTTTAACTTATTTGTTCATTGAATGTGAATGGAGTGGCATTGTTGGCATTTATGGTCTATCTCTAATTGCCCCTGAACTGAGCAGATAGAGTCAACCAGATTCTGGGTTTAGAATAGAGACACAAGAGATTCTGCAGATACTGGAAATCTGGAGCAACGCACACAAAATGCTGGAGGAACTCAGCAGGCCAGGCAGCATCTATTGGAGCTGAGATCCTCCAGCATTTTGTGTAGGTCAAGAATCGTGTGACAAGAAAATCTTGCAGTTTGTCTCAGGAGTCACATATAGGCCGGGCTGGGTAAGGATATTAGACCTCCTTCCTGCACTCATTAGTGAACTGGGTAGATTTTTACAGCAGTCCAGTGATTAACATTACTGAATTAAAATTCTGGAGTCATCTAATCATTTAAATTTAAATTTTTTTGTTGCCTTGGTGGGTTTAGAACTCATATCTCTGGATGAGTGATCCAGAATTCTGCTGCTGGACGTTAACTTGCTGCTGGACGATGCCACCATACCTCTCTGATACTAAAACTGAGCTGCGTTATATCTCACTAGGTCAACATATTACTGGTGCTCTTAAATGATAAATTCAGTCCATGGAATATGGTGAATTAAGTCTTTTCTGGCTAAAAACTGACAAAATATTGCAAATGGCTTCAGGACCCTCTGGATCAGGGAAGGAAAAGAACTCAACTCAGGTTGTCACACCTGATGACTAAACAGTGCCAGATCAACACTGAAATGTGTTCAACTACATTTGTTCATGTTTGAACATTTGTTCAATACAATGTGTTCCAACTGATCTATATGCTGCTGTATCCTTTGATAACCTTCCTTACTTTTCACAACTGCCAATTTTTGTGTCATCTGCAAACTTAATAATCATTCCACCTACATTTTCATCCAAATCATTTGTATATAGTTATACAGATATTTTATTTATAGATCCCAGCACACCACTGGTCACTTGCAGTCAGAATAACACACCTCCACCAAAGAGAGTAATAGTGCCTTATGATAGTGTCCATCATCTTCTGTCTCAAAGCACCCAAAACTCCTGCTCCACCATCAGCAACACATGGCCATTAAACACTTGAGCTTGAACACCTCATTCCGAGCCTCAGGACTGGGGAACCATAATTGGGAAAGATGCTGAAGGAGTGTCCAATGGTTAGTGTGGTAGCTTGCTGGAGTCCCTTTAAAGACTTCACATTTTGAAACAAATTCACTCTCATGTGTTGGGGGAAATATATGAAACCCATGGGTCCAGCCAGTAGGCATGGAACAAATTTGACCCTAAAGAGGGTAAACTGCATGCATTTTCTGAGGGGATTTGCCCTGGTGCTTCTCTAAAGGTTGCTGCAGGCTTGGAGAATCGGTAGGCAACTAGCTTGCAAATCCCTTCCTACAACAAATTAGGAATTCGCAAAGTTCTTAAATGAATTGATGGTACACTATAATTGCTATGTTACTGGACTGTAATCCAGGGGCTTGGACTAATAATCCAAGAGTATAAAGTTAAATTTAAGCTTACCATGGCAAAAGACATCTAGAAATAAAACACCAGTTTTATTAACACCTCAGAAGTACTCTGCTGATGTGCCGTGGGATGACTTGAGGCCAGGAAATGCAGAATGGAAATGCAAGTCTTTTTAAAAGATCTCATTTACGCCCTTTTGGGGAGGAAATCAAAAAGTTGTTTAATCAAGCTATGCAAACTCGCCTCCAAAGAGCTTTTAGATTATGAATAAATAATAACATCGATGAACAGTGGCCACTTGGACAAGGTTACCGGGGTGGGGCCATATTTAACTAGCAGTTTCAAGAGAGGACCTGAGCATTTTGGGGAGGATAAAGGGGGCGGGAGAGCACTTTTTGTTCAGTCAACTGGTTCTTTAAAATTAAAATGTAGGTCAGCTGCAGGTCAACTCCCAACATTTTATTAACCTTAGCTTACAAACATAAAGCAACAGCTTTTTCTGTCATGAGTCACCTACAATTGCAAATTAAATGTGTTGAGAACCTTAGGACACAGTAACAGTGCAATTAATGTTTGAGACTATTACCTATTTTGAGTGACACAACAACAACTTGTATTTATTTTACATGTGTGGTAAAGACAAAGCAAATTAATGCAAACCTGAATTATACTGCACACTCCACTAGCTTCCTAAATCACTGAAGCACAAGCACCTATAATTCTGTTGGTCTGTCACCAAATACTGTTTAGATTCTTATGATAAATAAAAGTTCACAGACACCTTTTGAATATTCAACTATATCCCTGCCCAAAAGCTTGCTGATCTCATTGCTTGTACCATTTGCTCAGGTATCATCTCTTCTGTTTGATAAGTACTGTCAGCAACCACCCCCACCCCACGGTTCGTATCCTTTAATGAGCTTACTTTCAACTGCTGTACTTTTCCAAATATCATCCCACATCTAGCTCAACTCCACATTTCTTGCTGTTGCCATCCTACTCTGTGCTCAGCACTCTCCACAATTCCGTCTTTGAATTTGGGCAAAGGAGATTACTGTGATAAGCACTAGTGTTACCATGAATGAGGTGGTCTGTATGCTAACTGTTCTATATACCTCAATGATTCTATGAATCTCTAGAATCTAGTTTTTGCCCAACCCAGGTTATGTTCTTCATGAAATCATGGCATGCTTTTCCTCCCTGGTCTTTAAAGAGTGATTGATGTAATCAAGTGCATGATCCAAGTCGAGTCGAGTTTATTGTCATGTGCACAAGTACAGTGAGGTACAGGTACAATGAAAAACCTGCTTGCAGCAGCATCACAGGTATGTAGGTCCAGACAATACACAGAATATAAATTATACATAAATTATACAAGACAGTGAAGAGAAGAAACTGTGCAAAACAAGACACTAGTGCAAAAAAACACAATCAGAGACAAGTCCATGGTAGTGCAAGAGGTTGTTGGTAGTGTTCCATTGCTGAGGTAGGGTTAGGGTTGTGCAGGTTGGTTCAAGAACCCGATGGTTGTAGGAAAATAGCTGTTCCCGAACCTGGTGATTCATCATCTCTCATTGGTGGTCCCTCAAGCTCAGTTTAACATATCAATTATGGGCTGACAATTTTCTGCAATTATATTTCCCCCAGTGGACTGACCATTTTTCCCCATCTGTTCAGGACCTACAAAGAACGATGGTGGGACAGGATTTGTCCCACCATCCCTGAGCCCTGATGGGCACTTTTCTCCAGCTGTTTTCCAACTCATCCTAGCAAATGTATAGACTGTTCCTGAACTGCAACAAGCTTTGGACCTCATTCAAGCTCTCACCTGCAATTTATGTAGCCAGATCCTCCCCATTTCCACTTGGAGCAAATCAAAAAACCACAGATGCTTAGCAACATTCAACAAGCAGATAATCAGCAACACTGTTGACCAGCTCTGACTAAACCATTTTGTGGTGGGGAAACAAAAACTGGGAGGCAGGTGGAGGAAGCGGGAGGCAGGATCTGGGCCAGGAAGCCAAAGGCAGTGGGAATCAGGATTTAGAAGGTGGAGTGCAGTGGGAGTCGGTTGAGATTTGGGATCTGGAGCAGGGCTGAGCCTGGGGGCTACAGCAAAGGGTGCAGAGAGGAGAGAGAGCAGACACTTGGTGTAACCAGTGCTAGGCCAACAGGAAGTTTTCTCTGCCCAACCTCTATGGAAAGGCTTGCCCAACACCATCATAAGGAGCCTCTCCCTGGAGAAGGTACCTTCCCATCCATTTCCCATGCTAGATGAATATAGTCAATGCTGGCATGGAGAGAGACCAGGGACCTTAGGAACAGTTATTTTCAGCTTGGGCAATGCGTGCTAGGTTTCATCAGGTGGGATTTGGCGCTTGCAGGAAAATAGAAGTGTTAAGTACCTAGTCAGCTGACAGCTTATTGTACTTGCATGTGTTGCAGTGTAATATATTTAGAGAGACACTTATATCCTATAATATCTTGTTCTATAATGTTTTAAATATACTGACATCAAAGAAGATATGTAGAAGACCTACAGGAAAGGTATCAATAAGCTTGAAAGAGTGCAGAGAAAATTTACACAGATGTTGCCGGGACTTGAGGACTTGAGTTTTCGGGAAAGGTTGAGTAGGTTAGGACTTGATTCCCTGGAGCACAAGAGAATGAGGGGAGATCTTCTAGAGGTATTCAAAATTATGAGGGGTATGGATAGGGTGTATGCGTGCAGGCTTTTTCCCCTCAGGTTGGGTGAGACTAGAACGAGAAGTCATAGGTTTAGGGTGAAAGGTGAAATATTTAAGGGGAATCTGAGGCGGAACTACTTTACTCAGAGGGTGGTGCGAGTGTGGAATGAGCAGCCAGTGGAAATGGTGGATGCAAGTTCAATTGTAACACTTAAGAGAAGTTTGGATAGGTACATGGATGAGAGAGGTATGGAGGGCTATGGTCTGGGTGCAGGTAGATGGGACTAGGCAGAAAACCAGGCCAGCATGGACTAGATGGGCCAAAGGGCCTGTTTCTGTGCTGTTGTGCTCTATGACTCTAAGACAGTTATGTTAAGATTTCCCAAGTTAAAATATTTTTTTTGTGATTATATTGAACAACCATATTAAAACTCCAGGTATGAAACATCTTTGCTGGGAGAGCTTGAGAAAAAAAAACATTTACTTGATAAAAAATGTTAGTATTTGCTAGAACTTAATCCAAAGCTGATTCAGTCCCTCACAGCTGGGTCATGCATGACTCCAGGCCTTCCTATCATATGAAACTGTGATGTGGCTGAAGTAAACCTTGCATGAAACTGGCAAGACTTTTTTGTCTTAGAGTCCATTCCCTGGTACACCAAAGTTGCATCTTGGCTTTCACCACCAGTCTCAGTTCCACAGTCACCTCTGTGCTGTCAGGTCTTCCAAACAGAAATCACTATATTCTCATTCTGTTTGTGCCGGAGTTAGATTCTCTTGCTCATGACTCGTCCTTCCTTCCGAGCTGTTCACCTAAACATATCAGATGGTGTGCAAACGTCAGTGTTGTATTTGACCTTGATCCTAGCGTGAAACCCCATAGCCTATCCATCAGTGAGACAGCAGACCTTCATCACCAACCTCATTCCTGCTTCATCAATTTCAGCACTATAGCAGCTTTCACTATCTCATCGTTTCATTCTTCTTTTGTCTCTGAGCTTCTTTCACTTACTTCAACACATCCAAAGCCTTGCCAACCACAACCCAACACACAGCATATCTTACTTCAGTCCTCAATGACTTCCACTAGCCCTTGTCTTCCAAGTGATAAATTCAAAGACCTTGTCATTTACAAATCCTTCTATACTCTTATTCTACCTAACCGATGAAAACGTAGAGCAAATTATATGTCCTAATATTGACTTCTGGTAAAAGCCAGGCATCACTGCCTACGGGGGTGAGACTGTCACCAAAGTCTCACAAAAATTGTTTTTGATCAGGTTGATGAAGAAGTGGAAGATCAGGAAGTTTGTAATGATGGGTGGTGATGTTCAGGAGGGCTAAATGAGGACTGGTAGTGTATGGTAACCTAGGTATGGGAGGCCAGAAGGAACTCCTTCTGTCCATCTAAGAGTCTCTTACATGTCCCTAATGTATCTGCCCCCACAACCTCTGCAGGCGGTGCATTCCACGCACCCACCACTCTCTGTGTAAAAAACTTACCCCTGACATCCCCCTTATACCTTCCTCCAATCACCTCAAAATTATGTCCCCTCGTGTTAACCATTGTCGCCCTGGGATAAAGTCTCTGACTGTCCACTCGATCTATGCCTCTTATCATCTTGTACACCTCTATCAAGTCACCTCTCATCCAAAGAGAAAAGAGAAATGGGGGGGGGGGGGGTGATGTGGGAGGGAAGGGTTAGATAGATCTTAGAGCAGGATGAAATGTCGGCACAACATTGTGGGCCGAATGGCCTGTACTGTGTTTTAGTGTTCTATGTTCATTCTAGGTCTTTTGCTGAATGGTTTCAGACCATGAAACCTTTCCTCTGGCAGTTTTAATGTTGTGTGTGCATCCAGCAACATAATGGATGGTCACCTTGTTTAATTTGATGCCCTGCCCCTTTGGGATGTTCCCTAATTTTTGGCTGGTTAAAATGATGAAATGCAGTAAATCGTCAGGGGGAGCAGCAAGCGTACCCCTCTCAAGTAAAGAAAAGAAAATGTTCAGGACATATCTCATTTAGCTCTAGTTCGTGGCTCGAGCACTATACCAGTACCTGAGTATGTTATCCAAGCATGGCAATATCATGGAATCACAGCATTATGAGGACTGCCATCCTCCTGATGAAACACTTAACTGAGGCTATTTATTACTTGGATATTAAAGATTTCATAGCAGTGTTTGAAGAGGTATAGAAAGTTATAGTTAACATCTCTCTCTCAGCCAGCATTAGCAAAATAAAATGAATTGCTCCCTCTTCTCATTACTGCTTATGGACATTGTTAGCTACTGCATTCATTTGCATAACTAGAATGACTCCACTTGGAAAGTAATTCATTGCAAAGTAATGCCTTGAGGCATCTTGAGAAATGTGATAGTGTAGCGGCTAGCTACACACTACGAAATGAAGACACAGAGTCGCTGGTTTCGAAATCAGAGGTCGAATGCCGACCGGGGCGCGGTGCGCCTTTAATAGCCGAAAACTTCCCACGCTACAGTTCCCGTGCTGACGTCACGCGTGGGTCACCTGACCTTCCCGCGTGTGGGCTTTCCCAGCCCAACGCTGGGGAAGAAGGAGGGCCCTGCGCCATCTTGGATTGGGGCCTCCGACAACATCGCGATGTTGGGAGCCGGTTCGATGCTGGTGTGGTGAGTCGCGACAATAGAATGATTTTTAAACAACTCCTCTTTCCTTCATCAGCATCCAAAAAAATACAGGTTTCAGGTCAGCTGTCCATTTCCCCTGTTCAAAACCCCATAAAAGAACTAGAAAACTGAAGATTGTTTGGAGAAATTGGAGCAAAAAACTTGAAATTGAGTTTGACAAAATTATTAGAGCGCTTTAGGCATGAAGCATTTAGAGTGGGCAAAATGAACTAGTGTTTGAATGCCTAGAAATTAGATTGCAATGTTTTTGGTGTATTAAATCATCATTGAATTTAGTGCTAATGTACGAGTTAGGAAGTTGTGGGCATCCTATGTTGGTGCAGGAAGCATGGAGACCCTTGCGGGCTGCCCCCTGAACACTCTACGCAAAAAGATGCATTTCACTGTGTGTTTCGATGTGCATGTGACTAATAAAGATATCTTATCTTAATGCCAAATCAGATCCCCCTCACAAAGTTGTGAAATTGGTTTTATGCAAGTGTGTGAGAGCATTAGCATGTTTTATACTCACAAAGAAGCACTGAAATGCAAACTACACAGTTCCCAACAGGGCTGACCCACCCAGTTCCTCAACCAACAGCCTCACCCCACAGCCCCCATCACACTGCTTCTTTCCTCTCCTCCACCTCTCCTATCTAAATTCAATCTGCCATTGCTCTGCCCAAAGTGATCAGCATCTTCCTGTAAGCTAAAGACCTCTACTATGTAAATAGTGGAAAGAATTTTAGGTATCAGAAGGTAGGTCACTCTCCATGGGGTACCCAACCTCTGACTTGTTCTTGTAGCCACAATATTTATATGGTTGCTCCACCTGAGTTTCTGGTCAATGGTGATCTCCAGGATGCTGATTGTGTGGGATTCAGTGATGGACAGGGCCCATCTCTTGTTGAAGGTTGTCATTACCCAAGTACTAGTGTAGTAGCTGTGCAAAATGTTGCCTAGGTTACTGTTTCTGCTCCAAAATAATTGCTGTTTCATTTGCTGAGGAGCTGCAAATAGAATTGAACACTGGGCAAGCATCAGTGAACGAACCCCATGACTGACCTTACTGATGAAATGGCTGAAGTTGTTTGGGCCAAAGATATTACTCTGAAAAACTCATGCAGTGATATTTCAAAATTGGGATGATTGATCTACAACAACCACAATCAAGGTCCTTTGTGCAAGATACAATTCCAGTCATTGGACTGTTATCCCCCCTGATGGCCATAGTCTTCATTTTACCAGGGCTCCTTGATGCCACTGTTGGTGAAATATTGTCTTAGCATAAAGGGTGGCCACTCTCTTTGGAATTCAGCTCTTTGGTTCGTGTTTGTACCAAGGCTCTAATGAGGTCTGGAGCTGAGTCTTCCAGGTGAAATCCAAACAGATCATCAGTGAACAGATTATTGATAAATGGTATTTGACAGCTTCCAACACTGATAGGAACACTCCTTTAAGAAGCACATCTACTTCTGAGTACAGGTATTCTAAACTACAGCTTGGATGTTGTCTGGTTCCATAGATTCTGCTGTTAGTGTCTATGGAAGTGAGTAAGAATTGGATGAAAACTAGTTTCTGTGCTGGTCTTTTCTGGATATGGCTGCAAGCCTCACCCCCCCCCCCCCCCCCCCCCCCGCCGCCCCGTTGGCCATTTAATTGTCCGCTGCCATTTACAACCAAATACGGAAAATCTGACAGCTTTGCTTGTGGAATCATTTGGCTCTTTCTATTACTTGGTGATGTGCTTTGGACTGGGATACCAGTGTTTTGGGAAAATCAAAATTGTATTCTGGTGCTCAAGCACACTTGTATCATTGCAGTACTTGAACCTTATGCCAGTCTTAGAATATTTCCACTGTAGGCATGTGATTTGGATATTCTTTAATTATTGTTATATATTGTAGTTGTTTAACTAGTTTTAAAAGTATAATAGTTACACAGTATCTGCAGCAGGGAAAACAATTTATTGCTGAAATGAGACTGGGCTAATTACTTAAGGATGAGACTGAAGGTCGAGTCTATCATTTATCAACTGAGCCTCAATTTGATAAGGCAGAATAAGCAGAGTAAGTTCATAGTTTCAACTGAACTATTGCTTAACCAGTTTTATGCACTTCAATATTATTGTCAAATTTAACATTGCTTGTAAGGATACCTAAATTTCCATTGTAACTGGCAACTACAAATTGGCAGTGATAAAATACTACAGCATCGATGTACTCGCCAGTGAAGTTATTTATTACTAAAGCTCCAGGGAAGTTATGGGCCAGAGATTGAGACATAAAGAAATAAAAGAATAGAAAACGTTGAGGGGGTGGGATTTGGAAGAACTGAAAACGATAATTTGCTGAGTTTATTGTTTGCCATTGAATTGGCCAAGGAATGGGATCTTCAACTGTGCACATCCATGGGTCACAGTTTGGCTGCAAATGGTTTCCCACATGGCTTGCACCACTCTTAATTAAGGAGAGTTCCAAAGGCTGGTTTGCTGGGCAGAATTTTCAACCTGCCCACTCCTCCATATCTTGTGTATCTCCAGGCCTCCTCCTCACAGGTTAGGCTTATACTTCATTTTCAGGGGTCAGAGCAGTTTTTTAGCTCATTGACAAGAAATGGAAAGGCTGTGATTTGAAAACTAAAGATATTGTGTGTATTTTAGATGTTTAGATTACTGTATAACTCCAGCTGTCATGGAGATATACAGTAATACAGAATGGAAAGGGGCTCTTTCGCCCAACTGGTACATGCTGACCAAAATTTCCATCTAAGCTACTCCCATTTGCCCACATTTGGACCATAAACCTTTCCTATCCATGTACCTGTCCAAGTACCTTTTAAATGTTGTTAATGTTCCTGCCTCAATCACTTACTCTAGCTCATTTTATATACTGACCACTCTGGGTGAAAAAGTTGCCCCTCAGGTTCCTATTAAATCTCTCCCCTCTCACCTTAAACCTATGTCCTCCAGTTCTTGATTCCCCAACCCTGAGAAAAAGACTGTGTGCATTGACCCTATCTAAGCCTGTAATGATTTTATACCCCTTTATAAGATCATCACTCATTCTCCCACGCTCCAATGAAAAAAGTCCCAATTTACTCAAGCTCTTTCCATATCTCAATCCCTCAAGTCTCGGCAACATCCTCATAAATCTCCTCTGCACTCTTTCCAGCTTAATAGCATCTTTCCTCTGGCAGGGTGACCAAAGCTGAACACAATGTCTTGTACAAGTGCAACATAACATCCCAACTTCTATACTCAATGCCCTGACTGATGAAGGCCAGCGTGCCACAAGCCTTCTCACCATCCTGTCTCCCTGCAATGTCACTTTCAGGGAACCATGTACTTGTAGTCCTTGGTCCCTCTGTTGTACAACATTCCTCAGGGCCCTACCATTCACTGTGAAAGTCCTACTTTCATTTGTCTTTCCAAAATGCAACACCTCACACTTATCTGAATTAAACTCCATTTTCCATTCCTCGGCCCACTTACCCAGCCAATCAAAAATCCTGATAACCATTTTCACTGTCAATGACACTACCTATTTTAGTGTCATCTGCAAACTTACGAACTGTGCTTTGTACATTCTCATCCAAATCATTGATATAGATGACAAATAGCAATGGGCCCAGCACTGACCCCTGGGCCTTCAGTCTGAAAAACAACCCTCTGCCATCATCCTCTGCTTCCTATGATCAAGTCAATTCTGTGTCCAATTAGCTCGCTTTCCCTGGATCCCATGTGATCTAACTTTCTATAGCAGCCTACCATGTGGAACCTTATCAAAGGCCTATCTGAAGTCCATCTAGACTACATCTACTGTCCTGCCCTCATTGACCTTCTTGGTTACTTCTTCAAAAAACTCAATCAAATTTATGAGACATGATCTCCCATGCACAAAGCCATCCTTATTTGATGATCCCAATATGATGTTTCTTTCCTTGTGATGTTCTATGATTTCCTTCATCCAGTTAAGGATGAATTCTGCTGACAATATCTGGTGGAAGCAAATTCTGATTGTTTTCTGCCCACCTTGCTCCTGGCATGAATTATTAGATGCTCTTATCTCTCGTAACTCTTTCTTCTCCTGAAAACTAAAAGACTAACGGTACTTCCTGCTATTCTTCTGCAACTGGAAAGGCTAGCCCTATCTGAATCACTTTTAGGTGAAGCATGCAACGTACCAATAAGAGGACCTGCAAGCTGCACTGTCCCTCAGACCTGTCCCAGTACCTGAAGCATTATTTCAGCATTCCAGTCATCTTCTCTGCTGATGTATGCAACTCCTGTTGTTTTACTGTTATAAGAACATCAGAAATAACAGAAGCTGCACCATCATTTAACAAGATTGTGACGATTCTGTGTCTTTGCATTCAGAGTGGGACCATCACAGGTCTATTTGACATGCGCCTTTGGTGCAATAATTCAGCTATGATGGATTGGCATTGATAAAAATCATCATAAACACAATTGAACAGCAAATCAAAGAGGTCTTACCCATCAAGTTAACCCTTCCCGCACCAAATACCTTCTGCTGCTGCATTGCTCTATCCAAGTGGGAATCATGCAAGGACTATGTTACTATTTTGTTAATGAATTGTTCTTGCCAAAGCCAGTATGATTAGCTGCCTACCCGACAACACAGGATGCAAAGGATCCTGTGGCCTCAAGGTAATTTTCCCTGTGATTGGGGAAATTGGTCCTGGTATTTAAAAAGTCACACACAATGTGCAACAGACTTTTGATTAATTTAATATTAGGTGAGATCCAGGGCCAAAAGTGAGGGGGAAAATGACAGGATGACAGAGGGTGTACATCAAGACAGGAGGTGAGCTGACATGAATCCACTATTAATTGGGGCATTTGCCAAAATTCTGTGAGGGGCATAAGAGCAGGTGCTACACTGTGGACCAGCTGTCACAATGTTATTCATTTTGTGAATATGTGTCTCAAGGATTGAGCATGAGTTGGAGTTTTGAGCCCATGTTGTGTTTATGTATTGCTGAAACCTTATACCGCTTCTATCTGCAAAATGTGTTGCCTTGTAAAGCTCATTCAGTGAACTTGTTATCTATCGGTGTTTTTAATGGACTATGATGCCTTACCCTGTGTGAAATGACAAAGCGGATTTTACTTTATCAGTAACTAATTTTTATTGTATTGCAGAAAAAAAAGTAGCAGTCAAGGTTGCACTTTGAGAACAAACTGGTTCAAGCAGGTGGAAGCCATCTAATGCTGGAATAGTTCAAGGTCAATGACTGACCTGATCAGATCTAACCAGTAATTGCACACACATAAAGAAAAAAGAATATTGTGAGGAGGAGTTTGCTGGAATGTTTTACAATCTAAACCATTATCTTTATTTTTGTTTATTATGCTTTTCTTCTCTGAAAGCTACTTATTATAGGAACGTTGTTGAGCCAGTAAGAATTTGGATATAATTAGAGATGGGCTATAAATCTGGCCTTGCCAGGTCTGCACACATCCCACAAACGAATTAAAAAAAACTTTACAGGCATTTGTAGTCACACAATTGGAAACGTATTGGCCTAGAGGTTCATCAGCACCTACAGAGGAAGTTAATCCATATCTGCTCAGCATGCCAATGACCAGTTTGGTTGTGGGTCAGCAACTTGAAATACAGTAGCACCTGAGGCCTAAGGCATCAGCCACTTCTGAATCGGCCTTGCATGAGAATAAAGTTATTGAATTGCACACAGTGCCTATTCCTGATCTCAGCTACTCCACTCCACAGACTGAACAGTGCCCTGGTCACAGCAAACCTTCCCCCTCCACCCTTCCACCCCACTGACTTGTTTATTCCAGCCTCCACCCCCCCCCCCCCCCCCCCCCCCCCCACCGACTCAGCAACTCCTTTCCCATCATCATTGATCTGATTGTAAATTCCTCACTGATCACCAACAGACAGCCATTGCCCAAACCCTTTTTCCAAAGGGGCCTTCTCGAACAGGTCCTTGCCTGGTGCTGGGAACTTGGCCCAAGATGATTCTATAACCTGTTCTCCTATGGCCTTCCACAGTGGTGACTCCAATTTCTTAGCTGATTTGTTTGCAGTTCTGATCTAAGTATCTAAAAGTGATTAAACTTGCCTTCGAGTCAAAGCAGGTTAGATTTACTGGATTGATTCCTATGAAGAGGGGGTTGGTTTCAAGAGAGACTGAGTAAGATTGGATTGCACTCACTGGAGTTTAGAAGGGAGGGAAATTATTTCAATGAGGCTTGCAAGATATTGACAGGGAAGTTGTCAGGAGGTTGTTTCCTCTAGCTGAAGAATCGAGTATTGGAATGAGGGGTTAAATATTGAAGGTTGAAGATTGGAATAATTTCTTTAGGTAGAGTGTTGGAAATCTTCAGATACCTCATCTTCAGAGCACAGTGAATAGTTAATCCCTCAGTCTATTCACTCATTCAACCTTGAATACTCACTGTATTCAAAGTTGAACGAGTTAATACACTGAGGGATTATGGGGACAAGAGGATCAGCCCTGAGTTTATTGAAGGGACCAGTAACTTAAGGGCAATATGGCCAACTCCTGCTGGTTCTTATGTTCTGATCCATAATATATCAAAAATACTAAAAATATTAAACCATAGGTTGCAAAGGACCTACATGAAACGTGAGTGGGCAGTTTAAATTCAGTTTCTGATGACCAGAAACCCCACATTGATGTTGAATTGGAAATTGGGACCACTTGAAGTTGGAGCATGACAATAGTATATGGTACTGTAGATGGTACTCTTCTGATGCTTGGATTATTGAAGTTCAAGTTTCTGGTTTTCCTTGACCATGCTGTGCTTTCAAATTATAAGGAAAAGCTTTTAAGGCAAACCTGGCCAAGTCCTAGCCCTGTGACAAATGTATTGGCTTGGGCCCATTTCCTTAAAGTAACCGTACACTAATTGACACTCATTTCTTTAAAGTAAACATAGAACAGTACAGCACAGGAACAGGCCCTTCGGCTCACGATGTCTGTGTTGAGCGTGATGCCAAATTAAACTAATCCCTTCTGCCTACACATAATCTATATCCCTCCATTCCCTGCATATTTGTGTACCCATCTAAAAGCCCCTCAAATGCTACCATCATATCTGCTTTCACTACCACCCCTGGCAGCACATTCCAGGCACCTCACCACTCTCTATGTAAAAAATTTGCCCCACACATATCCCCTTTAAACTTTCCCCCTCTCACCTAAAGCTATGCCCTTTAGTATTAGATATTTCTACCCTTGGAGAAAGATTCTGCATGTCTACCCTATCTATGCCTCTCATAATTTGATAAACTTCTATCAGGTCTCCCCTCAGCTCTGGCGCTCCAGAAAAAGCAATCCAAGTTTGTCCAACCTCTCCAGGCAGTATCCTAGTAAACCTCTTCTGCATCTTCTCCAAAGCCTCCACATCCTTCCTGCAACGGGATGACCAGAACTGCATCCAATACTCCAAGTGCAGCCTAATCAAAGTTTTATACAACTGCATCATGATTTCCTGACTTTTTTATTCTATGCGCCTAGTGATGAAGGCAAGCATGCCATACACCATCTTTACCACTCTGTCTACTTGCATTGCCACTTTCAGGAAGTTATGAACTTGGACCTCAAGATCCTTCTGTACATCAATGCTGTTAAGGATTCTGCCATTAACTATGTACTTTCCCCTTACAAAGTGCAGCACCTCACACTTGCCTGGATTAAACTCCATTTGCCATTTCTCTGTCCACAACTGTAACTGATCTATATCCTGCTGGATCCTTTGATAACCTTCTTCACTTCCGCAGCGCCACCAATTTTTGTGTCATCTGCAGACTTAGTAACCAACTGATCTACACTTTTGTCCAAGTCATTATATATATCACAAACAAAAGGGGTCCCAACTCTGATCCCTGCAGAACACCACTGGTCACAGATCTCCAGCCAGAATAACACCCTTCCACCACTGCACTCTGTCTTCTAAGGACAAGCCAATTCTGAATCCAAACTATCAAGTCACCTTGATTTCATGCATCTTCATCTTCCTGATCAATCTAACATGAGGGACCTTGTCAAACGCTTTACTAAAGTCCATGTAGACAACATCCACTGCCTTACCCTCATTGATCACCTTTGTCACCTCCTCAAAAAACTCAATTAAGTTTGTAAAATATGACCGGCCCCACACAAAGCCATGCTGACTGTCCTTAGATGTGGTTATGCTTTAGAATTCACCACCAGGAAGTGGCTTTATTGGGGGGGCCCGTATTTTCACATAGTGCACACCAGTTGATTGGGAAGTGTGGGTCATCTAGAATTGTTCAGAATTTTGCGCTGGTTGATTAATTCAGAACTCATAATGACATTATTTTGGTATTATTGAAGCATTACATGGATATTTATGAAGATATCTTTGACAATACAGCCAGAGTTCATCAGTCAGCCAAGTGCACAGATTGTGGGGAATGAACAGCTGCTCAATGGTGGTCCAACAGATCATTTGGCAAACATTATACTAATGGCAAAAATTAGAAATATAACAAAGAGATTAAATAAATTATATAATGATATGAATGAATAAAACTGTTTCAAAGAGGTAAAAACTTTATTATTTTGTAAAATGGTGGACAAGCACTATTGAGACATTATTCAAGATTAATATTAACAAGTTTTGTAATACTCTTACCTTATCTCAATTATATAATAACTTGATCCATTGATACATAATAGTGATGAGTGAACTGTTGTTACCTCTGGTGGGATTGCTATACATAGAGCCATAGAACAATACAGCACAATACAGCCCCTTCGGCCCACCATGTTGTGCCGACCTTTAAACATCACTTAAGACTATCTAACCCCTTCCTCGCACATATCCCCCTATTTTAAATTCCTCCATATGCTTATCTAACAATCTCTTGAACTTGACCAGTGTACCTGCTTCCACCATCTCCCCAGGCAGCGCATTCCATGCCCCAACCACCCTCTGGGTGAAAAACTTCCCTCTGATATCTCCCTTGAACTTCCCACCCATTACTTTATAGCCATGCCCTCTTGTATTGAGCATTGGTGCCCTGGGAAAGAGGCGCTGGCTGTCCACTCTATCTATTCCTCTTAATATTTTGTATAGCTCTATCATGTCTCCCCTCATCCTCCTTCTCTCCAAAGAGTAAAGCCCTAGCTGTCTTGGACTCTCCTCATAATCCATACTCTCCAAACCAGGCAGCATCCAGGTAAATCTCCTCTGCACCCTTTCCAACGCTTCCACATCCTTCCTATAATGAGGTGACCAGAACTGGACACAGTACTCCAAGTGTGGTCTAACCAGAGTTTTGTAGAGCTGCATCATTACCTCGCAGCTCTTAAACTCCATCCCCCGACTTATGAAAGCTAACACCCCATAAGCTTTCTTGACCACCCTATCCACCTGTGTGGCAACTTTCAGGGATCTGTGGATATGAACCCTCAGATCCCTCTGCTCCTCCACACTACCCAGAATCCCGCCATTAACATTGTACTCCGCCTTGGAGTTTGTCCTTCCAAAGTGTACCACCTCGCACTTCTCTGGATTGAACGCTATCTGCCACTTCTCAGCCCAGCTCTGCATCCTATCAATATCCCTCTGCAATCTCTACAGTCCTTCACACTATCCACAACACCACCGACCTTTGTGTTGTCTGCAAACTTGCTAACCCACCCTTCCACCCCCTCATCCAAGTCATTAGTAAATATCATGAAAAGTAGAGGTCCCAGAACCGATCCTTGTGGGACACCACTAGTTACAGCCCTCCAATCCTGAATGCACTCCCTCCACCACAACCCTCTGCTTTCTACAGGCAAGCCAATTCTGAATCCGCACGGCCAAACCTCCTTGGATCCCATGCCCTCTGACCTTCTGAAGAAGCCTACCATGTGGAACCTTGTCAAATGAGCCTACCATGTGGAACCTTGTCAATCTCAAAATAACATTTCAGATTCCTTGCTATCTTTGAGCAATGCCATGGTAGATTTACTAGTTCAACTCAATGCATGTCTTTATGTAATATTTGTCATAGATTCATGGACTAATATAACGTGGAAACAGAGCCTTTGGCCCAGTTTGTCCATGCCAACCATGGTGCCCACCGAGCTAGTCCCATTTGCTTGCGTTTGACCTATATCCCTCTAAACCCCTCCTATCCATGTATATCCAAATATCTTTTGTCTTGGAATCACTTGATTTTCCCCATGCATCCTTGATGTTTCAGTCATATCCTTTAAGCGAGCCCACAGACGTCCACAGATCTATCCCTCTGCCTGAATTGATGGGCCTGAAGTAGATGTTATAGGTTATGAGTCTTGGTGAAATCAAACCTGGGAGCTGCAGGCAATTAATGCTGGTCTCCAGGCTCCTCAAAGTTTGTAAGAGCATCAGGAGAGAAGAGACAGCTGGAGAGTTTGATTTGAACACCATGGAGCAGCATTGTTAATAAACAAGCAGAGGTGCAGGGGGAGGGGGAGGGTTGTGGGTAGCGGTCAGCATTGGGAGGACAGTGTCAGTGATTCGGCAGAGTGGTGATCAGGTTTGGAGGGAAGGGGTGGCCGGTAACAGCCAATGTGGCTTTAATGTGGAAACAGAGGTGCATTCCTGTCTCTTGAAGCTCTATAGTACTCCCAATATTGCCAGAGAGAAGACCTGTCCATTGAGGGCTCAGTCCATCACCCTCCCACCAGTGTATGTACCATTCAAGTGGTCCACACAGGCTCTAAACCATTCAGATTGGGTGATCTGGAGGAGTCAACACGTTTGGCAAGTTATGGGCTCAGAAACCAATCACTGGAAGAAGACAAACCATGCTTGTGACTGTACAAAATAAGGAATAATTTTTAGGTTGCTCAGGTAAACCACCAGGTTAAACTGGGTGAGCATACAGAGCATGCTTAGAAACACTGGAACAGGCCTTTGAACTTGTTCCGCTATTCAATTTAAACGATTGACCTTGAATTCTGAACACCCCATTTGCTCCGCAAAATAGCAATGAGCTATTTTACTAAGCAGAAATTCATTTTACATACTTAAAGACCCTTCTACCTGAGACCGCCAGTCACACAGATTGGTCAAGGAAGGTTCCTTTCAGAAGTGGCTGAGTGGGAATTAGAAATGACCGGTATTTTTCCACCATATTTTTCAGAACTGCTCTGTTTGTTGCAGCCATCTCAGTCCAGATAAAGGATCTTGACCTGAAACGTTCGCTGTCCATTTTCCTGTACAGATGCTGCCTGACTTGCTGAGTCCCTCCAGCAGTTTGTTTTTTTCTCCAGATTCCAGCATCTGCAGTCCCTTGTGTTTCTATGACAACTGAAGGCTGGATTGTCCAATTTACCGCATGGTCTTTCTAGGTTTGATCTTTCTTAGGCTTGTGACCTTATAATGTCTACTTTAGACCTGTCAGTTCGGGCACAGGGATTGATCACAGCATACATGCTTTTGGGTTTGCTTAACGTCCTAAGCTGCAACCTTAGCTTTTACTGCACCACTTGTCCTACAATCTAACCTCCTTTTGAAAGTAACCAGTCCCCTTCACCAGTGAAACTCAAGCTATACTGGCCTTGGACACATGGAAGACCAGGGGCTACTGTTTAACAATAAGAGATTGCTTATTTAAGAATGAGATGAGGCCAAAAAATTTTCACTTAGTGAGTCTTCTGAACCCTCTTAGAAGGATGGTGGAAACAGAGTCTCTGAATGTTTTTAAGGCAAAGGTAGATAGACTCTTGATAAGCAAGAAGGTAAAAGGTTACTCGGGGTAAATGGGAGTGCAGAGTTCAGATCAGCCATGACCTTATTAAGTGGTGGTGCAGGCACAAGGAGCCTCGTGGCCAACTCTTGGTCCTCATTTGTTTGTTCATATGACTGGTCTTCACATGTACCAATGATATCAGCCTTAGAATGACGTTCCCAAAACTATCCACATGGTATGTGGGCTTTCCTCCCAGAGATGGCTTCTGATCCTGGTCTGGAGTAAATTTACACACAGGAGCCAGGAGCTTTAGCTGCACTGGGCAATCGAGCTAGAGTGGGATTGAAGTCTTTGTATGGCTTTCTCCATCGAGCTAATGAGGCAGCTAGTTCACAACTCATGAAACGCAGTAATATCATTATACCCCTACTTGTTTCAATGGTCTCAGTTACAATGGGATAATTTTTTGGCCTGTTACAGCTGGTAAAGCAGTAGAGAGTTTGGGCAATATCTGAGATGTATTTGGGGGAGATTAGATGTTTATCTCAATAGCAGTATTACATTAAAAATAAAGGAATTAACCATTGATGTAACTGTCAACTCATAAATATGTATTTCCTTAAATTGATCTGTCAGTTTTAATCCCCCTTGGAATCCAAACATAATCTCAAACTCCTCCAGAAACTTCCACCATTTTGTTTTCATTGGGGGCTAAATATTATTACCATGAGGGGCATAGACAGAGTTAATGTGAGTAGGCTCTTTCCACCTAGATGAGGAAAGATAAGTATGAGAGGACATGGCTTTAGGATGAAAGGGGAAAGGTTTAGGGGGAACATTAGGGGGAACTTCTTCACTTAGAGGGTGTTGGAATGTGGAATGGGCTGCCATCTGATGTAGTAAATGCGGGCTCACTTTTAAACTTTAAGAATAAATTGGATAGATACATGGACAGGAGAGGTCTGGAGGGTTATGGACTGGGTGCAGGTAAGTGGGACTAGCGGAATAACGTTTCAGCACAGACTAGAAGGGTTGAATGGCCTGTTTTCTGTGCTGTAGTGTTCCATGGTTCTATGGTTCAAACAAATTTTTGGATTATGATCTTTCTTGGGAGGTTTTAAATTTTGCTTCTTGGGAGATATGGGAGGGGATGGAAGCAACCGAAGAAATGCTTTTCTAATTATCAGTTTCTTTATAAGATAAAGTCACTGAAGAGAAACAGACAAAAATGTGTACTGTGGAAATAATATTTTGGACAGTATGCAAGTGGATATTAGCAGCAATTGTAAATTGATTGTTAGCAAAGATTTTGAGGTTATAATCAAGGCTTATAAGGTTGCCAATCTGTGGTGTGAAAGACCTCTTATAACAGGTTTAGCAGTGTGGAGGAACAGGGGGATCTTGGGGTCCACGTCCATAGATCCCTCAAGATTGCCATGCAGGTCGATAGGGCTGTTAAGGAGGCGTATGGAGTGTTGGCCTTCATTATTCGGGGTATTGAGTTCAAGAGCCGTGAGGTGATGTTGCAGCTCTGTAGAACTCTGGTCAGACCACACTTGGAGTATTGTGTTCAGTTCTGGTCGCCTCATTATAGGAAGGATGTGGAAGCTTTAGAGAGGGTGCAGAGGAGATTTACCAGGATGTTGCCTGGATTGGAGAGCATGTCTTATGAGGATAGGTTGAGCGAGCTAGGGCTTTTCTCTTTGGCGTGAAGGAGGATGAGAGGTGACTTGATAGAGGTGTACAAGATGATAAGAGGCATAGATCGAGTGGACAGTCAGAGACTTTTTCCCAGGGCGACAATGGCTAACACAAGGGGACATAATTTTAAGGTGATTGGAGGAAGGTGTAAGGGGTATGTCAGGGGTAAGTTTTTTACACAGAGAGTGGTGGGTGCGTGGAACGCACTGCCTGCAGAGATTGTGGGGGCAGATATATTAGGGACATTTAAGAGACTCTTAGATAGACACATGAATGATAGAAAAATAGGGGGCTATGTGGGAGGGAAGGGTTAGATAAATCTTAGAGCAGGATAAGATGTTGGTACAACATTGTGGGCCGAAGGGCCTGTACTGTGCTGTAGTGTTCTATGTTCTGTAACAACACAAGTGCTTTCATTGATCACCACATGATCAAAACCCAGCAATAAACTGCATCCAGCCTGTCATTGCAAACATCGTGAAGCATACTAAAAACAAACATTAATTTAAGCATATCTTCACAGATTCATGCCAGCACTGCCACAGTGCACGACCAGCAATATTGACATCCAACAGATCAATGGAGGAGTATGTCTCCGCTGAGCTGCCAACTGTCCAATGTGAAATGCCAGTAAATGCTGGTAGTTACAGCCACACTGCCAACGGTGTGTTAGGCAATTTGGACCATAGTTCTTTTTCCCCTCAAATTTTCAGTCCATTTCAGATCCATATTCAAAACTTACTGTGAATCCCCTTTGAATTTAACTATTATTTTAGTTTGTCTGGAATTATGTCAAATACTTTTTGGATGCCAAGTTACCCAAAGGCTTTCCACGGTCAACTTGGGATGTAATTTTCTTTTAAAAAAAATGGTTAAGGTGATGGTTCAGGATCATTAAATGATCAGGCAGATTGTCATTCCTATTCACAATGAAGATAAAACCATAAGACTCAAAAGTATAGGAGCAGAATTACGCCATTCTGCCCATCAAGTCTGCTCCACCATTCAATCATGGCTGATTTTTTTTTTCAACCCCTATTCTCCTGCCTTGTAACCCTTAGCCCCTTTACCAATCAAGAACCTATCAATCTCTGCCTTAAATACACACAATGACTTAGCCTCCACAACCCTCTGTGGCAACAGATTCCGCAGATTCACCACCTTGTGGCTGAAGAAATTCCTCCTCATCTCATTTCTAAAGGGATGTCCCTTTATTCTGAGGCTGTGCCATCGGATCCTAGACTTTCCTACTAACGGAAACATCCTCTCTTCATGTCCGCTCTATCAAACCGTCTGTCATTGACTCATTCACTTCTTATTTCACTCCTCCTACCTCATGGATATAAATGACAATTAAGACAAGGTTTGAAACCTAAGCAGCTGGCTTGGAGATCTCAGGTTGCCACTATGGTGGTGGTTTACCCAGAGTGAGGATTTCCATTTGATAATCAAAACACTGCATAATTGACAGCTGTGGAAGAAATTGAAATCCATGTTGCTGCATAATCTGAGTCAGTAATGGATTTTGGATCAGTAAGTGGGGTAGTCCAGGAAGGAAATAAATCTAGGAATCAGTAACAGATCATGAATATTGAGCTCATCAGCTGTGTGACTTATTTACAACATAAGATATTTCATAACATTAAAGTTTGACTCGGGTGATGTATATTCAGAGAATCTAATTTGATCATCTTTCTAAAAGTGCCTTAATAAATAAAAAAATATAAATGTCAGGGATATAAAATACAAACAATAAATTATAGAAATTCACTGCAAGTTTGTCAGCATTCAAAAGTAAAATTAATAGTTGCGAACCCTTCAGTCGAACTACAGAAGATGGAGAGACCACTGACCTGCCCCTGAAATCCTGGCCTCTCTTTCCCCTTAACTGGAACAGGTAAATCAACGCTATAACCTAAACGGCGGGACAGTTACAGGTAACTGTTTACAGGTAACTGTAGGTACACTGCAGTAAGTATCTCACCTCATGAACCCTCAAAGTGTCCTGACAATCTGTAAGGCACACGTCAGGAATGTGAAGGAGTATTCTCCATTTGTCTCAATGAGTGCTGCTGAACCAGCACTCAGGAAGTTGACATCTTCAGGCAACGACCCTTTGTGGTTGACAGCAGAAAGTGAAATTGCATTTCATGGATTTTTGACATCATGCCAACTGCTTGATATATGTACTGCTTTTGATGTACACTCCAATCTGAAGTTAACAGTATAACATTTTATATTACATCAGAAGTTGTACAGATTTACATTTGGAAAACTGATGGGAAATTTGTGTTGTTTTTATGATTGAAATACTGCTATAGAGTTACCATTAATAGAGAATACTGTACAGAATTGACAGAATTAATTATGGCAGATTCATTTTGTAAAATACTTTGGTGACGGTGTGCTCTCAATTGTTCAAGACCTTAAGTAATGCAGATGCCTCCCAAAACTTTTTCTGAGTTCCTTGTCCAATGTGAGAATTAATCATATTTCTCAGTGCCACGCTTTCTGCTTTTTGTTGTCCAGGGTCATCTTTCGGAAGGCTTAGTAACAAAATGGTATCGGTCTCCACGTCTCCTTCTTTCACCGAACAACTATACCAAAGCCATTGACATGTGGGCCGCAGGTTGTATATTGATAGAAATGCTGACTGGAAAGATGTTGTTTGCTGGTAAGAAAGTCCCTATGTTCATATATGCCACCTTCCAACTACAGCCTTAGTGGATGGCTTTGCTAGTCCTGTACAGTACATGTGAAAGGATAAAGATTAGGAGGGAAGAACAAGTCATTTTTCTGTATCTTTTAGTCATATGCATCACAACTGAATGGAACATCAGGACTAAATGATTCGATGGTGATGGAGAAGAGAGGGATTTGTCAAGCTGTGGTTGCAGATTATGCACATGTACTATTCTGTTGCTGATGAAGGTGTTCCAGAGAGACTCATAAATGCCCGTTTTCTGGTTTTCTGTCCTCAGAAAAGCATAATTAATATGGTGGTAATATTGCACCACATGGAGTGATAGAGCCATAGAGTTGTACAGCATGTCCACCTTTTTGCCCTCCACTAATCCCATTTGCCCACATTGGGTCAATATCCTCCTATGCCATGCCTATTTAAATGCAGGTCTAAATGCCTCTTAAAGGTAATGATTGGATCTGATACCACCTCCTCTGGCAGTGAGTTCCAGATATCAACCACTCTCTGTGTAAAAAACTTTCCCTTTAAACTCCTTCCTCTGACCTTAAACCTGTGCCCTCTTGTTATTGATACCCCTACCATGGGAAAAAGATCATGACTATCTACCTTATCTATGCCTCTTATAACTTTATATATCTCCATCAGGTTGCCCTTCAGCCTTTTTCATTCCAGGGAAAACAAACCCAGCCTATCAAATCTTTCCAAATAACTGAATTCCTCCAATCCTGGCAACGTCCTGGTGAATCTGCTCTGCCCTCTCTCCAATGCAACTGCATCCTTCCTATAGTGTGGTGACTGGAAGTGCTCACAATACTCCAAGCGCAGTCTAACTAATGTTTTGTAAAGTCATAACATAACGTCCCAACATTTATATTCTATACACTGATCTGTGTAGGAAAGTATGCCATTGCCTTCTTCACCACCCTATCTACCTGTGTTACTACTTTCAGGAAACTATGGTCTTGAACCCCAAGGTCCCTCTGTTCATCAGCATCCCTTAGCACCCTATGATTTACTGTATTGTCCTGCCCTATTTGACTTACTAAAATGAATCACCTTGCACTTGTTGGGATTAAATTCCATCTTCCAGTGCTCTGCGCATCTTTCCACCTGATCAGTAACCTGTAGTCTTATACAACCTTCCTCAGCATCCACACCACCAGCTTTTGTGTCATCCGTGAACTTACTAATCATGCCTCCTAAATTACAAGTTGTTCTCCTTGTATAAATGAGATTTTGTTTCACAAAAGTAGTGCAGTTATCACACCCACCAACACAGACAGGCAATGGTTGCTTGGGGAAATGAGGTCAGGTAGATTATTCCCTCATGGTAGTTTCTTCACTCCTGCCATTAGCCTAGCCTAACCTGGTATCCTTCAGGACTCAGTCAGTTTAAGGTGGCATTTCCAAGTCACATCTGATGTGAACATTCAAGTACAGGAAGTTCCTGGGTTACATAAAGGTTCCTTTCCGACAATTGTCCATAAGCCAATTTTTTCTGTAAGTCAGAAACATCCGTTTTCTATAGCTACTCATATTGTATCGCATCCTATAATTCTTTTATTTCATCAAGCATTCAACCTAACACTCCTCACAATTAAACAAATGGAACATATGCTGTATCAACATACAAACAGCTTATTATTAGCATGCAAAATTCGTTAAAAATTTATGGGATCATTTGCGTAAAGTCAGAGTTCAATAACTCAAGTGTTCCGTAACCTGGGGAGAACCTGTATCTGACCCAGAGTATAATCTGTCCACTCAGTGCTTCCTACAGGTGGTGCTTATCATAAACAAAGATTGATTTATCAGTTGTGCAGTTGTGGTGGTGCTCACCATCAGGTGGTCTCTTCAGTCCTTAAATCTGTAAACATGAAATTTCATGGGGTCTAGAGTGAGTCTTGGTACATCCACCTGTCTGTAATTTATTACCTTGGTGGGTCAGTACACGAGTAGGGATAATGACGATGGACTTCAGAAAGTTTTCTGTTAAGTATTACATTCTCTTACAATTATTAAATCAGGGTAACCTTCAGGACAGCTCTTCCAATTTGAGCACTGATGCCCACTTGTATTAAGGAGAACTTTGAAGGACACTGATATTGTATTGCTCAAGTTTTGTGCTGATCTGATCCCTTGTCACCATCAACAGGTCATCCTGCCATTTCTCTCTTTTGATTCTATTCTGCAGCACTCGTTTGCAACTGAGTGTCTACCTCGCCGTCACCATCAAACCATCCGCGGTCCTGGTATTGCACTGAACTATGGTGCACATGAAGAAAATCAAAGAAAAATTGGTTTTCTTTTTCTTCACTACCTGAACCACTTTGAGAATGTTCTGAGTGAACTGCATATTATGACCCAAGGGTTTCATGACACTTAACTGGGCAGGAATGCCGGGTTGTTTTTCTGAGAGGACCACAGGTGAATCACTGTGGCCCTTTTTCTATGTATAGATTCAACTGAGAGATATCTGAGGTGAAATTCAGTGTCTGAGAATTCCTGGCCACAAATGAACATCTCACAATAGCCTAGTGGTCCCTGACATTGTGTATTTTTACTTTAAATTTTGAACTGCACTTGGTCTGTTACACACTGTTTTTCTTCCCAGGTGCACATGAGCTGGAACAGATGCAGTTGATTCTGAAAACAATCCCTGTTCTCCGAGAGGAGGACAAACAAGAATTGCTCCGTGTCATGCCAGCCTACATCAGCCCAAAGTGGGAGGTGTCAAAACCCCTAAGGGATCTACTTCCTGAAGGAAATGCAGAAGGTACATCAGTTGTAGGAAATATATCTGATCATTTTTTTCTATGTGAAGTATTTTCAGGGGTTAAGAGGTTCTCTGCAGAAAGAGGGTGAGGAAGAAAGAGAAGAGGTGGAGCATGCTTGAGGAAACCTCTGTCCTTTCTGCCAAAGAAGTATATGAAGTGTTACTGTAGTGGGATGAGGCTTCTGGTGCCATGGAATCTACCCTTGTTACCCGACAAAATGAATTACATGACACTGATATCTGCAGAAAACATGGTTTCAGTACAAGTTTACACTGCTGTTTCTGCATGTTAACATTGTTGATTGATGGGGAATGCAAAGAAAACAATATCATGCTTATTATGGCCAAATCAGAATGTAAGAAGAAGGAGCAGGAGTAGACCATAAAGCCCCTTGAGCCTGCTCCACCATTCATTAAGATTATGACTGATCTTGTGCCTTGTTTCCTTTACCCTTTACCTCCGATTCCCTCAGTGTCCAAAAATCTATCACTCAGCAAAAATCTATCACTCATGACTGAAGTAGAGAATTCCAAAGATTTCTAACTTTTAAATTTGGAATTACTCTTCATTCCAGCACTTAAATCACTGAGCCCCTTGTCCTGAGAATATGACTTCCCATTTTGTCTCAGAATCTTACTTGCCTCAAAGAGACCTCCTCTAATTCTTCTGCAATCCAATGAGTATCTTATTCAATCATTCAATCTCTCTTTGCAGAGTGAAGTCTCATTCTGAAATGAATTTATTGAATTGACTGTGCATTGATTTCAAAACAAGTTCATCCTTCTTTAGGTACTGAGACCAAAACTGTATGCACTGTTCCAAAAAAATACACTGTGACAAAAGCCCTAGCAATTTGAGCAAAACTTCCTTATTTTTTATTTCCAACCTCCTTGCAGTCAAATCAACAAGCCATTTGTTTCCCCTAATTGCTTGTGGTATTAACTGTAATGTATCTTCTTGAACCAACACACTAAGGCTTCTCATTCATTCATTAGTTTCCCACTGCTTAAGAAGTATTTGCCTACCAACGTCACAAAATCATAGAGAGATACAGCACGGAAACAGCTCCTTTGGCCCACTAAATCTGCACCAACCATTAAGAACCAATTTTACATTAATCCTACCCTAATCTACTTTATTCCCACTTTTACATCAACTCTTTCCTAGATGTTACCGCTTATCTACATACTTTACAGAGGTCAATTAACCTACCAACCTGCACATTTTTAGAATGTGGGAGGAAATCGCAGCAACCAGAGAAAACCAACAGGACCACTGGGAGAACGTGCACTGGAAGTCAGGATTGAACACAGATCCCTGGAGCTGTGAGGCAGAAGCTCTACTAGCTCTGCCACAGTGCCACTCATCAGTGAATTCTGTCGCAGTGAAAGTACCACCTTCCACTTTATATTGCATTGGCCACCTTCCTTTCCACTAACTATTTCCCTTAAAGAAGACACAAGAGTTTCTGCAGATGCTGGAAACTGGAGCAACACACACAAAGTGCTGGAGGAACTCAGCAGGTCAGGCAGCATCTATGGAGGGAAATAAACAGTCCTGATGAAGGGTCTTGACCCGAAACGTTAACAGTTTATTTCCCTCCATAGATGCTGCCTGACCTGCTGAGTTCCTTCAGCATTTTGTGTATGTATTTCCCTTAAAAACACGCTGGTTTTTCCTCACAACTCACTTTCCTAATTTTTGCACCATCCCTATTCAGAGTCCAAAGATTTGTCAATATTGGCCTTGAATATACCCAGTGACCGACCATCCATAATGCACTTGGAAAGAGAATTAGAAAGAGTTACACACCTCTGAGTAAAGAAGCTTCTCCACCAAACTTCTTGTGCCAACTACAAAAGCAATGACAATAGCCTAGCCTGTAAAAATGTAACAGAATACTTATTGCAGTAGAGAGTGTGGTAGAAGAAGAGAAAATAACACAAAATGTGAGGCAGAATTTAGTTAAACTAATTGTTGAAGTAAAGATGGGCATAATTAGATCTGGAAATGGAAATATTGCAGGAATGATGGCAATACTGAGACTGTGACTGGTGGAGTGCCACAGGGACCAGTGCTGGGGACCCAGCTGTTCTCAATCTTCGTCAGTGATTTGGAAGAGGGGACTAAGTGTCACATGTCCATTCTTGCTGATGAGTGGCACTGTGAGTTGTGAGGAGGATGCAACCAGTTTCAGGGAGATATAGACAGGCTAAGTGAATAGGTGAGGATATGGCAGATGGAATACAATGTGGGGAACAAAGTAAAGTCATCCACTTTAACAGAAAAAAATAGAAAAGCAGAGTATTTTTAAATGAAGAGAGATCGGCTGAATTCAGAGGGATCTTGGCGTCTCTGCACATGATTCACTGGAAGTTTGTGTGCAGGTATAGCAAGTATTCAGCAAAGCAATAGGTATGTTGGTATTTATTGCAAGGTCATCTGAGCAAAGAGTAAAGACATCTTTAAAGTACTGGCGAAACCTGGAATACACGGTAGTGTAGCGGTTAGCGTAACACTATTATGGCGCCAGCGACCCGGGTTCAATTCCAGCCACTGTCTGTAAGGAGTTTGTACGTTCTCCCCGTGTCTGCATGGGTTTCCTCCAGGTGCTCTGGTTTCCTCCCACATTCCAAAGATGTACAACTTAGGAAGTCGTGGGCATGCTATGTTGGCACCAGAAGCGTGGTGACACTTGCAGGCTGCCCCAGAACACTCTACGCAAAGATGCATTTCACTGTGTGTTTCAATGTACATCTTATCTTACTTAGTATAGGACTGGTCGACCAACCTAAGGATGGATACACCTTCAATTGAGTGCAGCGTAGATTCACCAGATTGATTGCTGAATTGGGGGAACTGTGCAATAGATTAGATTACATTTCTTTATTAGTCACATGTACATCGAAACACACAATGAAATGCATCTTTTGCGTAGAGTGTTCTGGGAGCAGCCCGCAAGTGTCGCCACGCTTCCACCGCCAATGTAGCATGCCCACAACTTCCTAACCTGTGCATCTTTGGAATGTGGGAGGAAACCGGAGCACCTGGAGGATACCCACGCAGATGTGGGGAGAACATAACAAACTCCTTACCGACAGTGGCCAGAATTGAACCCGGGTCACTGGCTCTGTTATAGTGTTACGCTAACCGCTACAAGAAGAAATTAATCAGATTGGGCCTACTCCCTCTACAGCTGATAAGAATGAAAAGTCTCATTGAAATATACACAGTTCTCATGGGGCTTGAAGAGTAGTTGCAGGAATGGTGTTGCCCAGGATGGGTCACAGTCTCAAAATCAAGGGTCGGCCATTCAGGAGTGAGATGAGAAGAAATTTCGTCACCCAGATGGTGGTGAATCTTAGAATTCTCTATTCAAAGGGACCATGGAGGCTCGGTCACTGATTATATTCAAGACAGAGATTACTAGATGTTTAGACTGGATCCTTGACTTCCTGACCAACAGACCACAGTCAGTAAGGATAGATAGCAACACCTCCGCCATGATTATCTTCAACACTGGTGCCCAACAAGGCTGTGTCCTCAGCCCCCTACTCTACTCCCCATACACTCATGACCGCGTGGCCAAATTCTGCTCCATTTCCATCTACAAGTTTGCAGATGACACCACCATAGTGGACCGAATTTCAAATTTGAGTCAGACATGATAATCTCTGACAAGGCCAGCATTTAATGCTCATTCCTAATTACCTTGAAGAAAAGATGATAAGGTGTCTTCTGAAACTGCCACAATCCATGTGGTAAAGATACTTCTGCAGTATTGTTAGGTAGTGTTTTCCAGGACTTGGACCCGGCAAGTGTGAAGGATTGGTGATAAATAACAAGTTCATAATATTGCATGTCTTTAAAAGTAATTTACCTGTGGTTTAAGAACAGAAGAAATAGAAGCAGGAGTAGGCCATTTGTCCCCTCGAGCCTGTCCTGTCATTCATCAAGATCACAGTTAATCTTCCACCTCAATGCCATGTTCCTCCACTGCTTCCATTTTGTTCAATTCCCTTAATATCCAATAATCTACTGATTTCTGTTTTGAATTAACTCAATGACCAAGTCTCCCCAGTCCTCTGCGGTAGAGAATTCCAAGGATCCACCCTCTGCATGAAGAAACTTATCCACTAAGTGCAAATTGGCCTTTTTTTTTGACAGTGACCCCTGGTTCTAGATTCCTCATCCAGGAGGAACACCCTCCCTACATCAAGCCTACCATGATCTATAAGAATTTTATGTTTCAGTAAGATCTCCTCCCGTCCTTCATAACTCTAGACAAATAGGTCTAGTCCACTTATTATCTCCTCATACAACAAACCCATCATCCTTGGAACCAGTCTACTGAATTATTGCTGCACTCCCTCGAAGGTAAGCACATTCATTTTTGCATAAGGACACTAAGATTGTACACAATACTCCAGGTGCAGTCTTAGCGAGGGCCCCATGTAAGTGCAGTATGACATCTTTAGTCCTTTACTCACATCTTCTTAGAATGAAAGCCAACATGTCATTTGCCTTCCTAAATGTCTTCACTTGAGATGACATTTCTTACATATTCTGAAAGGTACTGAATATCATCCTGTATGATTATTAGTTTATTTACCAGTAAGATAATTCATGAAAGTAAATTACCAGTTTTTCTGTTTTGGCATTGATTGAGGGGCTAATATTGATAATCTTCTTCCAATGCTGCCATAGAATCTCTCATGATGGGTTCTAATGAAGGGTCTCCAACCTGAGACATTAACTCTGTTTCTCTTCCCACAGACACGTGGGCAGACACGGTAGTGTAGTGGTTAGCATAACGCTTTACAGCGCCAGCGACCCAAGTTCAATTCCAGCCGCTGTCTGTAAGAAGTTTGTACGTTCTCCCCGTGTCGCATGGGTTTCCTCCGGGTGCTCCGGTTTCCTCCCACATTCCAAAGACGTACAGGCTGGGAAGGTGTGAGCATGCTATGTTGGCGCCGGAAGCATGGTGACACTTGTGGGCCGCCCCCCCCAGAAGACTCTACGCAAAAGATGCATTTCACTGTTTGTTTTGACGTACATGTGACTAATAATAAAGATGTGGCCTGACCTGCTGAGTGTTTCCAGCATTTTCTGGTTTTGTTACGGGCAGTCCCCAGGTTATGACAGGGTTCTGTTCCTGAGAACTGTTTGTAAACTGAACTGTTCATTAGTCAGAAATAAACAAAACCAGTGTGTGGGAGAGGATCACAGAAACAGCTGTGATGGGAGAGGGAGCAGGCACAGAAAAAGCAGCTGCCGGCTAGCCTCACTGACTCAGTGAGCAAGCGAGTGAGTCTGCTCGGTGCTCCCAGCTCTGCTCAGCTCGGGGGCGGGGAGAGAGTGGAGAGAGAAGGCGTGCAGAAATGCCCTGCTCCCACCGGGCAGAAGATGCCTACAGCCCCACCACAGCCGGCAAATCCATCCTCATCCATCCCACCGGTCTCCCAAATGCTCTTTCCTAAGTACAGGCTGTTCGTAAGTCGGGCGTTTGTAACCTAGGGTGGACCTGTATAGAACCTGTCACACCTGACTAAGTACGAATGGAATCTTGATTTTATGTATTGTCCAAAAGAAAATACCCAGCATATTCCCACTTTAGGATTTTAACTCACAGCCTTACAGCGTACACTGGTGATTTAGCAATTTTGAATTAACTTAGTTATGTTATTGGACCAGCAATCCAAAGGCATAGACCAACAAGCCAGAGACTATCTTCAAATCCCATGACAGCAACAGTGGAACTTAGTTCAGTTAATAATTAAATAGATCTAATTAGATACATCTACTGGACTGTCAATGGAAACACTCAATTTCTCTGACCTGCCTAGTATAAGTATTCTTTGTTTTAACTGGAATCATTAGCTTTGTAACGAGTGACAAGAGTAAGGAAGTTAATTTGAAATGTATCCTAATTTGATTGCTGTTTGACTATTGTCCTTTGAGTACTATATTTACAGAAGAATATAAATGCAATTGAAAAGGTGCACATTCTAGATTCACTAGAGTGAAGAGGACTTAAGAAATCAAGCCCTTTTATAAATTGCTCTGAAAGTTGATGGTCATCTAGACAAAAGTTTCCAAGATTGCAAATTATTTTAGGATAAATAGTGGCATACTCGACTAGAAATTGTGTCACATTGTATTGCACACTAAAATGGTGTGGGTGCAGATTTAATCAGGGTTTCAGGGGAGAGTTTTTACAAGTGGACTGTGTGAAAATGGTGCACAGTAACTGCATATCGTTTCAGAACTCATGCAAGAAGTGCAAATTAATCTGCTCAACGTGCCACCATGGTGGGCAATCTTCAAATGACAATCCTGAACAGGAACCACTGCTGCAAGCAGTCGGGTAGGTCCTGGTCACCGAATGGTTAAGAGTGACAGGATGGACATGAGAGCAGGAATTCCACTGCTCTCTGTTCACTCAGGCATCATGACAATGGCGATGAACACTGGGGTGAGGAGTGAAGCAGCTGGGGCTGACTCCCAAAGAAAGTAAAAGGCTGAGACGTCAGGTTCAAAGGTGGATGGCAAAGGAATATTGTTCTTCATGGTGAAACACTATGTGCCTGTAACTGGTGCATTGACTCTATAGTGAACTGTTTAGCTCCATGGTAGCAATTTTGCCTCTAAGTTTGAAGTATAATTATTCAATTGCCTGTCCAATATGTGCAATCACTGCATTATGGGGAGGATGTGGAGGCTTTGGAGAGTGTGCAGGAAACATTCACCAGGATGTTGTCTGGATTAGAGAGTATTAGCTATAAGGAGAGGTTGGACAGACTTGGATTGTTTTCTGTACAGTGTCGGAGGCTGAGGGATGACCTGATAGAAGTATATAAAGTGATGAGAGGCATAAGTAGGGTAGTCAGAGTCTTTTTCCCAGGGTGGAAATGTCAATTACTAGGGGCATAGCTTTAGTGTGAGAGGAGGAAAATTTAAAGGAGATTTATGAGGCAGATATGATAGCAACATTTAAGAGGCATTTAGATAGACGCATGAACAAGCAGGAAATGGAGGGATATAGACCATGTGCACGCAGATGGGATTAGTTTAAATTGACACCATGGTCAGCACAGATATTGTGGGTCAGAGGGCCTGTGCTGTACTGTTCATTGTTCTATGTCCAAGGTTCCTGTACATAATAAAAACAAAAAGTGCTGTAAACACTCCACAGGTCAGGCAGCATCTGTGGAAAGATCACCTCTTGAGAAGTTCCAGTACATAACTTGGGTTAACATTTTACTGAGGTGGTGCTAATTTGTTGGAGGCATTATCTTTCGGCTAAGAGGTTAAATTGATCCTCTGCCTTCCTCCTGAGCTGAGTATAAAAGATCCTATTGGACTTGATGAGCCCAGGAATCCTGGTATCCCAGCCTGAACCAAAACCAGATTAGTTGTTCAACATCTCACTGCTGTTAGTAGAAAATTGCTGTGAGCAAAATGATTATCACTTCTGTTGCGTAATAACAGTGGCTACCCTTTAGAACTAGTCTATTAGTTGTCCTGAATGCAAGAAAGCTTCTATATAAATGTGAGTTATATTAATGCATACATTTTCCTTTGTTTACTGTTCTTGAAAAAAGTCATGTTTGCAGTATAAGGATCCACATATCGAAAGAAATCATACAAAATTCATGACAGAGTTTCTCAACTGAGGAACAAAAGCATTACTTCAAGCCTTTTTATGCAACCAATGTATATTCAAGTACTGAGCAACATCACTTGCACATGTTTCAAATAAGTCCTGTTTGTCATTTTTATCAGTGTAGCAGTTACGGGAGAGAATTTGTGTTGGGATAACCAAATACAGTGTTTGTAAAAGTAACAGATATTATCTGCTTGAAACAGCCATTGATTTCCTGGAAAAGATCTTGACATTTAACTCGATGGATCGCTTAACTGCTGAAGAAGGCTTGGCACATCTCTTTATGAGCCCTTACTCCTGCCCACAGGACGAACCAGTATCTCAGCATCCTTTCAGAATAGAAGATGAGATAGATGACATACTGCTGATGGAAGCGAGTCAGAGCCAGATGTCCAACTGGGAGAGGTATAAAGATTAATATGAATTATGTTAAGCAAAATTTAATAGTAAATGAATCTGATAAGAGGCTTTTCTTTCCTTATAATGGATATATTATTGTTGAAAGATAGGGCATGTATTTACATCCTTAACTCTCTTCATAAACAATTCTTGGTCTTCGAAGGAATTAGCATTTCGAGACTGGGTGACCCACAGGCAGAAAGGGAAACCAGGGGGAAGGGAAACAGAGGATGGGAAGCTCTGAGCTCATTGCTGGCTGGATCAGCAATGCTATTAAAAATACATTCCATCGGCACAGTGGGGTATATCTTGGTGTAGGGCAGATCTTGGGGGTCTTAAAAACTCTCAGATTCAACCCCCAGTCTATGCCGAATTATCAGTCCAATCAGACTCAATATACTCAGAGGAGATGCAGGGGACTGCAGATGCTGGAATCTGGAGCAACACAAAAAGTGCTGGAGGAACTCAGTCAGGCAGCATCTATGGAGGGAAATGGAGAGTCAACGTTTCGGGTCAAGACCCCGCATCTGGACTCAGATGAGGTCCTAAGCAGGAGAAAATATAAATGAATTACATATTTTCTGACTAATTACCATCCATAAATCCTACTGGAAACACCATATAAGGCCATTTGATGAAGACAAATTCATGCCCAGCCACTATGCCCTTCACAGATACTTTTAAGTATTAACGGACTTCTTAGCAAGCTGATTAGTACCTACAGAATGAGGTTGTGGAGTGAGGAATGAGGGGAAAGAGGGAGGAAAAAGGTGTTCAACCATAATGCTCCAGTCATCATGACAATGAGGCAAGCTTGATGAGCCAGTTGACAGTCAATTTCATACATTCAAACCTTTAGAACTGAAGATTTTTTTGAAAGGGAGATTAGATTTTTCACTATATTTGATGAGATGAGGTGACCAGCAAGGGTAAATGAGAGATCAAATGCTGCATTGTAATAGTTTTGCCCAGCTGTTAGTGGAAGCCATTATAACTTGTCTTTGCTGAAGTCGCAATTGAATGACAATGTTGCCACAAGTTATCTCAGAAGATACCTTGTCTTATACAGCAGAGCACCATAATTTCTTGATAATTGTAACTGCCTGTGGTGCAACAACTTGTTTCTTTTTTTTTTGGAAATAAAGACCAGGATTAAATGGTTATAAACACATTTCCACCTCAATACACAGATATATGCAATTATGTCAACAGTCTCACAAGGGATGTAAACACAATGCACAAACTGCAGAAATATTAATTGATTGTAACACCCTGGGCAAAATAAAACTGAGATAGTCACATTTTGACATCTGCCGTATCAGCTGTAGTGCAAGCTTTCCCAGGCAACAAGTTAACATCTGGCCACAGTTTCCAGAAAAAAAACAAACTGTCCCTAATCATTCCAGGAAATATTTTATACTGGAAGAGCCATTCTATCTTATACAAATATTTCCCTAGTATTTTAATCTGCTGTGATATGCACTTTTATTCCATTTCTGCTCTGTGGTATTTTATCAATCTGTATGACTTTAACTGAGCAACACAAGTGGCCTTGAAACACCATCTTTCCCCTAAGGGAAAGTGTTGCCCCATCAAATCAGCAGAGTAGAAATGACTAATTAGCTCTCTGTACTAATGATGGATACAAGCTCGCAATTTATTGTTCTCAGGACAGAAAGGAATTGTGCTGCCTCATCGTCTTATACTGCCTCCAACAATGCACCACAGCACCCTTAGGGGGGGAAAGATTAAATAGTATTTAATCGTCCGGGATCTTCAGACACAATTTCTCTACCAAAGCAGCGCAATTCAGAATGCAAAAATAACATCGAGCTTTATTTCTCTTCTGCAAATCATCTTCACAAACCCATTTGTCCTCTACCCTCAATCCCATCTACAACTTACGGACTTATTTATTATATCAACTCGGACCACTGAAGCTGTGACCTCTTACATTTCTGTCCCTTTCCCTGACACACCAGGCCACTGAATTCATATCTTTCCCTTTCTCCATCTCCTTTTTTTGTGTCCTCTGTTAATTCACCTTGCAAAGGAGACCCACCTCTTCCCTTTACCCTTTCATCTATGCTGATTACCCTTCTCTGGTCCCAACATTAGCTGTTATTGTTAACGGTTCTCTGTCCTCAAGTGACATGATCATTAATAACATCCTATGTGTGACAAAGATAAACTAGCCCTCCTTGTCCTTTTCAACCTGTCTTTGATTGGGTTGATCACGCCATCTTCCCCCAATACAGGATGGGTGCAAACTTCTTCCAGCTGAATAACGAAAAGACCAAGATTACGGTCTTCACTCCCTACCACGTTCATTTCCTGCCTTCCAATCCATCCTTCCCTCAGCAAGTGGCTGAGACAGAACATGACTATTTCTAAACTTGACATCATATTTAATCTGAGCTGAGCCTCAGACCACTTCTCCACAACATCACTAAGACAATTATGTCCACCTGCAGCCACCACAATGAAACAGTGTATCATCGATGTAGAGAAGAATTGGTCACATGCTACAATTCTTAAAGTGCTACCAACCAATATTACATCTATTATATACTATCCACACATTTGGTGCATATTCAATTACTGAATAATGCATGAATATTTTTATAATACTATTTTATCTGGAAAGGAAATTCAAATACTACGACTTCAAAACATCCAGGGAGCAAAACACATTTTAAGTCATTAGTAATTTTGATCATCAACAATAATTTGCATTGGTCTTTCATATTGAAAAATAAGGATCAAAAGGATAGTTTAAAGATTAAAGTGGGTGATCAGCAGTTCAGTAAAAAAGTTGATTTTAAAAAGAGCATTTTAGGAGAAGAGAAAGGAGGCAATTTTAAATTTGAGATTTGCAGGTAGGGGCAGATAACAGGCAGGGATGGAGCACTGACAAGTGATACCTGGTCCTGAATAGAATGAAGGGAGCAGAATTTTGTCAAAGAAAAAGGGACCAAGTATAAACCTGTGGGAGACCCCAGATGCCATGGTGCAGAAGTAAGGGAGAAATCATGTCTAGAGATGTTGTGGCATTTTCTTAGTGAGAGGAGGTAGAGAGTGGTGGTGGAAGATTGCTTTTCTGATTGGAAGTCTGTGACCAGTGTACCTCGGGGATCGGTGCTGGAACCCTTGTTGCTTGTGATAGATATTAATGACTTGGATGTGAATGTAGGAGGTATGATTAGTAGGTCTGTGGATATCATGACAGTTGATGGTGTGGTGAGTAGTGAAGAAGGTTGTCTAAGCTACAGGAGGATATAGATCAGCTGGAAAGTTGGGCAGAGCATTGACAGATGGAATTTAGTTCTGACAAATGTTAAGTGATGCGTTTTGGGAAGTCACATAGGGGTTGGACATGCGTCATAAATGGTAGGGTGCTTAGGAATGTTGATGAGCAGAGGAATGAGTTTTAAAGGGGATTTGAGGGGAAAGTTTCTTACGCAGAGAGTGATTGATATCTGGAACTCGCTGCCAGAGGAGGGGATGGAGTCAGATACAATCACTACATTTAAGAAATATTTAGACAGGTATTTAAATGGGAAAGGTGCAGAAGGATAAGGACCTAATGTGGGCAAATGGGATTAGTGTAGATGGGTAGAAAGGTTGGCAAGGACATGGTGGGCTGAAGGGCCCATTTCCCTGCTGTACAACTCTATCATTCGATAAATCATCATATGATTAGGGAGTGAGACACTCTGAGGGAGCTAGTTACAAGTTTCACAGCCAAGGTTTTATAAATACAAGTTAAGATTGTTTGTACTCAAATTCCTTTCTTCTCTGGATCGTGTTTTAAATGAATGCATAAGTACTTCTGTTGAAAGATTTTTTTAGTACTCACAAGAGCATAGATTATTGAGGCAGCTGACATATTTATGTATGTCTACATAGCAGATGTTACATACGTCAGGATCCATTTGTAGGTGGATAAAGGTATAAAAAGGCTAACCCTTTTGGAATGACCATGGGTTGTCATTACCTTTGTAATGAAGGAAACAGATATCCACTTGCTCTTGCTTTGTGATCTATAATGCAGAAAATGCACAGTTACAAATAGCAGTGCAACAAGTGAGCAGGATGCATTTTCAGGATGCATCCTAGAAGTGAATATTTTTTGCAAGGAAGACATAATAAATTTGAAAAATCAAAAGGAAGCTTCCCCCAGTGATATACAATCCTAATTTGAATTAAAAATAGAGAATGCTGGAGATACCCAGGTCAGGCAGCATCTGTGGAGAGAGAAACAGAGTTGACTTTTCAGGACAGTGACTCTTTGTCAGGACTTTAATTTGAAGTTGCTAATTTGAACTGAAATGCCTGCTATGTTCCTTATTTAAATTGATTAGTACATGCAAGTGGATGATTAGGATTTTTAGAGAGCAAAATAAAATGAATAACAGAAGTTATTACTGTATGCACTGACTGGTTTGATGCTGACCCATATAGACCAATGAAGCCTCAAGCTTAATGTGTCATCTGTGACAAGTTAACTGACCTTAACAGGGGACAGAAAGCTATGGTATGTGACCTTGGACAAAGGGGAAGGAAAAACAAGAAAAGCTCCTGATTGTGATACAGTGATCTTTGTTAGAAAAAATTGTGGATGAGAACAAAACTAGGCTAAGGCTCTGAAGCCCTTCACAACCACATAGGTCCCTGTCTCTACCTACACACCAGTGGTCAGTAAAAGTGAGAAGTGAGAGGGAGAGAGAAGAACAGCCAAAATCACAGATGGATCACTGGCAGAAATGGTCTGTATTAATACAGACAGAAATAAAGAGCAAATTATTAGAGTTGGATATTGAGTCACAGACAGGTAGGTTAGAGTGAGAGTGGGATAGAGAATTAAAGCAACTTGTTTTCTTGCTTTCTCAGTTGTGATGAAAGGTTTCAGACCTGAAACATTAACTCTGTTTCTTTTTCCATAGATGCTGCCTGACCTGCTGAGTGTTTCCAGCATTTTCTATTTTTATTTCAGAGTTCCAGCATCTTCACTTTTTTATTTTAATAATACCACAGAGTGGTGGCATTGCAGCATGAATTCTATGTGTATTTGTTTTAATAACGTGCCTTGAGATATTGTGCTATGTTAAAGATGCTATATAAATACAAGTTTCTATCTTTAACTCTGAATTTCTTATCACAGCCAACTAGTAGTGGAGACACCAACAAAGCCTAGGTACTTTCTTAAACAAATGGCTTCTCATGGTCTCAGCAACTTTGATGGAAACATAGAAACTTCTGTGTTCATTAGTTGATGAGGGGACACCCAATTAAAGCAAATTATCTAAAGAATGGATCTGTAAGCATTTCCAACAAACAGTAAAAGTTGCACCCCACCATTGTAAAACATGGCAGATTTTTGAATTAATACAGGGATATTATCTCTGTTGCTTCTCTTTAACATAATCATAATTAACATTTTTGTTGCAGATATCATGATAGCTTCTCTTCTGACTTGGAATGGCTCCGGGACAAATATGGAGACTTGGATGAAGTGCAGCGAGATCCACGTGCTATGTCCAAAGCTGTTGCAGAGGATGTGCAGATTGACCCACGTAAGTACTCACAGAGCAGCTCTGAGAGACTCCTGGAGCAGTCTCACACATCAATGGATCGAATGTGTGAAATGGACTATGGACGATCATGCGATTATAAAATCGGATCACCCTCTTACCTGGATAGACTACTGTGGAGGGACAACAAGCCCCATCATTACTCCGAACCCAAGCTCATTCTGGATTTATCTCACCGGAAAAGAACAGCAACTGCTTCATGTGTGGCTGTTTCACTGGATGAAGGAAAATCTGATCTCCTTTTGAAAGTCTCAGACTATAAGAATGGGAGTCCTTTGAAAATTGATTGTTCCAGCTCGCTGCCAAATATTCAGGAAAGAAGTCAACCTTCATCCCCGCACACTTTGGCATCTTCAGAAATATCGAATGGAGGAGGCTCACAATTTGATTTTGATGTCTTCATATCCAGAGCCTTGAAGCTTTGTGGGAAACAAGAAGAGCTAGCCGATAGCAAATTGAATGATTTAAATGGCACTTGCATGCCAGAACATACCAATGAAATAGTCCAGGCAGAAGTCAATGAAAAAGAGAGGTGGTAGAATACAGTTTTGCTGGATATTTTTTGGAGTTATTGCATTGGGGTTTCAGTTCATAAAGATGGTGTCTCAACAAAACAAGCTGAATAACCTAATGGAAATTAACCTGGCAGATTAGTTCCTGGGGATGTTGGGGGTTTGATCCATTCCGACCCAGGATCACTGCTTCACCCATTTGGAAGGTAGCTGTAGTAAACACTGATGGCCTGTTAAACTTGTGATGATTATACAAACACGAAAGCTTGCATTTTTTGTGTATTCCCAGACAATGATCTTGTCACCATGTGCTGATGGTTTTATAATTACTCTGCCTGAAAAACCAATAACTTTAAGTGATGCATGTACATACTAGTTAAGCTTTTGGTTCATATTAATGAATTAGGGGCAATAACATGGTCATTGTGTCATTTCTCTATTTTTAAAATTTGAATTAATTTTTTCTATACTTGATGCCTTGTTCATTTGTTCTGTCCAGTTGTAGCTTTTTGCTATGTTGTTCTGAGTTTGTATGTGGAATTTCCAAAGCGAATATTTCATGTCTGCTCCATTTCTTGTCAAGAGCCACCTGAATGTCTTCAGTTTCCATTCCTGCCTGCCCATAGAATATCACAAGTGAATTAATTGTAATCATTGAGTTACTTCCCCTTTATCAAAACTTCCTGACGGGATTTTAACTAAGCATGATATTCACTGCAGATGCTAGCCTCAATAAAATCTGATGGAACAGAATAAGAACTTCTTCTCTAAATGTAAAGAGATATTTTTGCAGAGCCAGGAGATACTTCATGTGCACAATGTAGGTTGCTGCCATCCCAGACTCTCCACTTCCATGACTGGATCTCCACATCCCTACGTATCCGTCATTGGACTGATAGCTGGTAGAGTACCAAAAAACACCTGTTTTGCTTCAGTACCCTGTCAGACATATAATGACAGTATCTAAGGGAGGCCCAATTAAGCAGTCAACTGCCCAACCAAGAGTCAAAATCCAACCCACTATATGCTAGTACATATGATGACATTTCGGAATTCTGGACTGTTACACCACCTATTGGTGTGAAAATCTTATTGCTGTCTTTTCAAAGGTGGACTGATTTATGTTTTTTTTAAGAGAGTTTGCTTATTTCTTAAGCTGAGTAATTATTGCAGCGAAATGAAAGACTTCTCAATTCTGCCTTTATTAAGCATTTCCCTTATCAAATATAATGCAGACCAAAGGCTAAGTGAAACTCCCCCCATTCTGCTCAAATAATACCCCTTGTTTGCAAGCTCAGAAAATCCTCTATCTTGCACCAAGGTGATTATTTCCCATTGCCTGCAGCTGCACATTTTGTGACCAATCAGAATGTCACTTAATGTGAAATGACACAAGGTTGGACTTGCTCCCTCTCAGAGATGAGTTGAGTTGAGATTGGTTGCCCTGAATTAAACATGGATCTGAGCAGACAAAGGATTCTGCCTTTGGATTTTTTTTTAATATTTAATATGCTGAACTGCTGAAAACATATCAAAAGGATTTGCAGTCTGATTTAAATACAATGTTTGCTGCAGGTTAATTTATGAACACTTGCAGATCAATATTATTTTAATACCAGTGCAAAACCACTGAAGATTGTGAATAAATCCATTACCCTTAGCAACAGAGGTATATTAGAGCAAAGGATATATTGAGGCATTTTAGCTGATATTAAAAACAAAGTGAACACTCCTCAGCAAATGCTAAAAAAAATTGTTTGCAATAATATTCTTGGCTCCCCAGTCATTTAGATGAAATTGGAAAATAACGTGTTCAATGCAGCAATGAATCAATACCTTCAGGGAACAATGAGAGTGTTAAAAATGAGATGGATATATTGCTGGACCTTATCTAGGGCACTGAGTCATAAGGACCAGGATAGCCCCAGTTCTCTCTTCTGAACCCCCAGAGTTACACAAACTCAATCAAAGCAGCAATAGGGCACTTAAGTGAGCCTCTGTTTTCCAAGGATCATTCTGGGTTGCCAGATAAATGCATTACTTTATGGCAGATTGCTGTATTACAACGTCTCATAAGTCATTCAGCATTGGGTCCTTAGTTATTAGAGTCATGCAGGACAGAAACAGACCCTTTAGCCCACCATGTCCATGCCCTTCAAGTAGCCACCTATACTAACCCTATTTACTAACATGTGATCTGTAGTCTTATAAGCTATTGAAGTGCTCATCTAGATACTTGTTAAAAGTACCTGCCTCCTTCACCTCCTCAGGCAGTACATTCCAGATTCCCTCTGATTGAAAAAAATCTTCTTCAGATCCCCTTTACACCTTATCTTAAACGTATGCCCTCTAGTTTTAGACACTTCTGCTATGGGCAAAAGTTTCCTACTATCTACAGAAAATGCTGGAAAAACTCAGCAGATCAAGCAGCATTTGTGGGAAGACAAACAGTTAATGTTTCAGATCAAAGACCTTTCCTCAGAAAGGGTCAAACCTTACAGTTCTGAACTATTAACTGTTTTTCTTTCCAAAGATGCTGCCTGACCTGCTGAGTATTTCTGGCATTTTCTGCTTTTATTTCAGATTTCCAACATTTGTAGTTCTTTCTGATTTTCCTACCGTCTTCCCGATCTATGCACCTCACAGTTCTATATATCTTTATGAGGTTCGTCCCTCACTTCAAGGAAAACAAACCCAGTCTATTCGGTCTCTCCTCATAAATGAAATGCTCCATCCAAGGCAACATCCCAATGAATTTTCTCTGCACCCTCTCCTTTGAAATCACGTTGTTTCTCTAGTACAATCATGTCCTGGATAAATCTCTTGAATAAATTTCTCCAGGATGGTCCAAATAATCATTTGGCAATGAAGCGGCATTGGGCTTTCAACACACTGAAGCTCTCAGTTTGAAAATGACCTTGGCTATAGTGCTGGGAAGAGTATAACTAATAACATCAGAGGTGCTTGGGAAGTAATACATGGGATAATTCAATCTTCACTTAAATTGGACAAATAAAATTTACATTAATAAGGATCAAGATGAGTTCATGAAATGCATTGGTGATAAATTTATAGATCAATATGTCAAGGATGCAAATTGAAACAGACCATTTTAGTATTATGCCTTCAGGCAAGGTTAATTAATAATAATGCATTAGAGGAATGTTTGGTAAATTAAGGATTATGGGGAAAAGGCAGGTAGGTGGAGCTGAGTCCATGACTAGATCAGCCATGATCTAACTGAATGGCGGAACAAGAATGATGGGCCAGATGGCCTACTCCTGCTCCTATTTGGTATGTTCTAATGTTCTTTAAGTGTGACCATTTTTTCAGAGTGTATAGTTAAGTTTACAACCAGCATCTTAAATTGGAACAAAGCCAACTACATAGGTATAAGAGGCAATTTAGCAAGGAGACGGTGAAATTAAATTAATAGATACTCTGCTAATTAAACAATATCAAACATTTTTCAGAAAATCTTAATTTACAATAAACATAATTCTCTTAGGGAATTAAAAACCCTTTGAGGAAAATGATCCAACTGAGCCTGGGAAGTTTAAAAACTTTTAAGTTAATGGAATAGCCACATAATGTTGCCAAAATCTCTAAGCCTGATGATTGGAAAGATTTTATAATTCAGCAAAGGATGGCCAAGGAATAGATCGACAAAAGATAAAATATTGGAGACAAGAGACTCAAACCGAAATTGTGAAAATGTCTACAGGTTCATAAATAGGAAAAGATTAGCCAAAATAATTGTGGGTCCCTGACAGATTAGGAGAAACTATAGCGGGGACTTAGGAAATGACAGACTAATTAAATAAATACTTTGTTTGTATTTTCAAGGCAGAAAGCATGGATATCATTTCAGAAGTATATGAGAACCAAGTGTCTGGTGAGAGGATGATTCTAATCAGAATGTGAAAAATGGAAGAAATAAATAGACCAAAATCTGATAAATACCTAGACCTGAAGCCTATTCTGTAGACTTAAAAAAAAAACGCAGAAATTGTGCACATGCTGGTTTTGATCTTCTAGAGTTCCTGAGATTTAGAACAGGACCTACTGATTGAACACAAGGGCATAAGAAACAGAAGTAAGAGTAGGCCAATTTGTCGCTTAAGCCTGCTCTATCATTACATAAGATTATGGTTGATCCAATCCTGAGCTCACCATCACCTTCCCATTCTCTCCACATTGTGCTTGTAGTCAAATATCTGTCAGTCTCCACCATAAATGCATTCAATAACTCCACCCCCAGAGCTCTCTGGAGAGGAGAATTTCAAAAATTTATGACTCCCTAAGAGAGTCCCGCATTGTTGTCTCAATGGGTGAACCTTTATTCTGAAACTAGACAACCCCACTAGGGAAAACTTCCTCTCAGCATTCACCTGTCAATCCTCTTCAGAATCTTAGATTTCAATAAAATCACCTCTCATTCTAAACTCTAATGAATATAGGTCCAACCTGCTCAACTTCTCTTCATATGTTGATCCCTTCATCACACAAATCAAACTAGTTTCATTTCTCTGAACTGCCTCTGATGCAAGTATATCCTTCTTTAAACATGGAGACCAAAACAATACGCAGTAGTCCATGTGGGAGTCTTCAAAGTCACATTACAATTTCTCCACGTTTATACTCTATACCACTTGCAAGATAAACCAGCATTACATTAACATTCCCAATTGCTTTCAGTAACTGCTTATCAACCGTTTGTGTTTCGTGCACTAGGATTCCCAGATTCCAATATACCTTAACGTCTTGTAGTCTCACTCACTTAAATAAAAAATTACTTTTTCATTCTGTCTACCAAAGTAAACAGCCTCACATGTTCCCACATTATACTCCATCCGCCAGCTTCTTCCTCACTCACTTGACCTTTGTATGTGTCCTCATCACAACTTGGTAACTCAGCTATCTTTGTATCTCAGCAAATTTGGCAACAGTGCACTCAGTGCCTTCATACAAGTCATTAATTTAGATCGTAAATAGTTGAGGCCTCACTCTAATCTCTGGCACCTCAATAATTACCAATTGCCAGTCTGAAAGTGATCCATTTGTCTCAAATCTCTGTTTCCTGTTAGTTAGCCAGTCACCTATCCATGCCTAACTACAGGTAATCTTACCTTCTACAATTATCTTTTGTGTGGCACCATATTAGATGCCTTCTGAAAATCCAAACACAATATATCTGGTGGTTCCTCTTTATCCAGTCTGTTTGCTACATCCCCAAAGAACTCCAGCAAATTTGTCAAAAACAATTTACCCTCTTTAAAACTCTGCTTGATCATGTTATGAGTTTCTAAATGTCCTGTTATTACCTCCTTATCAATGGATTCCAGCATTTTCCAAATGACAGATAATATAATAGAGACTTATGAAAGGGAAATCACCTTTGATAAATCTAGAATTTTTCTCCCCAGATTATAATGAGAAGGGTAAATAAAAATGATGTGATGTATTTAGATTTCCAAAAAAGCACATCATAAAGTGCATCACAAGAGGTAATTACACAAAATTAGGGCACAAGTGATTGGTCGGATTTGAAAATCACGTTGTTGCTGGAGGAATTCAACAGGCCAGGCAGCATCTGTGGAGAAAAGCAGGCAGTCAACGTTTCGGGTCAGGACCCTTCTTCAGGACTTCTACATGGATGCTGCCTGGCCTGCTGAGTTCCTTCAGCAACATCGTGTTTTTCTTCTAGATTCCAGAGTCTGCAGTCCTTTGTTTTGCTGATTGGTTGGATTTATTAGCATAGACTGAATATTGACCAATGCACAGAAATTAGAAAGTAGGAATAAGCAATTCATATTCAGGTTGGCATGCTGCAAAAAATATTGGGAACTTCCAGAATCAATGCTTGGACCTCAGTTATCTAAAGTCTCTATTAATGAAGCAAGTGAGAGGACCATGGATCAGGATTGATACTGATACAAAATTAGGTGGTAAAGTAAGCTGTGAGGAGAGCACAAAGAGCTGGAGAGGATATAGATGTGTTTTGTGAGTGGGCAAAAATGTGGTAGATGGAATATTATGTGAAGAAATGTGACATTATCCACTTTGGTAAGAATATGATGAGTGGTTGGAAAAGTTAATACAGAGACCTGTAATATCAACAAAGTATGGAAATCATGTAATATTAGGTAACAATGAGGATAACAAATGGCATGTAGCCTTTGTTTTAGAAGGATTGAAATATAAGAGTAAAAAAAGTGTTACTGTAATTACATAGCAGCTTGGTGACATTGCACTGTAAGTTTTGGTTTCCTTGCCTGAGAGGCAATGCAACAAAGGTTGTGCCAACTGATTCCTGGGATGGTGAGAATTGTGGTAGGAGAAGGAATTAATGCAACTAAGCCTTTATTCCTTACAGGTGGGAAGAATAAGGATGATCTAATTTAAATGTATAAGATTCTGAGAGAACTTGACAGGGTAGATATTGTGAGGACGTATCCTCTGGCTGGGGATATTAGAAGTAGGGGTCATGACTCAGAATAAGGATTCAGCTTTGAAGGGCACATCTTTGGAATTCATGGTTTAGTTGCTCAATTATTGATTAAATTCAAAGCAAAGTTCGATTGATGCTTGGATACGGTTGAAGAATTTGAGGATTGTGCAGCAAGGAGGAGTTGAGGGAGCTCAATGCTGGACCAAAAGCGAAGGGTCAGATTACAATAAAAAAAAACTGCAGATGTTGGAAATCTGAAATAAAAACAGAATATGCTGGTTAAGCAGCATCTGTGGAAAGAGAAACAGAGTCAAAGAAGCATTATAAGAATTGGAGGAGAGAGAAAACAAGTAGGCTTTAAGTTGCAGAGAGGTTGGGGAAGGGATGCATATAACCAAGGGAATATCTCTGATACGGTGAGACCATGGTTACCATGGAAATAGGTTGCATAGGTCATCCAGTCAATGTGTTAATAGGCTGCAGTTCGAGAGGGAGAAAAGGAATGAAAATTATGAAAGAAAGGCAGTAGGAAAGTGAAAAAAAACAAGCAAAGAGATGTGGAAGTTGTGAAATGCAGGACTATGTGAAATGTCCAGTGATTCAGATTGTGCTGATGGAGAGAGAAAAACTGAACCAATATCACAGATGGATGACTTAAAAAGTAGTGTGTTATACACCAGAAAAAGCCAGTTCTGATGCAGACAGAGAAAGCAAATTATCATAAGTTGTGGAATTCAATATTGAGTCTGAAAAGCTACATTTATAATTAAAGGTTTAGAAAGCCGACTTCTGTTCTATTCCCAAAGTTCCAAACAATGAGGCTCAAAGTTGAGTCAGTAGAAGACCAGCTATGGGAAATGCTTCTGTATGTGTTTGGGGTAGGTCTATGTATATACCTAAACAAAACAGTTGAAAAAATGTTTCCCTTATTTAGGAGGGCAAATATTAGATTCTTTCACCATTTTCTGAGTGGTTACATCTAATTGGTTTTACAACCTCACATTTCTAAATGTAAGGATATACCTTCTTGTAGAATTTGGAACTATTTTGAATTTATTGATCAGGTTTGATTACTTCTGTAAGATTACTTCAATTCCTTCTCCAGCTCAAACATTCCCATTTTCTCTACATAATTTAAATACTTAATCCCATCTAGAAATATAATTATCCTTTTCTGCACTTCCTCCACATTTTAGTGTCTTCAAAAATGACATTTTTCTCATGAAATGGAGACCCAGATTTGATACAGTACCATAGGAAAAGTCTGACACAGTTCATTACAAATTTCAAATCACTTCCTGAGATTTGTGCTCCATTCCTTTGGCTAGACAACCAATATTCTATTGTTTCTTTGTTTGCACATTATTTGATGACTTCAGCAAACTGTCTACATTTACTTGTCTGTCTTGTACCCTGTTGAATATGACCATTTTACTACTTCTATTATCCCTTCCCAATTGCATGACTTTGCATTTGTCCATGTTGAATGATGTTTGCTACTGGTCGACCTAGATTCACAATTTATCCTGTCCTTCTGTACTTGATCTATCTGTTCCCTATTGTTTATAACCTCTTGTACTTTGGAATCACATGCAAAGATGAACAAGTTTGTTTATGCACCCAGCTGCATGTCATATAAACAACATTATAAACATCAACAATGTTAGCACTAATCCAAAAGAATCATATTGGCTATATTCTACTTCAATAAACCAGTTCCATGCACATGCATGTCTTAGTTCCTCTGCGTCAGCTAATTTGCAATCAGATGCACTTCTCTCAAAATGTGCTTTTTACCTGTGAAACAATCTCATGTAGCACTTTATTTAAAACACACCTAAACAAAACCCACCATCTTCATGGCCCGTTGCCTTTTCAGAAGAACTCCAGGAGATATATACACCACAATTTCTCACCCACAAGGCCTTGCTGATTCCCTCTTATAGTTTTGTATTTCTCTAGGTGGCTCAAGTCATACCATTAAAACCCAGGAAATCATGACGTATGATCACTCAGATTTACTTAGAGGGGGATATCTATATATATTTTTCTACTTAATCACTCTTCCTTATCACCATGTACTGCTGGATGCCAAGGGAACAACTGAAGGCCTCTCTCTGAATAGCTCCTTTAATCTTGGCTTCTGAGTATGGCATTCAACATTTGTCTCATTGATTTCCCTTCCTCTTTTAATCTGGGAAGGAGTGGGTGTTTAATCTTCTGTCAGTTGCTCTCCAGAGGATGACAACTAACACTGTGAATTCAAGAAGTGGATCCATAAACTACTCAACAGTCATGACAAAGCACATTGATGCTTCACATCTCTCACTGCCTCAAGTTTACACTTTTATTAATTACTCATTTCCAGCTGACACTTTAGATATTGTTACCACTGCAGCAGTGATAAGGCAGTGAAATACCAAAACAAGACTGGGACATTTGTCTATTAAGTGAATACAGTTGCCTGCAGTCATAAGCAAGGAACTAGAAAGAAAAAAATCTTGCAGTTATTATTAGCTTTTGCCTTATGCACTACTGTTAATTGCCTTTGCCCTAAAGAATAAATGAAAATATCATAGTTTGGAGATGCTATGCTATCAGGCAACTTCTATTGAACTTTAAATAATAAAAATTAGTATAAGGGTAAATGCTAGGCATTATGAAACTTTGTCTGGATGATTCATTGGTAAAATTTCTTATGTTGCATAATTTCTGTCCAAGCTGCTGAATTGCAAAGAATCTGCTATATTAGCATGGGCCCAAGAGATCTCCATCAGCATTTGTTTGAGCAACTAATGTTGTTAATTGATCTGAATTATTTTAATATTTTCCCCCTAAGCACAACACTGAAAAACAGAATCAGAAGTTTATGAAACCAAATGGTTATTTTAGATAAAAGCTACATAATATAACAGCATACAGTGGAAAATACATTTCAGTTACTGACATAAAGCATGTTTAATTAAGGAATCATTATGTTTTTATATGCTATATTTTTATTTAAGCTAAGGATAAAATTGCATCACTCAATACATGTCATACTGAATTATTCTGATGTGACTTATTGTGTCAGATGGTGGATGAAAATTAGTTAGTGACATATCTGTTTTTTCTCTGTGAGTGATGCCTCAAAGACACCAGTAAAAGAACCAAATCCATTGTTCCATTGTGATCTTCCACTGTGAACATCAATTATATGTTATCCTAATATCTATGTCCAATAGTATTCTAACATCTGCCTAAGCAGGAAATGATGCATACTGTCATTTCACACCGATTTTATATTTCTCTTTCACACTTCCCACAGACAAATTTATTCCGGGCCATTTTTTGTTTACTTTGAAAAGCCTTTTGTAGCCAGTTTTTGGGAAAAAGACACAGCTGGTCTTCTGATATACAGTACATTCAAGCTTTTCCATCAATATCGAACACATTACTACTACAGGAGTCAGAATGTTCATGGACCATTAAACAAAAAGAAATTATCAAATAAAGTAGAGGAAGAAGTCCATGCCATTGTGGCTTTTGTATGGATGAAGTGATAAATCTTTGACTGGCCTTGGTTCAGATGCCTGTTTCTGAACAATCTGACTGTCACTTGCTTAATAATGATTATATTTTAAATGGAATTAAAAGCATTAGGCCAAAACATGACATAACATGTTTGCCCTTATAACTAAAACCACATTCATTGGACTTACGATGACCAATACTACCAGAGTCCACATTTTGTTTCTCATACACTGCCAATGTCACACTTTAGTCCAGAGGCAAACAAACTGGGGAAAAAAGGAAAAGATGTATCTGATATATGTCCTAAAACTTCAGGTATGTTTCAAATTAACACAGTTCCCTTGCCAAATAAAAATAACTCTCTGACTTACCAGAGGTGTGTATATTTAAAAATTAAATTATGTGTTGTTAAAAGGGCACAGTTGCAGTCAGCAGTAGAACAGTATGTTGCATGTTACTCTTCCTTATAAAGCTCCATAACATCAGATCTACTGTGTACCATGCCATAGGATGTTTAAAATGTTTGTTTCACAGTTGCTGCCCAACCTGCTGGGCATTTCCAGCATTTTCTGCTCTATTGCAGATTATGCAGTTTTCTTTTGCATTTCAATCAATGTTTCAAAAAGTTACCCTTAAATAAAGTCTTGAGGTACTGCGTTAATGTTGTTGATTAGCTAAATTGCAAAAACACAACTGGTGTTTGACTTCATTCAAACACCACAGGAATTTCAATCTTTTAGTCAGGTAATAAATCTATTTGGACAACAATGCAGTGCTACTGTCCAACAATTTATTTTTCAAAGGAAATTAGAAAAGCTCTTGAAACTATAAATTATGGTAGGAGATAGCCAGAAAAAAAAGAAACTAAAATGAACTTGTAGAAATATGTTACCCCCATAGGTTCAAAGAGCTATCAACTAAATATCTATTGTTCTAAAGATAATGTACTGAGAACACAATATCTGTAAATACAGTTGAAGGGGTAAATCAAATCAAGTTCAAAGTGAAATACAGTCAATGAGCATGTTACACCCTCCAAGTAGTTAAAATGTTAAATAGACAATTCATTGGGTAAACGTATAAATTGTCATGAAGGTTAGGAAAGTTTTATGTTCTGGTATGTGCTGAGTTAGTTAACCTCATACATATACTATGGGTGCTATAATAAACCTCAATGACCCTAAATAGCAGGGAAGGCAAAATAGTTTTGGCATTTACTTTTAATGCCCTTACTGAAACATACTTATTGATGTAAGAGAATAATAAACATTAACTTGGTTGCTTTAGATCCTATGCTTTCAAAGCTTGCTGGCACTCACTGTCTATTTTTAACGCAAGGAACAAAGTAACACATGATTGAGGCCATCGTTATTCCTTTTGATTAGACACATCAAAAGAAAGATAAGAAAAAAGAGAGAAATGAGTTAAAATAAATGCATAAAGATACATATATGAAGTTAAAATTCTACTTTTTGTAAAGATTGGTGAAATAATTCTGGTTAATTAACTGAATGGTCTTTTTGTTATCTTTTCACTCATAAGATCACTTTTAAGAAATATGAAGAAATATTTTAAGAGCTATCATCACTGGTGGTACAATTTAGTTTACCACATGCATCTCAAAGGGAGAAGAGAGCAATTAATGCAAAGCTCAAAGCACTTCCCAAGTGAATAAAAAATGTTTTTAATATCAATAAAACACTAACATCCTGCAGTTTTAGAGTGAATTGAAGTCATGGAATTGGTGATTTACTGATCATAAACACAATGGGCTATTAAAAACTATTATGAATATTTTGGCAATGTAGAAATTTTCTGTACACAAGAATCAATAATAGCCCAAATGCTTTTTTGATAATTAAACCATTCTGTACTTTCCAAGTTTCTTCTTTAACTGTGAGGATTCTGAATCACTTTTACTTGCTTCAGACTAATATAATCATGAGCCAGAGACACATGAAACAGGAACCTCCAAATAGGTATGAGGTATACCCGATGAGCTCACAATATTTGGAGAAGGAATTTATACCCATTGTTGTGCCTTACTGCTATCATGTTGGGCCTCAGTTAAGTTAGGACATTGTTATCATGGGTAGAAAATCCATAAGAGTTGTGCAAGCAAGTGACAAAATAAATCTTAATGCAATTGAAATGACCATGTCATAATTTTGCTTTGCAAGAAATGAAAAACTAATTTGTTTCTTTTAATGAAGATGGTGGCCTTTAAGATGAATTTGATTTACAAAAGAAAGTGGTTGCCAGCTCAGGAGATCTACCTAAATGAGGCCTCAAAATAGTTTTGCTATATTTTATTATGAATGTAGGCCTGCAAAAGGAATACTATTACTTTAAAACTGAAAGAATTAAAAATCTTGATAATGCACTGTATAACAAAATTTATATTTAAAATTAGTGACAGGAATGAATGTTTTGCACAAAACTGTAATTCATGCATAATACAGAATTCCAATGTGCATTTTATAAAGACCACATTAATGTGACTCAAAACGTGAGATGGAAATAAAACTTCGGTGTTTTATTTTTAAAAGCATATATATTCCTCATTATTCTTGATTTATTGGGATATTAAGGGTAAACATGTAAATATCTCTAAGAATGAATAAAGATAATTTTTTCAAGAATGTGTTTTCTGCACTATTTTAAGTCTATGTTGTCACTTAGTGCAACAGTTGCTTTTCTGTTTGCTAATTACTTTTCATTGTACACTTACGTAAAACACGCATCTAAAAATAACCCAGCTGCAAAAGTGAGTTGAGTCATGAGTTATTCTCAGTGTGCACATTTGTCACCAATAGCAAGAACAAGTGTGGCATACCAGCAAACTATTAAAAACTGCAGGAGGAGATTTCAGGGCACCAACAATACCACATGTTGTCCAGGAGTCACATGGATGTGTATTTTAAAGTCTAAAACCTGAATGGATAATTCTTGGATTATTGCAGTTAATCCCATGAGTTTACTCTTCCAATCCCCACACCTTCAACTTTAATCATGATTTCCAGTTTTACAAGAAATAGTCATGTAGGGTCCAAATCCATAGCTCCCTGAAAGTGGCTGCACAAGTTGATAGGGTGGTACGGAAGGCTTATGGCATGTTTGCCTTTATTGTCAAGGCATTGAGTTCAAGAATCAGGAAGTTATGTTGCAGCATTATAAATCTCTGATTAGGCCGCATCAGAGTATTGCATTCAATTCCGGTCAGCCCCATTATAGGAAGGATGTGGAGGCTGTGGAGAGGGTGCAGAAGAGGTTTACCATGATATTGCCTAGATTAGAGGGTGCGTTTTATAAGGTGAGGTTGGACAAACTGGGGTTGTTTTCTCTGGAGCAGTGGAGGCTGAGGGGAGACCTGATAGAAGTTTATAAAATTATGAGAGGCATAGATAAGTAGACAGCTGGTATCTTTTTTCCAGGGTCAAAATGTCTAATACTAGAGGGCATGCATTTAAAGTGACAGGGGGAAAGTTCAGAGGAGATGCACAGGGAAAGTTTTTTTTACACAGAGAGTGGTGGGTGCCTGGGATGCACTACCAGGGGTGGTGGTGGAGGCACATATAATAGATGTGTTTAAGAGGCTCTTAGATAGGCACACGAATATGCAGAGAATAGAGGGTTATGGACCATATGCAGGCAGAAGGCTTTAGATTAATCAGGCATCATTAGCTTAATTAGTTTGGCTCAACATCATGGGCTGAAGGGCCTGTTCTTGTGCTGTACTGTTCTATGTTGGTAGTGAACATAACACTTATTACCTAACAATTTTTAAAATGGAATATTCATTAAAATACTTAAACTTGAGCCACATTGTGAATTCATCACAATGAATGTTTGGCACTTCAAAATAATTATAGCTACAAAAATCAAATATTTGTGTTACACTTTCCTCTGCCACCCCCTTACCACTCATACCACCCCTTAACTCCCTGCACCATTGAAGAAAAAAATGATCTACCAACTAATAGTTGGGGATTGTTTTGTTAAAATGCAAAGAAATCTTCTCCTGATGACCCACCATTTATTCACTTATTGAAATCTGGGTGTCCCTGGCAAGGCTACTATTTGATGTCCATCTCAATTTGCCCTTGAGAACGTAAAGGCGCAGCATCTCCCTGAATTGCTGCAGTTTTTCTGGTGAAGGTATTTTCACTATATGCCCTTTGGAAGAAAATGTCAGTATTTAGACCTAGTGATTAATGAGGAATAGTGATTATATTTCAAAGACAGAGTAGTGTATGAAATGGAGGGGAACCTGCTTTCTGCCCTTGTCTTACTTGATGGTAGAGGTTGCAGGTTTGGTGGGTGCTTTTGGAGTAGCCTCGATGAATAACTGTGTTGTAGGGTGTACACAGAGCAGCCATGGTGTGGCAGTAGTCAAGACAATGAATATTTAGGATGGGGTGCCAATCAAGCAGCCTGTCTTGGATAGTTTTGAGCTCCTGGAGTATTGTTGGAGCTGCACTGATTCGGTCAAGTGAAGAATATTCTATCATCCTCCTGTTTTGTGACTTGTAGAAAATGGAAAGGCTTAGGGCTGTCAGATAGTGTGTCATGCCACAGAATATCCAAGCTCTAATCTGCTGTTGTAGCTGAAGTATTTACGTGGCTAGTCCATTTGAGTTTCTGGTCAATGGTGATCCTGAAGATGTTGATGATGGAGCACATGCCCATCATAATGGCATTGAATGTTAAGAGTAGGTGGTTGGCCTCCCTTTTGTTGGAGATGGTCATTGCTCGGCTGTCTTGTGGCATGAATGTTACTTGCTACTTATCAGTGCATGCCTGAATGTTGTATGGATATTACTGCATACAAGCATGCAATTGTTTCACTTATTGAGGAGCTGCAAATAGTATTAAACATTATATAATCATTAGTGAACATTCCCATTTCTGACCCTATGATAGAAGGAATGTCATTGATGAAGCAGCTGAAGATGGTTAGGCCTAGGACACTGGCCTAAGGAATTCATGAGGTTGGGATGACTGACCTTTTTCAATTGCAACCATCGTCCTTTGTGCAAGGTATGGTTCCAACCATGGGAGTGCTTTTACCTTGCTAAACACGGACTTCAGTTTTACTAGAGTTTCTCAATACCATACTCTGTTAAATTCTGCCTTGATGTCAAGGGAAGTCATTTGCACCTCAGCTCTGAGATTTAATTCTTTGCTCCACGTTTGGACCAAAGCTATAATGAGGCCCAGAGCAGAGCGGAACTGAGCACTGGTGAGCAAGTTGTGAGTGAATAAGTGTCGCTTGATAGCACTGTCGATAAGACCTTCCATCACTTTGCTGATGATTGAGAATCGATTGATTGGGTAGCAGTTAGCTGGATTGGAATTGTTCCGCTTTTCATGATCAGGACATACCTGAAAAACTTTCCATGTTGTTGCGTTGATGCCAGTTTTGTATCTGTGTGTGGCTAGTCTTCAATAAAATTGAGATATTGTCTATTGCTGTTGCTGTATCTGATCTCTCAGATTTTTCTGATATTGTGCTGAGGGAATGAAATTGACCAAAGACTGGCCTTGGTGATGGGAGACTCAGGAGGAAACCAAACTGAATCATTTTGAAGTTTTTCATCCAGAAAATATGTTGTGCTCTGCATTTCTGGCTGAGCATATGTAAATACTTCAGTATTGTCTTTAGCATTCATTTGCTGGGTTTTGACATCACTGACAATGGGATGTACCTGATTACTTTTTAGTTGTCTACTGCCATTCATGACTGTAAGTGGTGGGCCTTACAGCCTCAGTGCAAGTCTTGCCACATACTCAATGTACACCTCCATGTTGAACACTACTTGGAAGCAGCATTGAGAGAAGCAATAACTCAGTACTTTTTCCTGAATGGAAAACTTGAAAATCCATTGTCAAAAGTAGCCCAGTAGAACCACTACAGAATTAGCTTGTTTAGTCCTGAACGAGGTAGTTCCCAAACTGGGAACCAACGAGGGAGGAATATACTTGTTCTCATTTTCACATATCTACCAGCTGCAGATAAATCTGTCCTTGACGTTGGTAGAAATGACCACCACAATACTTGGGGAGCATTATTCTGTCTGCACAGCTGTAGCACTTCCAATGTGCTAAATATGATAGAACAGACCTACAACACAAAACTGGGCATCCATGAGTTGAATTGCACAATCACTGCAGTAGAATTGTATTTTATCACTATCTCCAACCTCCTGACTTGACCTGTCTCTCTCACTCTACCAATACTATCAGCCAAGGGCCAGACATAGCTCAACGATGTAGACATCACTTTGGTTGAAAGTACAGAAATGGTGAGATATTGAAAGGTGTTGGTATTCAGAGGGAAAGTGAAAGTGATGTTCAAACCAGAGTGAAAGTTCAAAATCCACATAGACAGTGCTGGAGGCCAGCATTGAAACATGAATGCAAACACGATATTGGCCTACATTAGAGGAGGATTTGTGTATGAGACTGTAAATTTTTCATAATTATTTATTTTCATTAGCGATAGAAGGATGGCCTTGTTATATGAGGAGCAAATATGCAAATTGGGCTTATGCTCGCTGGAGTTTAGAAGAATGAGAGGCATCTCACTGAAGAGCACAATTCATGTGATGCTCAACAGGATAGATGCAGGAATAATCTCCCCCCAACTGGGATATCTAGAACCAAGGGTTAGGATTTCAAAATTAAGGGTAATAGTGAAAAGTAATTTCTTCACTCAAAGGATGATGAATCTTTGGAATTTTGTATCCAAGATGATTGTGCAGGCTTAGTCACTGAGGTATTCAACTTAGAGATCAATAGATTTTTGTATATTGAGGGAATCAGGGGAAAGTGTAGGAAGGCACTGAGGTAAAAGATCAGTAACGATCTTATGGAAGAGCAGACAAGAATTGGAATTGGTTTATTATTGTCACTTGCACCGAGGTACAGTGAAAAACTTGTCTTGCATACTGTTCATACAGATCAATTCATTACTCAGTGCATTGAGGTAGTACAAGTTAAAATACAGAATGCAGAGTAAAGTGTTACAGTTACAGAGAAAGTGCAGTGCAGGTAGACAGTAAGATGCAAGGTCATAACGAGACAAATTGTGAGGTCAAGAGTCCATGTTATCCTTCTAGGGAACCATTCAATAGTCTTATAACAGCGAGATAGAAGCTGTCCTTGAGCTTGCCGGTACCTGCTTTCAGGCTTTTGTCCTGCCTGGTGGGAGAAGGGGGAAGAGAGAAATGCCCAATAGTCTATTTAATGTTTCTATTTTTTTGCAATGAGTGCAAAAGAGCATGTGAGGAGTTACCTTAGGAGAGACCAAAAAAATGAATTGTGCAGCTTCAACGAAGGACCACCCTAGCGCCAAGCGGCAAAAGTAGGAATACAACGGACAGAAAGAAAAGCTCCATCAATGGGTCAAGTCAAGCTGCCATTGGATCAGCCCGGCCATCAATCTACTGAAGCCGTGCTCCCCGATGGTTAGTCGCCGCCGGTGTCCCGCCCCGCTTCATGCTGACGTAAAGGCTTTTAGGTCACCACGCGAGGAGACGGGTCTGGTGACGCTCGGCGGTGGAGTTGGCGGCGTGCATCGGGTGGGGTGTGGAGGAGCCTGGCGGAACTGTGAGTGATGTGCCGGGCCCCGGTCCGGCGGCGCCCTGAAATAACTCCAGGCAGTTAGGGTTCTTGAATGAATGGAATTGGGGTCGTGGAATTAGCAGCTGGCACTTGGGTGGTCGGAAGGATGAGGTTGCCGTGGTGATGTCTGAGGGGTTTTATGATGCTGGGGGTGGTCAGGATGTTCCGGGTTCTGCTTGGAGAGAGTGTTCTCTGACCAGAACCGCTTCCCGTAAATTGTGTCGTTCCTTATTTTGGAGGATTGCTTCAGTTCCTCTCCTTTCAAGAAATGGTGCAAATTTCATGCAGGCAAAAGACAAATTCAGCATAGAAATACTGATCTCAATCACCCATCCCTGGACATTCTGTTTTAACAACTTGCATTTTAATGATGTGTTCTCAATCTTGCATGTTCTGTATTACAGCAATAGAAAAAAACACTTGCAATGTCCATCCTGTTGGAACATTTGCAAAGTCCATCCCATTGGCAGACTAATTTTGTTTTAACTATTCCATAACGACGTTTCTAACGTTGGTGAATGGGTGAAAATCAGTGTGCAAAAGCAATTCACGAAGTAAAAGGAGAGCGGGACATTGAAAGTCATTCTGAATGTATGGAACTGTAAGATGAAAGGAAGATTTTGATTTATACAGTGATTTTTCACAACTTCACAATGTCCCAAGGAAGTACTACTTGAAAGTGTTTTTTGTGTTATAGGAAATGCAGCAGCCAGCCTGCTCTGCAAGCTCCCACAAATAGCAGTATGAAAATTACCAAAATACTTATTGTGATGTTGATTTGAGGAATCGGCACTTGCCAGGACGACTGATCTTCCAAAATGTGCCATGGAATATTTCTTTGACCACCTGAGGCAATAGAGGGGCCTTCATTTAATGTCTTCTCTGAAAGATATTAGCCCCATTAATGCAGCACTCCTTCATTACAACAGTGGAATGACAGTGTAAATTTTTATCCCTGAGACAATGGAGTACCGTCTAGTTAGCACTTGGCATATAGGGTAACTTTCTGTAGTTAGAATTTTATTGCATTTAAAATCTACATATCAACATAGACATGGAATATGGATCCCTGATTTTTGTCTTTATGGTACTGCTATTTCTGTGCTGTTGTAAATCTGAAACTGCACCTCGGTCAGTTTTGTTTTAAAGTTGGACCTTAGAAATGATCTTTGACAATTTGCAATAGGACTTGGTCATCAGGTTATAAAGTTATGCAATTTATATGGCTCCAGCAAGCATTTTTACTTGTTCTTTTATTTTGTGAAGTGTCAGCAGAAATCGATGCAGTAGTGAAAAATACAAGAGAAGGCCATAATCATGGGGTGTACTTGGACTGCATATGTGCAAGTTTTGATTTGGTTTTTCTTCAATTATTTTTGTACAAGGATAATTAACCTTTCCAAAATATCGATAGTCATCTCTTTTTATAAGGTAAATTTGGTGTGATGATTTATTTATTTATTTGCTAATATTTGGGTCTATTTAATGTAGGATTGGGAAAAAGGTGAAAGACATAAGAACCAGTAAGATTTATGGAATGATTTAGATCAGAGGAAAAAACAACATAGGAAACCCCCTATTACATGGGGTGGGTTGCATTCCTAGAAAAGAGTCCATATGGTGAATTATTTTTCCGTATAACTTCTTCTCAGAAACTACTCTTGACCAAGTTTTTGCTCTCCTATCTTAACATCTCCCATGTAGCTCAGTGTCAAATTTTACTTTCTAGTCCAGAGAGTTTCTTGCAGCAGAAAAGGTGATAATGCAAATACACCTTGTTAAGCACTGATTCTGGTTGTCGGTGGTCCTGCTTGCATGTCTACAATCTGACCTTGATATAAACACAGTTCTGTATTTCTCCAGGTAATCTTTTCTAGCAACTGTCCCAAGTCCTATTTTTTGTTTATAAGCTACAAATTGGGCATCTGCTTTTTAGTGTGGTGGAAAGTGCACAGTATGCTGTGTCCAGTGATGCAGTCTGGTCTCTTATAGGGTTATGGGGAAGAAGAAACCTGTTGAGTTTTTCTTTTTCACTTTTCCTTGTCCAGTGTATTTTTCCCACCATAATCGCCTCTCCTCACACCAACCATTCCTGAACTGACTGCAATTATTTTGTCTTTAGTAACTAATCTATTTAATGCATTAGTCAATGGAAGCCCTTCTACTGAACATCATGAAGCTCTTTATAGCAAACTAAATATGTTCACAATGTAGTCACAGCTGTAATGCAAGAAACTTTGGTCAGAATGCAAGTTTGAGTACCACCACTGACTTCTGTAAGGTTGGAAGACTAAGGGAAATTGAAAAAGCTTGAACTTTGCTGATAACTTGCAATGCAATTCAAATGGCCTGAGTAATTTTGCATGTTATCACATCGTTTCTATTCTAACTTTATACAAACATGATGTTCATCAGTGAAATATTTGGCTTGGAGATTTAATTCCAAAGGCTGAATGATTGGAGTTAATCAGATGGTGGGAGTCTAACATTTACAAAGTACAGTGGTGCATTCAGTGGAGCTGCTGCCTCCCATCTCCAGTAACCCATGTTCCATCCTGACCTCTGGTGCTGTCTGTGTGGAGTTTGCACATTCTTCCTGTGATTGCATGGGTTTCCTCTAGATATTCTAGTTTTGTGTCACATTCCAAAGATATGCAAATTAGTAGATTAATTGGGCACTATAGATTTCCAACATTGTGTCTTTCAGTGGTAGAATCTGGGGGAGTTGAGAGGAAAGTGTGGAGAATTAAAAATGGGTGCTTGATGGTTGGCATGGACTCTGGGCTAAAGGCCCTGTTTCTGTGTTGTGTAACTCTGATTTTACGTCAAAATGACAGATGAACAGAACTTGGAAAATATCTTAACATCCTCCAATCCAGAGCAGTACAAGTGTTGCTTAACCTGATTCATATTTTTATCCTTTATTGATACTGTATATTTTTTAATTTGCAAGGCATACAGAATTTAACTGTAACAGGAAGTGGAAAGATAAAAGAGCAATTCATATAGATATGATCTTTGAGGCATTTTGTATCCTTAATCTTCATCTACTGTTACTGCTTTGAAAAGCAACATGTTCTTATAACATTCTTCAAACATTTACCTATTCTGTTCTCTTTGACTTAAGCTTTAACAAGTTGTCACTCATGTATTATAGGCAATGATTATTGGCAGAGACCTTAGTCATAAGCCTGTGTGCACACATTTCCTTTTTTACAATGTAAGGAATAGTTTGAATAAAAATCAAAATTCAGTGTCAGTCCTTGTTATTTAATGTCGACCAAGATTCCCATCTAAGCTGGTTCCATTTGTCTGCATTTGGCCCTTATCCCTCTAAACCTTTCCTATCCATGTACCTGTCCAAGTACCTTTTTAAAATATTTAAAATGTACCTGCCTAAATCACTTCCTCTGGCAGCTCAATCCATATACAGAACACTCTCTAGGTGAAAAAGGTTGCCCCTCAAGTTCCTATTAAACCTCTCCCCTCTCACCTTAAACTTGTGCCCTTTAGTTCTTGATTCTCCAACCTTGGGTAAGTGACTGCATATTGACCCTGTCTGTACCCCTCATGATTTTATACATCTCTGTAAGATCACCCCCTCATTTCCCTATGCTCCACGGAAAAAGTCCGTACTCAACCTCTCTCAAGTCCTGCAACATCCTCCTAAATCTCCTCTGCACTCTTTCCAGTCAAATCTAGTAGTATCAAAGGCATGGTTGAGGATTTCAGCAGCAGTTGAATAGAGACAAAGAAGGAGAAGGGCAGTTATTGAGCTGAAAATACTTTCTTGGTAATAAAATGAATATGAGGTTCAAAAAATAACACCAGAATTGTGAACAATCTGGTTCAGTTTTGAACAGATTGCCAGGCAGATTGATTGAAGTTGGTGGCTGTGAACAGAGTTGTGATGGGAGAGCTATTATTCAGATGTGGGGTTCAGTTAGCTTGGCTCTTTTTTTAAAAAAAACTTCCCCCTTCCTTCAAAGCTCACGTTATTCTCCTCCTGGATTTTCTTTTCTCTTTTATTTTCTTTTTTTACTGCACATGAACAAAACCTCAAAGCATGCAAATGCAGATGTCATACACAAACGAGCCATGCAGGTATTTTTAAAAGAACATTTTGGTCTTTGTTGCACATGAACAAAGGTTGTGTGTTCCTGATTTGTGTGTGGAGATAGGAAAATTAATTGCCACCCAATGCTTGGATCACGAATCAAAGATCCAAAAAAACTGATGTTAATACTTTTGGCGTCATGGTTGTACAGTGTGGAAACAGGACCTTTGGCTTACCAGGTCTGAGATGACCGTCAGGCACCCATTACCTTTTGTTTTAAGGGAATGGAAAGGCAAGTGTAAATGTTATGCTGGAAGATGGCATAAATAAAACTGCAGATGGTGGAAATATGAAATAAAAACAGAAAATGCTGGAAAAACTCAGCAGATCAGGCAGCAACTGTGGAAAGAGATACAGTTAATGTTTCTGATTGAAGACTATTCATCTGTTTCGACAATATCTCTATATGGCAAAAATAAAATTACTTTTCTGGAATTAAAGGCTTTGTACATGCATTACTTTTTGGGATTGCTCAGGAATTGATGGTTACATAAGAACTTAAATATTTTTTGTGGATGTAATTGAAACTTTAATCATGGAGGTGCTGATCGCTATGCTTTTGTGCCCTCCAAGCATCAGTCAGCTTCTGGATGCAAAATTATAACTTTGTCTCTTTCTTGGTATGCTTGATTCACCAGTAACTTTTTTTTTGTTTCCTTTATTTAAAATTATCTTGCAGTAATTCCAATACAGTTTGGTCTAAGATTTTTTTAAAACAAAACTGGTTCCAAGTTCTGTGGAAGGCATGTTCTTGGGCATTGGAGCCATTTTATGCACATTTTTTTTTAACTACGGAGCATAGAAATAATACTAAATTAGTGACACAATTGACTGTACATAGATTATCAAGTATGTGGAAAGGGAGTATTCAGCAATGCACTTTGCTCTGCCACACCCCATTGACAATTATCAGCAGCAGCGAATGATTTTCACAGCCTGGCGCCTTTTGCACTGATATTAAATCTCAAAGTATTGTTTCATTGATTTCTTTTTTCGCCTTTAATTCTGGAGGATTTCAATGAAAGAAATTAAAGGTCAAATAAATGCCTAAAGTGAGTACCGGAGTTAGATCAATATATTTCACATTTTCAAAGGGAGTAGGTGAAGGTTGAATGTGTGGTTACTGAACTGTGATTGTGAGAGTGCACATCAAACATTTAGAAAGTTGAACTTGTTGGGATTATTGTCCTTTTTTCTTGTAAGCTGATGATCTATATAGTGAATTAGCAGCCTTCATTTTGGCTCTGCTATGATCCGGATAAAAAATAATTTGCTTCCTGCTGACCAGAGAGAGAGAGTTACATAAAGCAAATTTTTGTTTTCCAAGTTGTGTAAACTTTTAAGTCTTACCTAATTGTAACCCTGAAGTATAAAATGTGACAAAAAACTATCTTTTGAGATCAATTTAGAAATTATTAATTGCTGTTTTTATATTTAATTCTTTGTTTGCCTTTAACAAAAAATTGTTCAATGTTTTGAAGGTCCTGTCAAATCTCAATTAAGATTATCCTTCACTGTTAGGAGGATTGGAACTTTCATTGTTATTAACTAGCCCCAAGTTAAAAAATATTCCAAGTGTTTCCAGCACTCATTCTCTGTTAATTTTGCCATAATTTAACGCATCTTGGACCAAAGTTGTGGTTCTGGTGCATGTGTTGTGAATGAAAGGCCCATGAAGGTACAGTGAATTCCAACCAAATTCATTTGATTTTAAAAGCTTGTAGAAAGTATACAAGCAGAGATATTATCTCTACAGGTTTCCTTGAGCTACCAAACTAGGCCATTTCTTTTTTGGAATGGCACTGGGGGGTGCAAGTGGATGTTATCATTATTGTCAGTTTGAGCCAATGCCTACATTGGTTTACAGTAGCATTTACAAAAGACTAGCAGCAAGTCATTCACTTCAACTGGATTGATGGAGAAATTACAGTTTGTGGAAAATGCAGCAATTCCTATTTCAAAAGCTTGTCAGTTATTGCAGAATGACAATGGTTAGTAATCTCATTAAGAATTCAGTGGTTGGAAGTCTTGCTGTCGGCAAATAAGGAAAATCTGGCTGCATGCCGTTATAGTGAACCTTTTATGAACATAATTTTCTAGAAGGCCCAAATTCACAAATTTCCAATTGTAGAATATGATAAATATGAGCCACTAAAATGATGAACATGCTTTTCTTTAAATTCTTGCAGGTTGAATATTGAAAGATGTTGTCTCGACTTAAATTGGCTGTAAGACCATGTGCATACTTCTATCGTTGTGTACACACAAAGGAGAAGGGCAGACCATTGATGCTGAGTCCCAGAACAAATAAGGTAATTAACTTCCTCTTTAACATTAAGCAGCATAATTATTTCTTGAAATAATACAGGGTATCATGAGTTTCCATTGTCTAATGATGGGATTAGTTGTTTGCTGTAATAATAGAAACTGCAGACCTCATTGTAGAGAGAACAGGTGTTTTGGCTCAGTGTCCCTTAATCAAAACTATTATTTTTGTTAAATCGTATTGACTTAAATCCTATATGTTCATATTAAAATAGTCACTGAACAAAATCGTATTGTGTTTATTCAAATTTGTATAGCACCAATAATTTATGGAGAATTTTCATGGGGACTAAGCAGGAGGGGAAAATTGATGCTGAGCTGAAAGAGCATAGTTTGAGAAGGGTAATCAAGAGTTTTATCAAGGGAATGAATATCCTAACCAAGGAGGGGAAAGTAGGGACCTAGCAGAATTTGGGGTTTAAATTTGTATTTGCAGGGGGAAAAAGATTGCACAGTAAATTTCAAGTTTTAAAGTACAAATTCAGGGTTTTTAAACAATAAAAATGCCATTTGTCCCTTTGTGCATATAGTGGAGTGCATCATGGGATTGAATTCATGGAGTGTTTTTCTAGATCAGTGCACTGAAGCACTAATGAGGGAATAGGTTAGTATGGTGCAAAGATGGGGTTAATTAATAATCTGGTACTAAAGGAGTCTTTGGTCATAATGAATTTTCTTATATAAGCCTGAAAGTGATTTAGTTCATTCTGAAATACCAAACAAAGCAAACTACTGAAGATCTGAGTCGTGAATTGGTTATGCTAGATTACTAAACTACATTAATAGCTATGATGGTAAACAAGCAATGGATAATATTTAAAGCATTAATAAAAGTCCTTTTTTATGGTATAAAAACAGCAGGAAAATTCAGTTATGGCTAGTAAGGAGTTGTAGGTGTTCCTTTTCCTTTTGATCTCGTAACAGTAATATTGCCTAAAAGATTAGTAGTCAAGAGTATTGGCTAATTTGGCAAAGGAGGACCAAAGCATTGGTAAAGAAAAAGAGAGTAGAATATAAGAGTAATCGAGGAAGAAGTGTGAATTGGTTTATTATTGTCACATGTACCAAGATACAGTGAAAAGCTTTTGTGTGCCATCAGCTTTTATAGATATAGAAAGGAAAAGATAAGCTAATGTTAAATCTCACTCACTTAGTGAGAATGCAAAAAGTTATATTTGGTAATAAGATAGAGAAATTAACTTTTATTTGTTTTTAGAGAAGACACATGAAAATAATAGAAAACATGTCTGGAGTGAATGAGGAGCTGAAAAATTGGTTTTAGTTTGATAGATTTTTTTTAATGGCTGATTAAATCCTTGGGGCCTCATGACCTGCATTCTAAGATTTTGCAAGAGATTACTGTGGAGATGGTTGATGCACTGGTTGTCTTCTTTTAAAGTTCTACAGATTCTAGAATGGTACTGTACTTATAGAATAGAGGGTAGCAAAGATAACCCCAGGATTTAAGAATAAAGGGAGACAGTATTGTGGGAGTAGAGCCACTTGGAGACTGGAGGAGCAAATGTGTTTAAGGCAGAGGTACCCTCTTGGTATTTCCACATTACAAAGGTGTCAGATACTATGATTTTTGAGATGCATCGTGCCCTTAATGCCCGATCCATTTGTATCTCGTCTTTTTCCTATTGATGGCCGTTTTCAGCATCTGGTATGTTTTGCACCTATTTATAGTATATTTATTTGCTGTTCTTATCCTTATTGATGTTTTTTGGCTCTATTTCAATGTGCATCTGTCAAGATGTTGAGGCAGATTCCTGTTAACTCGGTCTTTGTCTCATCTGTCTCAACGTGGCCTTCTTCATTCTCTGAACCTTTTTGGCCAGCGGTCCCAGAATGTCTCATGGGCACGTTGCAATTGCCAGTATTGAACAGATGTATATCTATATACATAATGGAGATAAGAATTTCTCTTACTGCACTTCACTATAACCAATCAGGATCTGCATAACTTGATTCTCAATGACTGTAATATTTATGTCAAATGGCTGCAGTCTGTGTAAACATTGTACATCTACCATTTTAATGGATAACATTTGACAGGTGTATCTGGTAATTTTGGTTGCAAATTTTTGTTTGTAATATTTGGCAGCATCACAATATCAATATTGGATGCAATAGACCAGAGTTGAAAGGTATTTTGACTCCGTCCAATCCTATTTTCTATGTGGATTTATGTTTGACATCTTGTTACAAGCTCAAAAAATTCTAATGCAAGAATAGCTCAGAGGGAACAAGTGGAGGTGGGCTATTTGGACTTTTAGAAGGCCTTTGCTTAATCTCGTGTGGCACCTTATCAAAGTTTTACAGCACATGGGGGTTGGAGGTAGTATACTGGTATGGATTGAGGATTGGTTAATGGATCGTTAAATGTTTCTTAAAAGAAATTTATTAGAAGTGTGGGTAAGTGAAGAACGATTGAATTTTTGTTCACGGGTCATCAGTCTGTTTGGACCAATAATCTTGGACGGATGTGAATCATGCATCTGTGTAGAATTGTGTTCACTTCACAGTGCTCTAGTTGTCGTTGTTGAGACACTTGTCAATATGCTTTTAGGGCATGGCATTCACGTTGGAAGAACGACAGATTCTAGGCCTGCATGGGCTTCTGCCTCCTAAAATAGAAACACAAGATATTCAAGCAATGCGCTTCAAGAAGAACTTGGAAAAAATTCGGAACCCTCTAACAAAGTAAGGAATGGCTCATTTATTGCTGCTTGTATTGTAGAACTGAGGGAGGGTATTAGGCTAGGTCACATGTTTACATAGTAGATAAATTATTCTTGTCTATGATTGTCTTAATTGATATTAAATGTATAATTGAGTACTCTTGTGATTATAGGTATAATACCATAATTGAATGAAGCTGAATCAATTGCATTTTCAATCTTGCATGGATTTGCACATTTAATTTTAATTCTTTTGTGGGTAACTGAAAATTGCCAGTTGTAGCTATGCTGTGACCATGTGTCACATTGTTAGCCTGGTTGTATCTATTTTTTTTTGATTGTTAATGTCTGTAACAAATATTTTTGAAGTGCACAGCAGAATAAATGTAACTGTTTTTAAGCTGCCGGTCTTTCTCAGAAATATTTAAATTTGGCCCACCATTTTAAAAAATAACAAGGGATAATGAACCTATTTACAGGTATACTTATCTGCTATTCTTATCCTTATCGATGTTTTGTCTCTCTTTCAATGTGCATCTGTCGATGTTGAGGCAGATTCCTGTTAACTCTGTCTTTGTCTCATCTGTCTCAACAGTAGTCTGCAGCTGAAATATTTTAAAATTGGGAAAGAAATGAAATGAGAGGGGAGGGGATGTGGAAGAATGTTTAGAGAAGGAACCCAACCAGATTTTCTTGATTTCTAGAGATACGCTTTTTATTTGTTTGGACCTGGGAATCGATAATTCGGGAAATAAAGCTGTTATAGACAATTGAACTGGATCCAACACTGACATTTTTTTAAACCAGTTATTTATTTCTGTTTAGGAGCCAAACAATTAAAAATAAGTGAATGAATATAGTTTGGCATTGTAGATCTGCTCTTTTTTTTCTGTCAGAAATAATCAGTCACTTAAGATTTGTTTTCCCTCTAATTTTATTTGATGTATTTAAATTATCTATCTGATAATCTAATGCATGCGTTGGTTTAATATTTCAATTCAGTCAACCTAATGATGAGAACTATTTGGAAAATGGCTCAGTTTAGTTTCTAGAGTTTCACTTCTTTCGTGTTTCAGTGGAATAGAATTTTCAGAGTACAATACACCAACATCATACTGAAGTGGGAATGAATTTCCAAGCAATTTTTTTTACTACTTGTCTTTTTTTTGGGGGAAAATTCAGTTTCACTAAGTTTTTTTTAAGTTGGCCAGTGTTTATTCTGGCCTGAACATGTGGTCCTCCTCCTTGTTCAGTCTCTTGAGATCAAGAATAACTTGCTTCCACTCCAATCTTGTGGGTTCTAAGATGATTGAGGCCAATGTGGGAACTACAGATTCATCCACTGATGGGACAGGAGGTGCCTGACAGGATGGGTGGGTGGTTAGTGAGGTTGTGTGCTCCTTCCACTGTTTATGCAGGGTTTCTGTGATCCCAATGCATGGACTTTCAGGTCTTATTACTATCTCAGATGCTTCATCTCTTCTGTACAGTCATGGGCTAGAGATTCTCGAAAGTCAGTGGCGATGTTGCATTTCTGAATGGAAGATTTGAGCACATCCTTGAATCTCTTCCATATTCCAGCTGACAAGAGTTAAGAATGTCTGTCAGGCTGGCTGAGTGGAATTAGGGCCTTAACGCTGGTGATGTTGGTCTAGAAGACATTGATTTGGAAATTTGGAGGATTCTGAAGAGATGGCATTGGCATCTTTCCAGTGCCCTGATGTGCCTTGACTAGGTCTTCAGTATATAGTAGGGCAGGATAGATGATGAGTTTTGTTCTGGGTCTGAGTTGTTCAAATGCCCTTCTTTATTGATGAAAGCTACAGTATACTGCGCATTTAAGGTGGTGATGAATTTCATCATTGATGACCCTCTGTCTGCATTTGCCAAGAGGAAGCTCCTGAGATGCGAGAAGCGTTCCGTTTTCCAGGTCTTGTCGTAAACCTTTATCGTTGGAGGGTGGTGTTGGTGAGTTCAGATTGGTAGAGGACACTGTTTGTTGACGTTGACTGCAAGGCCCATCACACATGCTGCAGCAACTGAAACAGCGATGGCTTGGAGTTTGACCTCCTAAGTTCATGCAAATGCAAGCATTGTTTTTGTAGTGCACACGACTGAGATTCAGTTGATTCACTCTGGAATGTAGTTTCTGTCAGTTGAATAGCTTCCCATTAGTTCAGCTGCAGAGAGTTCTGGACACAGCTCAGCATGTGATGAAAACCATCCTCCCCTTCATGGATTCCGTCTACACTTCTCGCTGCCTTGGTAAAGCAGCCAGCATAATCAAAGATCCCACCACCCCTTCTCTCTTCACCACACCCTCCACACCACATCCCACCTCCACCCACCCACCGCCCCACCCCCAGCCCCTACCACCGGGTAGAAGATACAAAAGCCTGAAAGCACATACCACAAGGCTCAAGGACAGCTTCTGTCTTGCTGTTATAAGACTACTGAATGGTCCCCTAGTACAATAACATGGACACTTGACCTCACTATCTCATTATGAGCTTGCACCTTGTTGTCTACCTGCACTGCACTTTCTCTGTACTGTAACACATTCTGCATTCTGTTATTGTTTTACCTTGTACTATCTCAATGTTGTAATGGATGGTATGCAAGACAATAATAAACCAGTTTACCTCCTGCAAGAGATCTGTTGAACATGTGCAGCGCAGTGGAGAGAAAGATTAAAATAAGTGTTGGGGCAATGATGCAGCCTTGTTTTGATGCAAGTTTGCATTGAAATTGGCTCTGTTGTAGACCTATTGGTTGGGAAGTTTGCATGCCACCATGAAGCAAATGTAAGGAGATCATTTCTGGTGGGCAGCTGAATTTGATGAGATTCTCCACAATTCCTCCAGGTGGATGACGTCAAAAGCTTTATTAAGGTTGGAAAAGGCTATATAGTGATTTTGTTCTGCTCCCTGTATTTGTTTTGGAGTTATAATGAAGTGAAGATCACGTCAGCTGTGGTCATCAAGACTAGGTGTATGGAATCTGCATTGTGATTTTGGGGAGCAGTTCTTCAGTCATTGGGAGGAGGTGTTTGAGGAGGACCCAAGCAGTCTCAGACTTGACTTGTCTCAGGGAGACAGACATCCCCCCCACCCCCACTGTGGTGATCAGAGATGAACTTGTTTTCTTTCTTGAAGATGTTTGCAATTGCAGTTTCTATGATCTCCTTGTATGTCCTCCAGTACCTAATGTTACGACTATGTGTTTTATTTTTTATTTAAAATTCAGAAACAAATTTGTAGGACATACTTGGCAGATTCACTTGACTGGCTGCATCTTGTTTTAAGCAAATGGGGAATGGAGGAAAGAACAAAAGAGGTGGACTGGGTTCTAGTGGAAAGTAATAAGAGATTTCATGATAAAAGGGATGTTATTGCAAGGCAAACAAATAATCATTAACCAAGAGAAGATGGGTCTAGGGAAATCATTACTGTCTGGAAGACAAAGAAGGCAGCAGTGGTTGTAGTCTGAAATTGAACTTGTTCAGTCCTGAAGTTGTCAAGTATCCAATTTTGTTTCTTAACTAAGCTCAAAATAACTCCACTATCTAAATGTAGTCATTTTGCAATTTAGTTGAAGACTAGAATTATTTCAGTTCCTATATTTAAATATAAAAAATATCTGAACAATGCAAAAACAAAAGTTGACAGACTTATTACTCTTTTCCATGGAAATGTTCCACAAGATGTTCACTATTTTAAAATCAGGGCTCATTTGTAATGTGCTAAGTAACACCAGTGTGCAGCAGACTTCAGTGAATTTCTTATTGGGCAAGAATGAAAATGACTGCACAATTCTCATCTCCCTTTTGAGGGAGGGAAGGATTCCCCCACCTTGATCTCTTGTAATACCAGTGGTGAAGGTATGGTGCTGTTTGGAAGGATTCCATAATTTTGACTTGCTAGCAATGAAAGATTTAAAATGCTCCTAGTCTATTTTGTTTGTGCTGGTCTCCAAAATCCCAAGCTTTAAAAGTGACCCTTTTTGATCTATAATGCAGTGCACATACAACTTATTGGGATTGGAGATATGGCTGTGACATAGATTGCATCACTATTTTATTTCATATGTGCATAGTCTTGGGTTTAAAGAGTGATATTTGTATATTCTGAGGCTGGTTTTGGCAGGGAGGGTGGGGAATGAAATTGCTTTTATTTATTTGCTTTTAGTCCCAGGCATATAAAGTGGGAAAATAAAATGTCTTCATGTGAACAATCCTGCAAATATTTCCAAGTGTTTCTGTTGTAACTGTTGTTCCATTACAGATATATCTATGTGATGGGAATCCAGGAAAGAAATGAAAAATTATTCTATAGGGTGCTGCTTGACAACATTGAGGAATTAATGCCAATTGTTTATACTCCAACAGTGGGCCTGGCCTGCTCACGATATGGACATATCTTTAGGAGACCAAAGTAAGTAAAAAGCATATTTCACTGTGGTTTAACAGCTTTTATATTTTAGAATATTGTACATTAATTCCTAATTTTAATCTTGGTGCTGATGCTGATCACTCAATAATTGGATTAGTCTGATTTGTAATTGACTTAAAATTATATTTAATTTAAACCAATACCTCAGTCAAAGGTATAATTGGTATCTGGAAAAAAATCAAAACAGCCAAATTTGTGCTAGTGCTGGTGTTCCAGATTTCTCCGGTGTTTAGGTCACTAAAATCGTGTGCATTAGAGAAGAGTTGGGATTACTCTTCCCTTGTAAACTAAAAGTCTGGTATATGTTCTGATGTCATTACTGAACTGCTAGTGAAATGGTCTGTGGAAGATAAGATTGACACAGCAACAGATCCTCTGGAAGAGATGGTTGCTGATGTAATCAAAGTGTTCTACTTTCAGTTTCTCACTAGGGATCTTATCTGTACGTTATGAGTGACTGACTGGGAACAGGATGGTGGAGAACTTTTTGCTTCAGCCAATGTTCATGGTTAGCACTGAGCTACTAATGGTTTTGGAGTAGTGGGGGTTTATTGGTCCTCCTTTGAATTTACAACTATGGCATAATTATCTATATATTTGAGTTGATTTAATTTAATTTCAGTTGCTGCATGGAGATTGAGAGTGGTTGTTTTCAGTCTGTTGTGCACAAGGACATAAGAAATAGGAACATGAGTAAGCCATTTGGCCACTTGAGCTTGCTGTATCATTCAAAAAGATTGTGGCTAATCTTTTAAGTGTCATTTTCTTGCCCTATTCTAATATCCCTTGATTCTTATAATATCCAGAAATCTCTTGACCTCTGAATACAAGCAATGGCTGGGCCTCCTTAGCTCACCATGAGATTTGCCACCCTGTGAATGAAGAAACTTCTCGTTTTGGTCCTAAAGGACTGACCCTTATTTTGAGACTGGAATCCCTTATTCTAGACTCCCTGGCCAAGGGGGAACAATTGACCTATGTTTAGTCTGTCAAGCCCTCTGAATGTTGTATTGCTGTTAATTTCAATGAATAGACCCTAAACTACTCAAATTTTTACCATAATGACAGATTCACCATCTCTTGCTGTAGAGGGAATGTACCAAAGATCCATAGCAGTATGTTGTTTCTATTGGGTAAGAAGATCAAAATTGTATACTGTACAGCAGGTTTGCTCTGAGACCTGATTAAAAACTATAGCAAGATATCCCTCCTCTGGTAATCAAATCCTCTTGCAATAAAGGCCAATGTACCATTTGCCCTTCTAATTACTTGCTATACCTGCATATTAATTTTCAGTGATTTATACACAAGGATGCCCCAGCTCCCTTCATACTTCAACATTTTCCCAGGTTATATTGAGAACCTCAAAACCATGCATCAGGAGCTCTGCATTAGTGACAAAAGTGCAACATCTCAAACTATCTCTTTCTCTTTCTTCCCACCCCCCTCACCCCATCACATCAGCCACCTTCTGCTCCATCTGGGGGGGGAAGTCTATGGTTCCCATGTTGGCTTGATGAACCATCTTGGAATCCACAAAACTAGAGTGCATCCTCAATCTTAAGGGAGCATTTAAGGAGATGAAGAAAGTAAAGTCAGTAGCAACTTTAAAACTTAATTGGATAAATACTTGAAGGGGAGAAAAGTGCAGGGCTGTAAGGAAAGGAATATCTTTAACAAAAAATGCTGAAAATACTTGGGTCTGACAGCATCTGTGAAGAGAAACAATCAATGTTTTAGGTTGATGACCTTTCTCAGAATTGGAACAGGAACTTCATTCAAATTGCATTTTGATTACTGGATAGAATATGCTGAAATATGGCCTGTTTCCTTGCAAACTAGTCTTGCTTAATTTGTTCTTTCCCATAACAATTTTTTCCTTAAATATTTTTCAAAGTCCCTTTTTCAAAGAGATCCCTTTTCAAAGATGCTGTTATTTAAATTTGGAGAAATCTTTCCAAGCAAACTGTTTTGGGCACTGTGCAGGACATGTTAATTGTTTGGAAGAAGATAGTCCAAAGTTTACTTTTTCCAGTACTGAGCTTTTCGTTGTGCTTTGCATTGTGGATGTAATTTTAACAGTGTTAATTTTTGTGTTTTTTCACTTTTCAACAGGGGTGTATTTATTTCCATTTTGGACAAAGGCCATGTTAGATCAATTCTTGACAACTGGCCAGAGACACAGATTAAGGTAAAGGAGAAATGGTGCATTTAAAAACATAGTTGCTCTCAAGCTTGTTGGCAAATTTTGGTGTTCAAACACAGGTAGCATTCCTGTATGAGTTGAAGTTAATTATTGGGTAGTAACCAGTTGGAGGGGGAAAAAAATCAGATGTTTCCTTAAGCACCACAGAGTACATGCTGCCCAAGTCTGGAAATCGCCTTCATCACTTCCTACCCCCAGTACTTCAAATTCATGATGAATATCCAATTGGGGATGTTTGGATACTTAAATGTTATTCCAGAATAATTTGATAAAGACATTTGAAAATCAGAAATGTTTACCTTGGTCAAAAGTACAGTATAATTTATAACCTCTTTCCACACTGATGAAGTGAGAACTCTCTTTGCTGACCATGAGTTGCACATTAGAAATATAATCCCTACCCCATGGAGTAATCGGGTGATGATTGGAGAAGAGACTTTTGAGGAGGAAACTGACTGAATGAAGCAGGTGGTGAATAAATAGTAATAATCACTTAAACATCAGAGATGGTGTTGAAGGAAAGAAAGGTGGATAATGTGAATGAGATGGAGATAAAATTTTAAGTATGTGGTTTCATGTCCAAGGTAGTAATGATCCTGGGAATGTGAGTTTGTCTTCCTGCTTTAAGAAGGCCATGAGTCCTTGTTGAAGTACAATGGTGACTGTAAAGTCAAATGCTCGCCTGAGAGATTAAACACTCCCATAGAGGTCGGGAGTTCCTTTCAAGTTGTCTTTCTGCATCTGTCCATGAAAATGGAAGAATGGAATTATAGATGCTATGGGGTTCATCATGGTTTTCAGCCTTGTCTGTCATCAAGACTAGAGTTCGCAAAGCTGGCAGAATTTGGAAATGGTCATAAAAGTTGAAGAGTTTATTTGGAGGATGTCGTTGGAAGGTACAGTAACTATCAAAAAGGGGCAGGGAAAGCTGAACTTAGAAATTGATGTCACTGAGGATAAAGCAGGGGCCAATGGGAGAGGATACCTTGGAGAAACTGGGTAAGGTAATGGATCCAGAATTTAAAGGGAATGTTAGAGATGTTGAGGAGTAGGAATTACTCAGTCATACTGGTGATAAGATAAGATCTTTATTAGTCACATGTACATCGAAACACAGTGAAGTGCATCTTTTGCGTAGTGATTTTGGGGGCAGCCCGCAAGCGTCGCCACGCTTCTGGCGCCAACATAGCATGCCCATAACTTCCTAACCTGTACATCTTTGGAATGTGGGAGGAAACCGGAGCACCCGGAGGAAACCCACACAGACACGGGGAGAATGTACAAACTCCTTACAGACAGTGGCCAGATTTGAACCCGGGTTGCTGGTGCTGTAAAGCATTATCATAACCACTATGCCACCGAGCCTGCTGTTGTTATGCATAAGACAAGAAGAATGAAATGGCACAGGAGAGGATTCTAAGGAGATTTACAAGGATTTTGCCAGTAATAAAGTATTTTGGTTGAGAAATACTTTATTTTCTTTATTCTAAAGAAAATAAGCTTAGCCAGATTTGGCAAAAGGGAGATTTACAGAAATTTCTTGGCAGAGAGAGAACTAAGTAGTGGGCATATGTTTGATTTGGTAGGAAAAACATTTCATCCATAGCAGTGGGGTTGGGTGTCTGGATTCCACTTACTGAAGGGATCAGTTTTGTGAAAACCTGCAAGGCTGCATGCTGGGTAAAGTGATTAGTTTTAGTAATGTTTTTTGGCTGATGTGGGCAGTTGAGGTTAAATGGCTTTCTGCTGTAAATCCCCATGATTCTAACATGTTTGCCATTCTGATTTAGAAGTTGATGTCAGAATCATTACTTGGCTCTTAACTTGACCCTGCAAAGAAAAAACAAAACTGTAAAAACGGGCTTGACTCTGAGCCTTTCCTGAGATTATAGTTACTTTGTGTATTTTAGAATAGAATTTAAGTTTACTAATCCTTGCAGTAGGAAGAGAATTTCATGATCTGTATGACATTTAAATCTTTGAATTACAGTGAATGTTGTGCTATGTTCTTGTAGAATAATTAAATTTCTTTTGTTTTGCTTTGAAATGGTTGATTTGATTTTTAAGAGAAATTTGAATGATATTATTTATTCTATTTTTCCCCCTAGGCTGTAGTTGTAACAGATGGAGAACGGATACTGGGACTTGGAGACCTGGGAGTTTATGGAATGGGAATACCAGTGGGAAAGCTGTGCTTGTATACGACGTGTGCTGGAATTGATCCACGGGGGTGCCTTCCTGTTTGTATTGATGTTGGTACTGATAATGAGGTAATTGCACAAAGCATTAAGTAATGGCACATTACAAATCATATGAACTGCTGGATTGTACAAATTAGTTTTTGTTGGTAGTACACTGGTCATACTATTGAAGTTTAAACATATCCTCTCAGTTATAATTACTTGAATGTGTATTTTCACCCCAAAATGTACATCTGAGTGACGGTGAGGGAAGAAGTTTGTGTTTTTTTTAAGCCACTGTTGCGTAAGCCTTTGGCCTGATATTTAATCAGATTGCTTTTTCAAACTAATCTTTATATTTATATACTATACTTTTAACATGAAATGCCACATAATATTCTTCCATTGCACCAAAACTTTTTTTTTCAGTCAGCTGGGTAATCAATATAAATAACATTTTTGGTCTATTCTCCTCATCCTTTGAAGACCAGTTGAAGCTATATTGCAACTTAATTCTCATGATTTTCCAGTTGCAAACTAAACTGAATGACTGGACTCAAGCCATTGCTGTTGTGATGACTTTCCAGAAGGAATGCTATTGAACAAGACTCTCATGCAAAGAAAGTTTTATTAGTATCTGATTCATTGAAGTTTTCCTTTGGGGAGTCCCAGGTTCTGTAAAAAGCACCAATGGAATTGCTGGAAAATGCTTGAGGAACTCAGTGGGTCAGGCAGCATTTATGGACGGAAATGGACAATCCACATTTCGGGCCAAAACCCTTCATCTGCACTGGTGCAGATGAAGGGTCTCGCCTTGAAGCGTCAGCAGTCCATTTCCTCCATAGATGCTGCCTGGCTCGCTGAGTTTCTCTAGTGTTTTGTGTTGCTCCAGGTTCCAGCATCTGCAGTCTCTAGTGTCTCTAGTGATTTCCATTGGTGCTGCTAGCTTTTAAGTTGAACGTACAGACTAATGGTAAATATGTTGTTTTCTTTTAATGTACAGATTTTTTTTGCAGATGTTTGCATGGTATATATTTTGTGATGCATTCTGGTGTGAGTTTCCATAAATTGCTAGATTTTTTTGAAAAGTTCATTCAAATGCTATTTTTGCATTGCCATTTGAAATTTCTAATATCAAAAATAAGGTTTTCTGAATAGGAATTGAAAATTGAGTATAATATTTAAGTTTGTCAACTATTGGTTCTCCTTTTGATATTTCCACTTGTCATTAATATTTGTATTACCCATGAAATTTAACAACCATAGTCATGTACAAAAATATTTTAGTAATTTAAGATTAAATGATTTCTTCTGTAATTGAAAAGGCTCACAGCTGCCTTGCACAGTCAGAAAATGCATGCTGATTGCATTTTGAGAGTAAGGAGCCTATTGAAGGGCAAAAGTTTGTTAGTGGAGTCAGTGCTGGAGGTAAAATTTAAGAAGAGACTATTAATTGGTTCCTGTTGCTAAATTAAAACTGATTTTGTTCACTTTGTTTCTGCCTTGCATCTGCCTCTTTGTTTTGAATTTATTGGATCTGCAATGAATGTCTGGTTCTCTGCTTATTAATCCTCTGGAAAAACTTTACTCAGAATCTGTGACAGTGCAGCTTGGTGTCTCTGGAAATGTTGGGAGGAAAAAAATAATCAAATTCTGTTGCAGATGATGGCATTCCTGGGTTTGCTTAGCATTGGTTTAGTTTAAATGACAATAACAATAATAGTTCATCTAATTTGTGCAATTCCATGGAGGTCAAGTGGAATGAGTAACATTTGTGGTGTATGTCTTTACAGAATTAAAGTTTGTTTGTTTTTCTAGACTCTATTGAAAGATCCATTTTACATGGGTCTTTACCAGAAAAGAGACCGTTCACACCATTATGATGAACTTATTGATGAGTTTATGGAAGCAATTGTGAATAAGTAAGTAGTCTTACTACTCCTAATGGGATTTAGAAAGTAAGAACTCTTTAATCAGTCTTACATTATTTGCCAACATTTACCTGAAAACCCTGGAATAATGTTGGTCTTTATATGATTTTGAGTGTCCAGCTAGATGATAAAACGGTTCTTTGGCCCCGAATCATCTTATCGTAACATTACAGAACCACTGAGGATCAGCACACAAATGTGAATAGTTATCACTGAGCATCTGATTTTTGAAAAGTGATAATTTCATTTTATAAATTTTAAAGTGAAATCTTAATTTTAGTAAGATGAATGTACAGTTGCTAATACTAGGAAACAAATCCAAGTACCATTTACTTAATGAAAGTGCACTCTTCCCCACAACCAGTGTATTTATTGAGCATTGCTTCTTTGTTGTAATTTTAGGCCCACTATCCTGATCTGGCCATATTTATCCTCAGCAAGAGCCCACTGGTAGATTTGGTATGAACACCATTTGATGCTGAATTGGAGCTTTTCTTTACCTTTGCCAACAGAGGATTGAAGAGTTCTATACTCTAGGAGTCATGATACTTGATTTTCTCCTTTTGTGTTCCATTATTAGATGCTATTCGGTGAACTGGAATTGATATTTGGTGTGCTTTCATGGTCCTTCAAATACTTAAACTTTAACCAAAATGATTAAATTTATTGCAGTTGATAACCTGTTGTGCACTGCTCCTACTGATCATCTTTTCAGTTGAGATGATCTTGAGTTCTGACAAGGAAGATTTTCATTATGACTACCCTTTCCCCAAATTTTTTGGAGTGAATCTTCCTGTAGATTTTTTTTTACTGTATATTACTTGGTCATTGAATCACGTGGTAACATTATGGCTTGTAAAGTTATTCATTTCTATCATAATAGAAAATGGTGCTTAAGGAGGGAAAAGACAATGAGTACCTATCTTGTGTATCTGTCCAAATGTTCCAGGGCTGCATTGGCAGTGGTGATTTTGTTTTAATATTTAATCTTAAGTTTTTTTTTTAATCCTTTTGAGGATGATTTTAATTCCACTATTTTAATTACTTGAGCGAGATTCGGTAACATAGGAGACTTCAGTTATCCACTTGGTTCTGAGAACTGCATTGCAGTTAATCTGGCCTTCTGATTTTTTTTTCCACTGATTCTTTAAATCATTGATCTCTTTGCTGAAATCTGATACCTTGTCAAACACGGGATTGAACTAGGGCAGGTTTGTCTTCGGAATTGTTTGACTGCAAATGAGGCTGAATATTGATCACTTTAATACATAGTTACCTGACTCTTCCTTTCTGTCAGCCTGGGAGTTCTTTTAACTGAACCTGGCCTCCACATTGGAGTAATGTTTGACTCTGCATTGCCAGGTGTACATGCTGTGGAAGACTATTTCCACTTCTTGTAATATTGCCCACTATTGAATCAGCTCATTTGATGCTGAGGTACTCATTCATGCTTTTAATTCACTGGCAACGTGTTTGGCACTCGTTTTCCCAGGAACTGGTATGCTAATAGAATTGAAGGTTTTTATATTTTAAGAAAAAGTCGTTATTATACATAGAGATGTATTGGTTTATTATTGTCACTTGTACCGAGGTACAGTGGAAAAACTCATCTTGCATATCGATCTTACAGATCAATTCATTACACAGTGCAGTTACATTGAGTTAGTACAGAGTGCATTGAGGTAGTACAGCTAAAAACAATAACAGTACAGAATGAGAGAACTGAATTTGGTGCATAAGGAATCTCCCCGTGGCTCGGAGTGGAGAGGCTAGCTGTGAGGACTGGTGTTGGGTGGCCTGGGGAAATTAATTCAGCTCTGAGATGTTCAGCGCTCTACCATGGCTGATGTAATTAATTGCTGGGGACTGGCATTATTTGTTTTAAAAAATTTACATCCTGGCTTTTGTGTTGCCAACACCTGGATCCTATGGTCTCTTTCGTCATCTCCTGTTGAATGTGATGTAGGCAGATGCCTTCCCCCTCTCTGTTTGGCTACACAGTTCTTCCCAGCCCAGAGAACCACTGAGCTTGTTACCATCAAGAAATCTCCAGACTGGTGAGAACTGTGCAGCTGAGCAATGAGGGGGGAGGCAGCCACTTCCATCATCATCAAAAGCAGATGATGAGATGTACCATAGGGTTTAGGTGGTCTGTCAACACAAGGAGAGCAGCTGCCAGTCTTCGGTAATGGGCCCCACTAACCGTGTCAGTTAGGGTGGAGCCCAGAGTCTACATCATGGCACTGAACGGAGGTGTTGCTTGTCCCTGGCTCACACATACCAGCCCATACAGGCAGCCTGTCCACACGAAGCCATGAACAAGATTCATAGCTGGGAGCACAAACAAAGAACAAGGTTTTGTGCCAGGTTTCAGCACAGCACTCTTGGTGGAGTGGGATACCATGTCTGAACACCTGATTATGTGTTTTTTTTAAACCACCCTTTAGAATTCTGCTGCCTGCTTCCTTGCTCGCTCTAAGTTTACTTGTAATGCTATACTTAGATAAGATAAGATCTTTATTAGTCACACGTATAAAGGGGGGGTGGGGGCAGTCCGCAAGTGTCGCCATGCTTCCAGCACCAACATAGCATGCCCATAACTTCCTAACCTGTACGTCTTTGGAATGTGGGAGGAAACTGGAGCACCCGGAGGAAACCCACACAGACATGGGGAGAACGTACAAACTCCTTACAGACAGTGGCTGGATTTGAACCCCGTCGCTGGTGCTGTAAAGCATTGTGCTAACCACTATGCTACCGTGCATTGTTAAGAGCCAGTTTATGTACATTTTTAACATTCTCACTTTAATTACTTGATTTTAAAACTTTCATCCTGGTTTTTCTATACTTCTGTGGCCTCATTCTTGCCTTTTTCTAATTTCCCCCAGATATTTAGGCACCACTTTCTAGCCACCTGCACATCTGTTTTGATAGCTTCATTGAACTGAGGCTGAGTTCTGGAATTCTTATTATAAATCTGTCTTTCCCTTTTTCCCTGCTTTAATTCTCCTCTTAAAACATACGCCCTTCAATTAAATTCTGATGATCTTTCCTCGCACCTAACTGGGTAGCTTGGTGTTGAATTATGTTTGATAACATCCCCATCAAGTTTCATGAAACATCTTGGAATATTGAAACCACTGTATAAATGCAAGGTGGATTTACCTGTTTAGGAACTTAATACATAATCTTTTATTTTGAAACAGGTATGGTCGTGATACCCTTATTCAATTTGAAGATTTTGGGAATCACAATGCCTTCCGGTTTTTGAGGAAATATAAAGATAAATATTGTACATTCAATGATGATATTCAAGGTAAGTTTCTAATAATTATGATCATACCAACAAAAAGTAAACTGGATAAAAGCTGTAAACTGTCAAACTTCAGGGCACACGGGAGTCTATTATAGTGCTTAAGACATGGCAAATATGGATAGGTAGAAAGATGGAAAATAAGGTATTCTGTGTGGGTTTGGGGTACAGCTGTTGTGGGTGCAGCACTGTGGTGTAGCAGGTAGTGCTGCTGCCATGCAGCTTCCCAGTATGATTATCTTGCGTAATGCCTGTGTGCAATCGAACGTTCTCTCCGTGACTGTATGTTTCCTCCTGGTACTCTCATGTCCCAAAGATGTGCTCGATGGGTTAACTGGCTATCCCTTGGTATAGATTAATGGCAAAAAAAAATCAAAAGGAGAATTTATGGCATCTGAGAGAATAAGTTGCAAGCGAATAAGGAAAGACAGAATGGGGCTAATGGGATTACTCCCCTATGAGCCAGCATGGACCTGATGGGCCAGATGGCCTCCTGTATTATTGTAAGTATAACTAAGATTTGTGATTGCTGAGACCTTTTAGTTCAAACTAATTGAACTAAAGGTGGACTTTTAAACTATTGAGAATAGGTTGTGCTTTGGAAATGAAGGATCAAATACTAAGGTTATCTGCAGAACTAATAGGATGTTGGGTTTCACTGAATATATGAGCACTAAAAGCACAGGCAAAGTAACATATTGATAACTGTTTCTCGGAGAAGGGAGGCTATTGTCATGAACCAGCAACAAAAGAAACACACTGAGTCATGATTCAGTGTTAACAACTATTTTATTAATCACTACTTATGATAATACGTAAAATAAAAGTAAAAATGTTAGTATGTTAGAATTCAAAAATGTTAAACCTCGAACGTTAACCCCAAAACTAAACTCTTCGTGCGCGCGTGTGTGTGTGTGTGTGTGTGTGTGGCAAAGTCCCAAACTCCAAGTTCTGGAATGGTTCTTAAAGTTCAGTTCCGCAAGCCATAAGGTGAAACATGAGCAAGGGCTTCTTCAACAACCACCGTTGTCTGAAGATAAGACGTAGACGTAGATTACATAGAGTAATTACGAAATCCAAATGTTCCACGATGGAACCCAAACGACACCTCAGTGTTTACTCGGTAGTGACTTCCTCACCCCGAAAAGCATCCGAGTCGTGGTCGCCCACACACAAATACCTGTTTCCTTCTACAGGTCAGCAACAAAGTGAACTCCACCAGATTACTTCCAACTTCCATACATGGATTTCAGTGGCAGACACAGTTATTGTTTCTCATCCATCGATAGAGAAAACTAGCAGGCTTCTCCCCCTCCCCCTCCCCCTTATCTTCTATTGACGTAAGCACGCCCCACACACACACTCTCTCTATCTTAAAGGGACTTTCACTGAGTCCGTAACACTATAGATTGGGCTGTTAGGAATTTCAAAGGGCAGATTTAACTCATGAAAAGCAAAAGACTGCAGACATTGAATTAAAAACAGAAAATGACAGAAATATTTAGCAAGTCAGGCAGCATCAGTAGAGAAAAGAACAAAGTGTAGATCAATGACCTTCCATCAGAACTGCAAAAATGATCACAAGGGTGCGTTAAGAGCAGGAGAAGGTAAATAGAGACATAGATGAGGAGGTGCCCAATATAGTAATTCAGCAAGGTGCTTTGGGAATTGATGGAATGCAAGGAGGGTCTGTAAAGAATAAGGACTTTGGAGGCGAGGTGAGTAACAAGACTGATTTGATATTTTACTAGTTTAGTCCAAGGGCACATCAGCATGCAGGCTGACCATATCCAGAGGTAGGTAGGTGACAATAACCAACAAAGTATTATGGGGAACATAATATGTTCTGATCGCACCAGGGCTAGTGATAGTTTCTGAAAATATAACACTTTCTTTGAATTAATCTGTAATATTAATTATTGCTGTAATATGTATTTGAAATGCAAAAGCAATACTAGATCCAGAAAAAAGTGCATTGAGCAATAAAGGCAAAATATCATAAATACTGGAAACATGATGCATATTTTAAAAAAAAGACTTTGGGATATTAATCTATGCTTGACCTATATTTGTGGTGGTAGAATTCCCCGTGTATACTTGGAAATTTTTATTCCCCTAACATAGCAAAGAAATTAGAGGCATAATGATGTGTAATTCACTGTCTGTAAAGCTGGTGGAAATGCAATTCTTCCATGCCTTAAGGAAATTGAGTGATCACATGAGAGAATAATTTGCAGGGCTTTGGGGCAATTGGACTGATGGCATGGCTTGAGGAGGCAACGTAGACTTAATGGGTTTCGATAGCATAGCAATTCTGATCTGTTAATATCAGGAAAGTGAAATTTCTATTTTCATTGTCTATTTATAATACTTTTTTATTATTATTGAGTCATAGTAATGAACCATGGTTTGTTTTACTATGAAGTAGTATAACGTATGATTAACAACTGAAAAAGTGAATGAATTTCAATTTGCTCAGATAAATTTGAAATGGAAGAGAATATTACATTCCTGGATAGGCATAGTCATCCTGACTAGTCGGTAGAAAATGAGAACTGTTGAAAACATTCAAACAACTGAAATCAAGTTTAACAACCATGTATTTTGCGCAGATTAAGGAATTATAAATTTGTAAGAAGAATCTGGAGATGCTCAATGTATTTTTCTCTTTGAAAATTCCAAAGTCTTTAATAAATTTGTTTCAATTTTAACTGTCTATTTAACATGAAACACACAATTTTAAGGCAAGTATTCCAGTGCTCAGTACCCAATTTCAAGTATGCCTTTGTTTTACTCTACTTGATTGACACCTACTGTTGTTTTCATAATATACAGGCACTGCATCAGTAGCACTGGCAGGATTGTTATCAGCCCAGAGGGTGATTAACAAACCAATCACAGAGCACAAATATCTGTTTCTTGGAGCTGGGGAGGTGAGACCACATGATCTTTTGCTATTTTTTAATATTTGTGTAAATTTGTTGAAATGATGCTAACAAGCTACTGTGCAGAGATTGTCAGTCTACACTTGTACTTTGTTTTAGAACAAGAACAAATGCATAATGTCCTCCAACTTTAACTTGTGTAATATGATAACTGAAGGAATTTTCAGTAATGCTGCACCATCACTAACCATAAAACTTTTTTTTTCTTTCATCTACATTGTGTTTGATTTAGTTTTAAGCCTTTTTTTTCTGGTGTTTTTATTACTGGCTTTCACGTTATATTGATTTTTCCATTGGCTCTCTTTGCCTTGTCAACTGCAAAGTTGACATTATGATGAAAAGATAGGCAGTTTTCTGGGTAGATTTTTACTTCCTACAGGAAACTAAATTGGGTTCGTCATTCTTACACCCAGCCAACCTCATCTACTTACACAGTCAAAGAAATATTTTTGTAGAATTGTGCCATTCTTACACTAGGCCTTCAGATCTATCCAGCACAGGAAGATGATATCAAATATAGCACCTTGCTTTTTAGTGCTAATCTCTTAAATGCCTTCCTGTAGGAAATAGTTGCCAGTAGTGAAATTGTAGTGCTTTTTCTATATTGCATGTTTCCATGATGTAGAATATGAGCTTCTACCTAAAATTCAACAGCCTCCATGAACTGGAAGAAACTTAACATGTGACACATGTGAACACTCATTTTATGAGTATTTTATATTTAATTTTGTATTCTTATTTGTATATTAGCAACAAGAGGGTAGCTAGGGAAGGTGTAAGAGAAGAACCAGAAGATATTCACCAGGGTGCAGCCTGGATTAGCTATAAGGAGAGGTTGTTTTCTATGGAGTGGTGGAGGCAAATACGATAGCGGCATTCAAGAGGCTCTTAGGCACATGAATGTGCAGGAAATGGAGGGATATGGACATTGTGTAGGCAGAAGGGATTAGTTTAGTTGGGCATTTGATTACTAATTTAATTAGTTCAGCACAACGATGTGGGCCAAAGGGCCTGTCACTGCTGTACTATTCTATGTTCTGTCTCTTGTAAAGAAGAGGTTAATTTTATGATGTATCTTTCAGCCATTAACAACATTCTTTTGTCCAGATGGAATACAGGTGTATGTATTGGCTTCTTCAAGCCATTTTACAGCTTTTGAACAAATATCTTCTAAGATTGGCACTTAAATTCCTTTTTCTGAAGTCACTTTGTTTATTATTGGAAAGTAAAATTGCTCTTGGCAGAATTTGACTCTTGTGCTTGTCCAGCTGTGATATATTGTGAGCTGTGGCTAAATTCTGTTCAAACTTTTGTTTTAACATTTAATGCTGGTATTTTCTGAAACTGCTTTTGTACAGGCAGCATTAGGCACTGCTGATCTGATCGTGATGGCAATGAAAGAGTCTGGTGTGCCTGAAGAGGAAGCACGGAAGAAGATCTGGATGTTTGACAAGTATGGTTTGCTTTGTGAGGTGAGAGCAAAATCATTTACTTTGTTTTTTTTAAGTAACCTTGGATATTTGGGTTGTCTGCCTTGTATATGTCCAAGGCAGTATTCTTTTTATTCCCCTTTTGTGGTTGGAATGGAGCTTGAGTGCTGCTTTTAGTTCAGAAACAACCCCTGTGTACAGCTGGACAATTATTTCAGAATAAAATACCATATATGGGTCAGAAAAAAATGCAAGGGTAGCAATTTTGATGAAGAAAAAGCTATATTGGTGCAAATATTGCAATGTGTTATTTTAGATCTAGAAGCTGAGTGCCTATATATGTTGTGCAGCAAATACCTACAAGTTGGCAAGCCTGAATCTTCATTCTCTGGAAAATCATTGTAAAGCAGTGTTTCTCAAAGAAATTAACTAATTTTATACAATGATAGCTTGTTTAGAAATGCACAAGTCAAAGCAGGTGATGTGTTTTTTTTAAGATTTCCAGTGTGACATGTAGGTGTTTATAGGAGAATAGTTGTATTAAGAGATGAATTGTTAGTTGGAGCTAAGGTGCGCAAATTGGTAAAACAAAAGGAATTATATTTGGAAATTCTTCAGTTTTATTAGATTATGAAAATGGTCATTCACCTATTTTACTCTGATTAATGTTGATTATCAAAAATACCATGCTAATTACAGTTTCATTATTGAGTGATAGCTGACCCTTTTTAAAAACTAAGTGTCTAGTTGTAGCGTCTGGGGGAATAGCTTTTTTTAAATAGTATTTTAATGTGGATGAGAGCCTGGATTGTTCCTGCTGCACACTAGATATTTAGTGCAGTTTATTGTCAAAAACCAGCAAAGTTGCTTCATTCTATACATCTGAGTAACAAATTTCTAATTTGTTGTTTTCTGACTTAGTAAATTCAGTGGAGAAAGAAGAGGGAGTAACTTTTTTTTAATATTTAATCCCACTTTATTTGTTTGGAATCTGAACTGAGATTAAGTGGATTTGTCTGTAGTAGTTAAACTCTAATGATACTGCTTCTGGCTATAGGGTCGTTCAGAGTCAATAGAGGGTCACCAGGAAGCATATGCCCACCCAGCACCTGATCGATCAGCCAAGACATTTCTGGATGCAGTCAATGTACTGGAGCCCACTGCTATTATTGGTAAGTGGTATAAGCTTCAGCAGAAATGTTGGAACCTAAAATGGGTTTGCTTGTAAATTTTTGGAACTAATTTGAAGGGCGTTTTGGATAAGAAGGTTTAAGTACTAAGTGTGTGTATTAAGGGATTTTTTTTGATTATCAGAAGGGAAATGCTTGGGAGAGGAACAGCTTTACAGTGCTCTTGGGCATTGTGAACATTTGATATCTTTTGTTTATATATTGAAACAATGTATCCTGTTCATATAAATTACAACTATTCAAATATCTAAGCTATTGTTTTCCAAATCCACAACTCTTCTTCAATATGTCTTCCCATTGGGTTTTCTCTCATTAGGTTTTCCCCATCACATACTGAACCAGCCTAACCAAAGTCACAAATGAGAATCTACAACCTGATCATAGTGCATTTTTCTGACCTCTAACTCTTTTATTTTCCCCACACACTTATTGATATCATCACCCTTCAGGTTTCTGCTCAACTACTGATTTCAGTGAGAACATCCTGGATCCAGTCTGTATATTTTGCCAGGGCAGCTTGAGCACCAAGTGCTTTTGTCTCCCACAGTCTTTCATCCTATCCACCACTGTTACCCAAGCAGCTGGAACAGACCCCTTCTGTTACTAATCTGCCTGTCCACGTCATCTGTTGCTATGGCAGCATTCTCCATGTGTGCCCTAACAATATTATCTTTCCTCTATCTAGGTCAACCCCCACTATGGCATCTGTTTTCAGATAATACATCCTGACATATGGGCTTCCATGCGCTGCTGTTTCTTCCTTATTTAACCCTGGCAGAAATGCTATGAACCTGCCCCTGTCTCAAACTGTGTACAATTACTGATAAACAAAAACAAAACGCAGTTGCTTGAAATTGGAAATTAAAAAAAAACAAGATGTTGGAAATGCAAAGAAAAAAATTGTTGTTTTGGGTCAATGACCCAGTTTGAAAACTTGAGCCATGTTTTAAACAATGCAGGCTTCCCCAATGGTATCAATTAGAATGTGGTCATATTACAAAAATGCAGGGCTTCAATAAATGTAAATTGTCACTTTAGTATTCTTTACTTGCGTATTTAAATTTTGAAAATTTAAAAAAATTAAATTTTCATTTTTGCAGCTAGGCAATTTTACTCCAATAAGCAGTTTATTTCCAGCAAAGGTTTCAGATTGGCTTTATAATAGCTTTACAATCAGGAAGGTTAGATGGATTTTTTTTGATTTGGTACAAATAAAACACAAAACAGCAGCTTATTTGAAATTTTATTTAAGATAATTATGCACAGTAGAATGTCATTCAGCTCAATCCAATGTGCAAATCAGATTAATCCCATTTCCCAGCTCTAAGTCCTTAGCTTTGTAAATTGCAGCACAGCTGGTGCTCAGCTGGGTATTTTCAGGCATTGATTTCCAGTACCCCGGGGTGGAAGAGAAAATTTTCTTTGCCTCTGTCAAATCCTTCTACCAATCTACCAAAAGTATATGTCCTCAATTTGACCTCCTAATGAAGCATTATCTAGAACTCTCAATTTTGCATAATTCCATTAAATTTTTCCTTGACTGCCTCCATTTCAAAGAAAATGACCCTAGCCTAGCTAGTCTTCAAAAACTATACATCACCAGTCCTCGCAACATCCTGTTGCAACTGTGCCTTCTCTGGTCTTTTCTGTCAATAGGTGACCAAAATGAATACTTAGCTCAAGTTGTAGCCTGATGTGTACTGTGTAATTCTGGAATCACCTTTATGTTCTATGCCTTGCCCTAAAAAGTATACTGTGTACCAATCTACCCGTCCTGCTTCAGGGATCTATAACCTTTCCCTGTTGTTTCTCCTCATTTCAGTATCATTTTATTGTTTATTTTCTTGCCTTGTTTGTTCTGTGTGGTTTCAACTAAAACATGTACAACAGTGCAGCCAGCATCTTGAAGCCTGTATGTAAAGTATTTAAGTTTAAACTAAATAAATGGATATTTTCTTCAGGTTGACTTTATTTAATTTGTTTTTGACAGGAGTGGCAGGTGCTGGCAGACTGTTCACCAAAGAAGTAATTAGTGCCATGGGCAGAATTAATGAACGTCCTATAATTTTTGCATTGAGTAATCCAACAGCTCAAGCTGAATGCACTGCAGAAGAGGCATACACTTTAACAGAGGTATTGTGGGCATTTGCAGTTCTTTTTCACACCATCTAATCTTTGCTTGAATATCTAGGTGCACATTTTATTTTATGCTTTCTATAGTTTTTAAATTCTTGGCAAAGTGATATTTACTACTTTCCTTCATCCTGCAATCTAATTTTCGGTTTCCAGAACCATCCCTAAGGTTTGTGCATAGAATCTAATCTGATGGAGAGATGCCATAAATTGGCTAGTTCATTTGTTTTTATCCTGGAATTTTAGCCAACTATTCGAAAAGACCCATTAAACTATCATTAAAACCTACCAACCTTAAATTTTGAAGATTATTATTCTGAAATGATCCATTTACAGAGAAGATTATAGCATAGCAATTGTTACTGGACTATTAATCTAGAGGCCACGATCAATTATCTAGTCAGCTGAGATTGAATGCCATTGCTGTAGCGCAGAAGTAAGTCACTTGGCCCATTAAGTCTGTGTCTGTTCTAGTAGAGCAATCCTATCACTCTCATTCCTTTGCTCTTTCTCCAAAGCTCCAAATTATTCTCTCTCATCCCTTTTTTCTACTTCCCTTTTCAATAGCTCTAATTTAATTCTGTTTACATCACCCCTACAAGCAGTGAGTTCCAGATCAAAACTACTGAATTAAAAAAAAAAGCCCTGTACCTTTTGGCCAAGCTCTTGGGTTCTTGAACCCTTTGCTAATAGAGTAGGAACAGCATCCTTCTCTATCATATCTAAACTATTCATGATCTTGTATACTTCTGTCATATCTCCTTTTCTCCAAGGAAACTATCTCCAGTTTCTCTAGTGTAACCTTGGAACTGGAACCATCTTAATAAATCTAGGACTTCCACATCCTTCCTAAAGTTAGGTGATTAGCATTGTGTGCAATACTTCAATTGTATGAAGCACTGGTTAGGTGACAAGTTAAACAAAACCTTCCTGCTTTTGTACTCTCTGCCTCTTTGATTCCTGGTAACCCTTGTGCATTACTAATTGTTTTCTTAACACGCCTTGATCTCCAATTATTTGTACTCCTTTACAAGTCACTTATGGCACAGCCATATCATGAATCTGAAAGGAAAATATAGATTAAGTAATGGTGACCTTGAAACTACTGGATTGTAGTAAAAATGGTGGGTTCACCCATGTACATAAAACAGAAAATTCTGGAAATACTTGGCAAGTCGGGTAGCATCTATGGACAGGGCTTCAGGTAGACGGCCTTTCATTATAGGGCTTCAGGTAGACGGCCTTTCATTATACCCTTTATGCAAGGATGTGCCTTGCTATTTTAGCCTTTAACTCCAGGCCACAGAAAGATGGTTAACTTTTCACTGCCCTTTTACGTGCACCAGCAAGTTGTCTTGGTTGCAAATTAGCTACAGGGAAGTGTAAGAAAAATAAAATCGAATGGACCCACACAGGCACGGTAGTGTAGCGGTTAGCGTAACGCTTTACAGCTCCAGCAACACGGGTTCAAATCCGGCCACTGTCTGTAAGGAGTTTGTACATTCTCCCCGTGTCTGCATGGGTTTCCTCCAGGTGCTCCGGTTTCCTCCCACATTCCAAAGACGTACAGGTTAGGAAGTTGTGGGCATGCTGTGTTGGTGCTGGAAGCATGGTGACACTTGCAGGCTGCCCCCAGAACACTCTACGCAAAAAGATGTACATTGAAACACAGTGAAATACATGTGACTAATAAAGATGTCTTATCAACCCAACTATAACATTTGTGCATGCCAAAGATGCATCTGGCCTAGATAACTCTATAGAGCTCATCTGTCAGTGCACCAAAATTGGAAGAGCTGTCCTAAAAACCAGACAATGGTTGATCTGATATAATTATATTTAAAGGGAATCAAGATTGGTTACAGATCCCTTTCAGCAAGATCCCAGGTTTCCCCTTTCCCATCACTGGCAGAAACCCACCAGTGGTGGTGGCTCTGAAACATGTCAATATTGACACCAGCCCCCACAATGTCTCATAGTATTTGGGTTCAAATGTAGGCAAAGAGTTTCTGGCTGATGACTGCACCTCTCCTTTTAGTTGGTGAATCATTGCTCATCTTTATTGAACATCCCTTGATAGGTGTAAAGGGTGGCATGATGTGATATGACTGTCAAAAAGCCAAGGTTAGACATGAAGCATTAAGTTTCTTTCACTTGCAGCAAATGAACAACAGTTCAATTAATACAGATAGTTACGTTATATTACAAAATAATAAATGCATTAGGTTTCCCCACATCAATGAATTTGCTTGGAGACACGAATGTGCAGATGCTGTAATCTGGAGCAAAAAAAAACTGCTGGAGGAACTTGGGTGGGTCAGGCATCATCTGTGGAGAAGAGGAATGGTCAATGTTTTGGGTTAAGACCCTGCATCAGGACTGTGTAGAGGGGAGATATCTAGTATAAAGAGAAGGGGAGGAGTGAGGAAGTGGCTGGCAGATGATAGGTGGAACCAGGTGAGGAGTGGGATGATGGGAAGGGGGCAGTGGAGTTGGGAGACGAGCCTCAATGACTACTGACCAGTGGCGCTGACAACCACCATCATGAAGTGCTTTGAGAGGTTGGTCATGGCACACATCAGCTACAGCCTCCCAGACGACCTGGACCCATTGCAATTCACCTATCATCAGAACAGGTCTACAGCGGATGCCATCTCCCTGGCCCTACACTCAGCTCTGGAGCATCTGGACAGTAAAGACACCTACGTTAGACTATTGTTTATTGACTACAGCTCTGCCTTCAATACAAGAATCCCAAGCAAGCTTGTCACCAAACTCCAAGACCAAGGACTGAACACCTCCCTCTGAAATTGGATCCTTGACTTTCTAACAACCAGACCACAATCAGTGAGGATAGGCAGCAATACCTCCGACACAATTATTCTCAACACTGGTGCACCTCAAGGCTGCGTCCTCAGCCCTCTACTCTACTCCCTATACACTCATGACTGTGTGGCCAGATTCTGCTCTAACTCCATCTACAAGTTTGCAGATGATACCACCATTGTAGGCCGTATCTCAAACAGCAATGAGTCAGAGTACAGGAAGGAGATAGAGAACGTAGTGTAATGGTGTCATGAAAACAACCTTTTCCCTCAACGTCAACGAAACAAAAGAGCTGGTCACTGACTTCAGGAAAGGGGACAGTGTATATGCACCTGTCTACATCAGTGGTGCTGACGTTGAGAGATTCAAATTCCTGGGAGTTTTCATCACCAACAGCCTGTCCTGGTCAAGTCGTGTAGATGCCATGGCCAAGAAAGCTCACCAGCGCCTCTACTTCCTCAGGAGGCTAAAGAAATTTGGTTTGTCCCCTTTGACTCTCACCAACTTTTACAGATGCACCATAGAAAGCATCCTATCTGGATGTATTACAGCTTGGTACAGCAACTGCTCTGCCCAGGACCGCAAGAAACTGCAGAGAGTTGTGCACTCAGCCCAGCGCATCACGGACACCAGCCTCCCCTCCTTTACCTCTCGTTGTCTTGGTGTAGCAGCCAGCATAATCAAAGACCCCACCCACCCGGGACATTCTCTCTTCTCTCCTCTTCCATCGGGTAGAAGATACAGGAGCCTGAGGGCACGTACCACCAGACTTAAGGACAGCTTCTACCCCACTGTGATAAGACTATTGAATGGTTCCCTTATACAATGAGATGGACTATGACCTCACGATCTACCTTGTTGTGACCTTGCACCTTATTGCACTGCACTTTCTCTGTAGCTGTGACACTTTACTCTGTACTGTTATTGTTTCTACCTGTACTACATCAACGCACTCTGTACTAACTCAATGTAACTGCACTGTGTAATGAATTAACCTGTACGATCGGTTTGCAAGACAAGTTTTTCACTGTACCTCGGTACAAGTGACAATAATAAACCAATACCAATGGCCAGTGAGTGATAAGTAGAGGGGATAAAAAAGGGAGGCATCCGATGGAGACAGTGAGTGGAGGGGGGAGATAGAGACAGAAGTTGGAAGGTGATAGGTGGAGACAAGAGGCTGCAGATGCTGGAATCTGATGAGTAAGGAAGGTGATATGTGGAAGTGGAACCAGTTAAGGGACGGAACAGGAGACCCAGTAGGTTAAGTGTGTGGGTGATGAGCAGATGGAACCAGGTTAGGGAGGGGAACAAAACTGGGTAATGGGGCAAGGAGATGTTGGAAAAAGGGTGGGGGTGAGACAGCCTGGGTGGATCAGGAGTGAGAAACGAACACAAGCGGTGAGGATTATCTGGAATTAGAAAATTTGGTGTTCAAACCATGGGGTTGTAGGGACTACCCAGGTAGAATGAAGTTTGTCCTTGCCCTGGCAGTGGAGAAGTGGGCCAGTATGGGAAGGGGAGTTAAAATGTCATGCAACCAAGAGCTCAAGATGGCCATTATGGCAGAGTGCAGGTGTCACCTCATCTGGGCTTATCTCACCGATGTAAAGGAGGTCACGTTGTTTAGGTCCCTGGATGGTGGTGAAGGAGGAGGTGTTGCACTTCCTATGGTTGCATAGGGAAGTGTCTGGTGAGTTTTCTTACTTGACTTAGAATGTCTTAAATCCCTAATTGCATTTCCTAAACCATCAAAAAGTCAACGATCACTTATTTAATTGCAACTTGTGGTCTGTTTTGGCAAATCACTACCACATTTTTGACTACAGTTCACCGTGACTTCAGTTTGCTTTCCAAGTTATTTTTGTCTTCTAACTTCTAACTCTGGAAGCCTGATTTCAGTGTATCGCTGTGGATAGATGTGCTGAGGATATGTGTATATATGCTAGTCAGCTAGCTAACTAACTAGAACACCAGAGGCCATTGGTTCTAGCCAGCTCCCATTGGAGCAATCCCATCTGTCCCATCCCCTCACTTTATTTTCCTGTAATCCTGCAACTTTATCTCCCACAAGCTCATCAACTGCCTTTTCATTCTTTGGGATGTGGGAGGAAACCAGAGTACTCAGTGCAAACCTACAAGGTCACTGCATGTGAGGTCAGGATTGAACCTGCATCCTCGGAGCTGTGAGGTAGCAGTGCTAACTCCTGCATCACCCTTATGTATTTTTGCCTTTGATCTATAAGGGGGTTTATAATTGGGGGGGGGTTATTATTGATCTTCATAAGGGGGTTGGGGGGAGACATCTGCATTTTAATGATTTTTTTTATTATTTTGCTAGTTTTCTTTTCATTTTAAAATCTGGATATGTTCTTGGCTGCAATTTTTTTAAAAACAAAATCCAAAAGGTTACAGCTGTTTAGAGAGCAGAATGTAAGCAGCAGAATTGCCAGCAGTTTAAATGATCTTTTTGCTTTTGCTGAATTACTGCATATTTTTCACAGGGGAGGTGCCTTTTTGCCAGTGGCAGCCCATTTGACCCAGTGACTCTACCAGATGGACGTGTGTTTCGATCAGGCCAGGGAAATAACGCCTACATCTTCCCCGGTTAGTGTGATGTTTTTGGTTCTCTTCTTGTTGTACTTGTTAGAATCTTCCTGCCCCTGGTATTGTTTATCCTTTCAAAGTTGCTGCTTTTATTATGTAATTGTGATGCCTACTCTCAATCAATTCTATTTTCTTAAATTACTGAACTTTGATTTTCTATCTGCCCTTTAAAATTTTTTCCAAATTTTCTTCACATCTTCATTGCCACTGGAAAAAACACATTTCAGTAGGTGACAAAATTCTGAAATACAGTGAAGAGGATAACAGACTTCATGATGAAATGGCAAGCAGGTTGCATTTGACTTTATTCATGGCAAAGTGTTTTTTAAGAGTTGCCTTTTGCTTGGAAGCTTAAAATTAAAGCAATATAAACAATGATCCAATTTTAAAGAAGATGCACAAAAACAAACTAGAGGTCCATATAAACAAATCAAAAATTGGTGATGTAGATAGTGAGAAAGGTTGTTTAAAGCTACAGCATGATGTAGATCAACTGGAAAGTTTGTAGACCAATGGCAAATCTAATTTGATTCTGACAAATGTGAGTTAATACATTTTGGGAAGGCAAACAGGATAGGATATGCATAGTAAACAGTAGGGCCCCAGGGAGTGTTGAGCAGATGGATCTTGGGGGCATTGATCTTTGATGCCACAGGTGTATAAGGTGGTGAAGAAGGCATAAGGGATACTTGCCTTCATAGTCTGTGGCATAGTATCCGGCAGCTGGAATGACTTCCAGCTTTATAAAACCATTGAGGCCACACTGTCTGTTCTGGTCACCATCCTGTAGGAAGGATGTGATTGTGCTGAAGAGAATGCAGAGGAGATTTACCAGGATGTTGCCTGGATTGGAGCATTACAACTATAAAGAGACTGGATAGACTCCCCTCCCCCCCCCCCCCCCCCCCCCCCCCCGGAGCAGAGTAGGTTGAGGGGTGACCTGATAGAGGTATACAAAATTATGAGGGGGTAGAGATGAAGTATTTTTCCTCCATGGTGGGAATGTCAATGGCAAGAATGCATAGACTTACTGAGAGATAGGAGGTTTAGAGGGGATCTGAGGGGGAATTTTTTTCCCCACGGAGGTGATTAGAGACTGGAATGCACTGCCTGAAGAGATGGTACAGGCAGATACTCAGCATTTCAGAGGCATCTAATTAATAATTTAATCACCAAGGCATAGAAGGCCATGGATGTAATGTGGGTAAATGAGATTTGTGTAGGTAGGTCCAATAAGTAGGTAGGTAGGACAGCTTCAATTCTGCTGTTATAAGATTCTTGAACAGACCTTTTGTATAATGAGGTGAACTCTTGACCTCACAATCTACCTTGTCATGGCCCTTACCTTATTGTCTACCTGCACTGTACCTTCCCTGTAACTGTGATACTATATTCTGCATTTTGTTATTGATTTTCCCTTTGTACTACCTCGGTGTACTTCTGCTTTGAAATGATCTGTGTGGGTGGCATGTAAAACAATGATTTTTTTTTACTGTATCTTGGTACATGTGGCAATAATAAACCAATTACCATTGGACAGTCCCTTTTGCCTGTGTTTGGCCCATTGCCCTCTAAACCTCTCCTTTCCATGTACTTGTCTAAATGGCTTTTAAATGTTGCCTCAACCATTATTTGTGGCAGTTCATTCCAAATACACACACCCTTTTGTGTGAAGAAGCTGCCCCTCTTGTCACTTTTAAATCTCTCACCTCTGATATTAAATTTATGCCCTCTTGTTTTAGCACCCCCTCACTGGGAAAAAGTATGTGCTTTCACAGTCTCCATGCCCTTCATGATCTTGTATACCTCTATCAGGTCACCCCTCAATCTCCTATGTTCCAGGGAATAAAGTCTTGGTCTACACAACCTCTCCTTGTAACTCGGGCACCCAAGTCCAGGCAAGATCCTGGTAAATCTTTTTTGCACTCTTTCTAGTTTAATAATATCTTTCCTTTAACAGGGTGCACGATACTCCAAGCCAACGTCTTGGATAACTGCATCATAAATTCCCAACTCCTATACTCAATGCCTGACTGAAGGCCAGTGTGCCAAATGCCACCTTCACCACCCTATCTACCTGTGATGCGGCTTTCAGCAAACTGCACTCCTAGGTCCCTTTATTCTACAACACTCCCCAGGGCCCTACCTTTGGTATACGTCCAACCCTGGTTTAATCTCCCAAGATGCAACACCTCATATTTATCTGAATTGAAAGCCATTTGCCAATCCTTAGCCCACATACTAAGCTAATCGAGATCTGCCTGTAATTTTTCATAACCTTCTACACTGTCTACAACACCACCTAATTTAGTTTCATCCGCAAACTTACTATCCATGCTTCGTACATTCACAGCGAATCCCTCTGACTATAAGAAGTGTAAGTACTCTTAAGAGAAATCGGGGGGGGGCAAATAAAAGGTCATGTGATGGGTTTGGTAGACAAAGTTAAGAAAAATTCTAAGAGATTCTACAGGTACTGTATATCAGGAGTAAACTAAAAAGTGGCTGGGAGAGAATAGGTCCCCTTAAGGACCAGCATGTCTGTCTGTGTGAAGCCACTGGAGATAGGTGAGATTTTTAATGAATATTTCTCCACAGTTTTTTTTTTACTGTGAAGAAGATCCTAGAAGCTAAGGAATTGAGCTCGATGAGTTGTGATGTCTTGGACTATATCAAAGAGGAGCTATTGGTGGTCTTAAAGCACACTAAGGTGGATAAATCCCCAGGGCCTGACTAAATGCATCCTTGGGCCTTTTAAAGCTAGGGAAGAAATTGCAGAGGCCCTTGCAGAGATATTTGCATCAACTTTAGCCATAAGTGAAGTTCCAGAAGGCTGCAGGGTGGCTAATGTTGTGCCATTATTTAAGAAGGGCAGCATTGACAAGCCAGGGAACTACAGCCTGGTGAGCCTGACATCAGTGGTGGGTAAGTTACTGGAGTGGAATCTGAGGAATGTAACCTACCAGCATTTGGATAGATGAACTGATTTGGGATGGTCAGCACAGCTTTGTGCATGGGAATTGTCCTACAAATCTTAGGTGTTTTTGCAGAGGTAACAGAGGATTGATGAAGGCTGGGTGTGGACATTGTCAAAAGCCTTGCTCAAGTCTATTTAGACCTGCATGTAAGGCTAGTCGGGAACGTCAGATAGCTTGGGATCTAGGGAGAGCTAGCTGATGGGATACATATTTGGCTTGATGATGGGTAGCAGAGGGTGATGGTGGAAGATCGTTTCTCGGATAGGAGGCCCATGACTAGTGGTGTGCCACAGCGATCAGTGCTGGGCCCATTGTTGTTTGTCATTTATGCTTTGGATGTGAATGTACAAAGCATTGTTAGTAAGTTTGTAGGTGACGCTAAAATAGGTGGTATCATAGACAGGAAAGAAGTTTATCAAAAATTAGAGGGATCTTGATCAGCTAATTAAGTGGGCCAAGAAATGGTATATTGCATTCAATTCGGATAAGTGTGAGGTGTTGCATCTTGAAGTCAAATGAGGGTAGGGGTTTCACAGTGAACAGTAGGGCCCTGGGGAGTGTTGTAGAACAGGTGGACCTAGTAGTACAAGTACATAGTTCCCTAAATGTGATAGCACAAGTAGACGGGGTGGTGAAGAAGGTGTTTGGCATGCTGGCCTTCATCAGTCAAGGCATTGAGTACAAGAGTTAGGCTGTTATCCTGCAGTTATATAAGAAACTACACTTGGAATATCATGTACAGTTTTGGTTACCCTGTTAAAAGAAAGAGGGGAAAGGTTTAAAAAGGGACCCAGGGTAATTTCTTCACGCAGAAGGTGGTGCGTATATGGAACGAGCTACCAGAGGAAGTAGTTGACCAGGTATAATAACATATAAAAGACATTTGGACAGATACATGGATAGGGAAGGTTTAGAGGGATATGGGCCAAATGTGGGCAAATGGGACTAGCTTAGATGAGCATTTTGGTTGGCATGGACTATTTGAGCTGAAGGACCCATTTCTGTGCTGTATGACTCTGACTCCTTTTTGTCCCCTTTATTAGCAAATGAAGGAACTTTGAAAGATTTTGGTTTAATATCGTCTTGGGGGGGTGTGGAGGGAGGGAAATTACATGCACTTGACCTTTGCAAATTGATTGCTCGTTGACCATTTTTACCTGTTGTCAGATGATGAGCGTTCTGCCAATGTATTCTGGAATTTTCTCCATAAAACATTTCATCTTTCTACACCTGTACACTTACTAAAACATGTTTCAGATCAAATCTTCTAATTTTCCCTCACTCATCTCAGTATCTTTATTTTCTTTGTATGCTTTTCTGTGTTATTTTAATTTTGCATTTGGAGATGCATATTCGCTTTTAGCCTATTTCATCTACCTTTTTTTGGTTTCTTTGGTTATAAGATGTTTGCTCTGCTTATAGGTGCATTTTATGTTTAAAATTTTAAGCTTAAAGGAATCTCAACCAACAGTACAGCCCCAGCCATTGACAGTTAAAATACATATTAATTAGTAAACTTTGAAGGGATTATTGGAAATTCATTTTGGTGTTCTGATGTCAGAAACATTGTCTAATTGCTATTTGTACAACTGGTTGCATGACTGATCAAGTATGAGAAATTTAGTTTTTTTTTAATGAAGTCTGCTATGGAATATTACATCTAAAATATGCCATGAAAGTTTCCTACCATCTCTGCTTTGGTCCAATTAGACTTTTATTACTGAAGTTATGACTTTGTTTCAGGTGTGGCACTAGCTGTGACCCTTGTTGGGGTTCGTAAAATCAGCGATCAAGTTTTCTTGGAAGCTGCAAAGGTTTGTAATAGAATCGAAAATAAAATCTGTGGTATACACTGTTATTCTTAAGGAGTGATGTTTTCCTCTCCAACATACGACTCCAGCTTGCCTGAAGAAATGTAGTTGTAAAAATAAATAAAGGAATCTCAACTAATGGCACAGCCCCAGCCATTGACCATTCTCCAGCTGTCATTCTTCAACTTCACTAATGTTGGGAATCAGCATTTCTGGTGCACAGACCAACATTCAGCACTCCTAGGTTCAGTAAATACACCAATGGTTTAGCTCCCTCTACTGTACCTAAAGGAGGTTCTTTAGTTCCTACTTGGGGTGAGTTTAAATGAATGGAAGCAATTAATTTAAATCATTTTATAATCTTGTTTATATATATATAAAAAAAAAACTGGCTCACTGAGGATGGGCATTGTTACATTCCAATTTCGTATATTGGAAATGAAAATGTAACATTTTGTATCCATTCCATCCGAAAGCCCATTATTCTGGGCCAGAAATAATCCCACTATGAATTCCAACATATTCACTCAGATACTTGGAAGGAATGCTATGGTTTGGTTTCCATTTTCCTTTGGTTATAGCATTTGACTGTATAATTTGCTGTAATTTTAAATGGTCTTTTGGTTGTAAATTTTAAATTGCATATAATTTCTAAATTATGATTTTTATTTTTGTCTGTATAGCAGCTAAGAGTTGCTTAATTAATTACAGACCAAAAGATGCCAGAACTCTCAGCCTTGGACCTGTGTATAAAAGAGCTGGTTTAAGATTTTAACCAGCTCTGCTAGGTACAGGTCTGAAACTGATGGAGTGTTTCTTTGTTTATAAGCTAGTTTCCAGTTATATAATTGGATTTAATTTTGGATGATCTGAGCAAGGAAGCCACTGTGCACTTGAATTCAGCAACTTTAATCTAATTGAAGTTGGAGAAACTGAAAAAAGCAAGCCATTTACCTGGGTCCGGGCTAGCAAAATGAACTCTCCCCTTACTGAATGTAATACCTTTCCACTTCTGTGGAAACCAAACCGACTTACCTCAACATGTTTAAAAATCTGCATGAATTTCTTGATTTAACATCACAGCCTAGTAAATGTAATATTGTGTTACTACAAGCTGCACTAATTACTGATATTTATTTCACAGCTGAAGCTATTTAATAGCACAAAGCTAATAATGTTCTTCTGAAATCTACCAAATGCTCTGTAGGTTTTGTGCTTTATATTTTTCCTACAATTCTGTATGTAAATTTTCTGCAGGCACTTGCTGACCAGGTGACCCATGATGAATTGGCTGAAGGATGCCTTTATCCACCCTTGTCTAATATCCGGGAAGTGTCTATCAATACTGCAGTTAAGGTGAGCATCCTTGTATCCCCAATCATATTTCTTGTTAAACTATGTCAAAATATATTGAAAAAATGAAGTCATTGGAATCCTTAGAGTTTGAGAGTTTGAAAGTTTTCAGCCCTAATTGGAAAAAAAATAAATGCAGAAGAGGGTACTTTCATAAATCAGAATCAGGTTTATTATCACTGACATATGTCATGAAATTTGTTGTTTTGTGGCAGCAGTACAGTGCAAGACATAAAGACATTAAAAATTACTAAGTGACAAAAAATAAATAGTGCAAAAGAGGAATAATGAGTAGTGTTCATTGTCCGTTCAGAAATCTGATGGTGGAGGGGAAGAAGCTGTTCCTGAAATGTTGAGTGTGGGTCTTCAGGCTCCTGTACCTCTCCCTGACGGTAGTAACATGAAGAGGGCATGTCCTGGGTGGTGAGGGTCCTTAATGTTGCCACCTTGGCGCTGCCTCTTGATGTCCTCAATGGTGGGGAGAGTTGTGCGTGTAATGGAGCCGGCTGAGTCTACAACCTTCTGCAGCCTCTTCTGATCCCTCACATTGGAGCCTCCATACCAGGTGGTGAGGCAACCTGCCAGAATGCTCTCCACTGTACATGTATAGAAATTTGCAAGAGTCTTTGCTGACATACCAAATCTCCTCAACCTCCTAATGAAGTAGAACTGCTGGTGTGCTGCCTTCATGATTGCATCAATGTGTTGGGGCCAAGATGGATCCTCTGAGATATTGACACTCAGGAACTTGAAGCTGCTCGCCCTTTCCACTGTTGACCCCTTTAATGAGGACTTGGTGTGTGTTCTCCCAACTTCCTCTTCCTGAAGTCCACAATAAATTCCTTGATCTTGCTGACATTGAGTGCAAGGTTGGTTGTTGAAACACCATTCACCCAACTGATCTATCTCACTCCTGCACTCCTCCTCATGAGCAGATATTCTGCCAACAACAATGGTGCTATCAGCGAATTTATAGATAGCATTTGAGTGTGCCTAGCCATACAGTCATGAGTGTAGAGAGAGAACAATGGGCTAAGTATGTATCCTTGAGGTACACCTGTGTTGATTATCAGTGAGGAGGAGACAACAGGTGAGGAAATGTAGAGAGGTCAGAGATTCAGGTGTCCTTGTACACACAGTGCACATGTGTAAGCAAGGAAAAAGTCTTTGACCTTGATCTCAAGGAGAATTGTTCTTCAGTAATGCAAAGCTTTAGTCAGATCCTATTTTAAATTATCAACTCAGTTTTCGAGTCTGAATTTTGGGGTGGGGGTGGGAAGAGTGATGGTAGTGTGGTTTTTGGAAGAGGCACAACCCAAATTCACCAGGGCAGACAAGGTTGGAGTTACAAGTTCAGGTTGCATCACTTTGGCTAGTATTTTGTGTATTTAGAAGGTTTGGTGTTTAATTCCCTTAAATGTAATCGTTTCTCAATCCACTGTTTGCTCAAATGGATAAATTAGGAAGAAAGCACTATAATCTTAAGTGTAGAGCTGATCTACTAGTTGAAACCAGGAAGTACTTTTTTGTTATAAAATATAATGGAAATCTCACTCCCAGAGAAGAGGCTGTAAATCAATTGAAATTTTGAAGATCTCATTAATCTTAACCGAAGTATCAAATTGGAGCATGGAAAGAGGACAAGTGGTGCTGGTGTAGGACAATAATGATCCAGTTGAATAGCAGAAGACAATGGGTGTGTTTAATGACTGAACTCTACCCCAAAGTATTTTGGGATTTGAATATCAAAAATAATTTCATTTTTGCAAATAGTCGTGTGAATATTCTTTGTGATTGCACTATTGTTTTCTTATCCTTTTTTAAAAAAAAATTTAGATTGCTATTGGTGTTTCCTGAGTAGCTTGGGGAAATGTTGATAATTTAGCACGAGTGGCTTGTTGGGCCAAAACGGAGCGACTAAAAATCAACCATATCATTTGTAAGACTGGGGTTACTTGCAGGCTAGAACTGAAGCACATGTGAACTATTTGGGTTTTGTGACAATTCAGAAGCTTCATTGGGGTTTTGATATGCCACGTTTCATGTTCCTTTTTTTCAGATCTAAATTCAAATTCTCCAATAGTTGAATAGGATTTGAATACTCATTTTCTGAATTCTAATTTAGATTTCCAGATGACTGGTCCAGTAGATGTGGTCAGTTGAACTTAATAGCAAAACCCACTTGTGCTTAATGATTTGCTCTACAGCTATTAAACCTTTATTGTATATACATCCTTGCTAATTAAGCACCTTTTGGCTTCTTCACTGCTGCTGTTAATTAGTGGGTGTAAAAGATAGAACATGAGCTTGATGTCTAGAAAGGTTTCCAAAATGAAAAATGGTTACTGTTTTGGGAAAATATTCTTTTTAATAAAAGGAAAATGTGAAGAAATGGACTAATGATAAATTAACCAAGTCTGTACTAGATTTACCAAGTAGTATCCACAGCTAGCTATTTTTAAGGCTTTTCTATTTCAGAACTGATGAATTGTTAAATAAGTTTTATACGCTTGGATGAATATGACAAATAACAATCTTTGCATGGAATGCACATGTCACCAGTGTAGTTGTAGTATTAAGCTCCTACTTTCCATGGAGGGGCAGTCATTACTTCTAACAGTAGAGTAAGCATTTACAAGGTTAAGATGTTCTTTTAGTGCTTGTGCTTCCCTTTTTATGCCTGGTAGATGCTATATTTTGAAACATTCAGTTAAAATGGCATCCTTTCATTAGAGTTTTACACCCTACCTGGAAAATTATTTGAGCAACATTGCAATTGTACCTTTACCCTACTCGTGCGTGCAAGTCTTAATTTGGTTTTGGTTTGTTACAGGTCGCAGAATTCTTTTATGCAAATGGTATTGCATTAGAGTACCCAGAGCCAAAGGACAAAAAGGAATTTTTTCTTTCGAAGATGTGGAAGACTCATTACGAGTCATTCCTTCCAGATATTTATGACTGGCCAGAGTCTGCAACAAGGCTACCTAATTTGTAATGTCACCTTAACCCTTGCTAAAGAATAGAAGCATATAATAATTACAATAAAGTTTTTGAGCCATTGACAAATCGCCCTCAAACTTCGTGCAAAAAGGAAATTTTGTTAGCTAACTTTTTTCCAACCTTAATTAACTGTAATTGATTGGATCTATGCAGTCCTTGAAGATAACTATGTTGGTGTAATGAATCTGAAATGTGACTCCTTAAAAACTAGTTCTGTCTAGATTATGTGCTGAAGTGTAGCTTTAACTGTCTTTAGCAAGCAAGAATTGTCCATGGTTTGACTTGCACGTTATCTTTGCTGGAATGGAATTATTACTGTTGAAGGGCGTAAGCAAAGAATTAGCTGCATCATGATTGTCCTCTACCTCAAATTCAAAATCTCTTCAGATGCTGTGTATCAGAGTGACAAATATATTAAAGTAAAATTTAAAATAGGTTCCATAAAAACCAGCAAATTGAATTATTGGAAGGTATGTATGAAGAATTAGGAATGATCTTGCATGTTAAAATTGTTAATATAAACTTGAGTTATGGTTAATTTCAAAGGTGTTGGCAGAAGCACAAATGAATTTTTTTTTAGTGCTAAGCTATTGACAAAATTGCAATATTTGATGGAGGCAGGCTGGTTAACGCCATGTTTAATATTTCCCATAGAATGAGACTATGAGAAGTAGAGTCACTTGGGTTAGGAGTAGTAGCTCCAACAGAAATATCCTGCTCAAAGTATAGGATACAATTGATCTTGAACATTTTTCAAACAAAAAAAAATTGCTGTTTACAAACTGTAAAATATCACTTGTATTGCAGCTCTAATGGATATTTGACTGTTGCATAGATCCCTTTCTGCTTTCCAATCCTTCCCCACCACTCTTTGGTATCCTGTTTCAAAAAAAAATGTATTTGGCTTTCAGATAAGCAGGACATTGAGTCAGAAATTCAATAATGGTCAAACTTGTGTTTCCATGTTATTAATTATAGGAGTTTTCAATTGCTGATTGATGTAAAGAATATTTTTTCCCATTCATTGAGAAAATATAGTATTTTTGTACAAAGATGTGTTACCTTCGTTTCTCTGGAATATGGAAGTCCAATGTTTGTGCGGGGAGTTCAATAACCAAAACCCACATCACATTTAAAATTAAATTGCAATGAAGCTGAAAATTTGAAGAGATCTGTGGTTGATTGCAGTTCTTGGAATAATGAAAATAAAAGTTTTTAAAAGCTTCAGTAGTTTGGTAAACTAAAATAGTTTAATGTAACAAAACTTTGACAATCTGCTGTCAAATTATTTAAAATTCCAGTGGTTACTAGGATGCCGGTTCCTGCTCTCCCTTGAAGCTTGCTGGGTTCACTGGGGGGGAAAAAAAAATTATAATACTGTGTGACATCTTAAACGTTATTTAAAAGTATGTTGGGGTATTATATAAATCCAACAGTCCAGCACAAGTCTCAAACATGCCAGGTTATCAGTGTTTTATTAAAACAAATGTAGGTGACTTGTGCAAGAAAAGTATTCAGTTAAACATTAGGATTTTTAAATAGTAGAATGAGATGATTGGTAGACAGAATTGGAATTAAGTTTCACTTGGAAGAATAGCAAAAGTAAAATTTGATTCATTAAAAAAAAAATTCCAGGAAAATCTTACAGCTGAAGGCCATTGAGGGACAAACTGTATGAAATTCTCCTTTTTGTAGTTGTTTTAATGTAATGTATCATTGTAATTGTTCTATTGTCACAGATGTATACAAATTTGTGTTTGTGAGAAGTATTTAGATTTTTAAAAGCTGAGTATTAAACTTAGAATTAATATGTCTGAATTCCAAACTGCCATTACCAGGTCTGATTTATAAATATTACCTTTTTACAATTTACTTCAGTTTCCTGAACCTTATTGATGTGAGGAATAAATTATAAATAAGCCTTCAGTGCCAAAATCGTCTGGATTGGATTTTGTCTGACTCAATGCATTTTCAGTATTTGGGAAATATGCAGCATCTTGCTCAAAAATGGGAATATCTCACTGTTTCCATTAAATGGAGGTAAATGTAATTCTGACCCAAGAGCAAAATATGTGTGAGAATGAACCAGTAGCTTGGTGTCAAACATATGTTTTAGTCTTTATCTGTTTTGCTTTGGCCTGGTGATGCTAGGACCAGTGCACTTGCTAAATCACAAAACTAGCAGATAGGGCTGTAAGCTAACTTGAAATTTTTCAGAACTTGCTGAACTCCAGGAGGGTAGCAGTAGATTGGAAAACAGCCAATGTGACTCCCTTGTTCAAAAAAGGAGAAAAGCAGGGAACTACAGGCCAGTTAATTTAACAGCTATTATTAAGATGCTAATCATTTAGGAAAGCTGAAAAGAATTAAACCTACTCAAATGACTTTATGAAAGGTAAATCGTGTTTGACAAATTTGCTCAAATTCTTTGAGTGTTTTTAGAGACAGTACAAAGCAGATTCCCAGGAATTAACCTGGTGACAAGAGGCTTGTCCTATCAAGAAAGACAGAATTGGATTTATTATCACTGACACATGAAGTGAAATTTGTTGTTTTGCAGCACAGTGCAAAGACATTTTTTAAATCTATAAATTATTCAGTTGTTTGCACTGATTTATTTTTGTAATGAGGTGCTGTTCATGGAGTGTTCATGACTCTGAAGTTCCTGAATCATTAAGTTTGGGTCTTCAGGCTCCTGTACCACCTCCCTGATGATAGTAACGAAAAGAGGGCATGTTCCGGATAGTGAGGGTCATTAATGATGGATGCTGCTGCCTTGAGGCACTACCTCTCGAAGATGTCCTTGATAGTGGGGAGGGTTGTGTCCATGATTGAGCTGGCTGAGTCTACAACCTTCTGCAATCCTGTGCATTGGAGCCTCCATACCAGGTGGTGATGCAACATGTCAGGATGCTCTCCACTGCACATCTATAGAAATTTGTAAGATCCTTTGATGTAACAAATCTCCTCAAACTCCTAACAAAGAGCCGCTGGCATGCCTTCTTCATGATTGAATCAATGTGTTAGGCCCAGAATAGATCCTCTGAGATGTTGATTCCCAGGAACTTGAAGATGCTCACCCTTTCCACCACTGACCCCTCAATGAAGACTGGTGTGTGTTCTTCAGACTTCCCCTTCCTGAAGTCCACAATCAATTCTTTAGTCTTGTTGATATTGTATGCGAGGTGATTGTTGTTGCAATGCCACTCAACCAGCTGATCTATCTCAGTCCTGTACACCTCCGTGTTGCCGTCTGAGATTCTACCAACAACAGTGGTGTCATTGGCAAATTTATAGATGGCATTTGGGCTGTGCTTAGCCACACAGTCATGAGTGTAGAGCAGTGGGCACAACCCTCCCCACTATCAAGGACATCTTCGAGAGGTAGTGCCTCAAGGCGGTGGCATCCATCATTAATGACCCTCACTATCCGGAACATGCCCTCTTTTCGTTACTATCATCAGGGAGGTGGTACAGGAGCCTGAAGACCCAAACTTAATGATTCAGGAACTTCAGAGTTATGAACACTCCATGAACAGCACCTCATTACAAAAATAAATCAGTGCAAACAACTGAATAATTTATAGATTTAAAAAATGTCTTTGCACTGTGCTGCAAAACAACAAATTTCACTTCATGTGTCAGTGATAATAAATCCGATTCTGTCTTTCTTGATAGGACAAGCCTCTTGTCACCAGGTTAATTCCTGGGAATCTGCTTTGTACTGTCTCCAAAAACACTCAAAGAATTTGAGCAAATTTGTCAAACACGATTTACCTTTCATAAAGTCATTTGAGTAGGTTTAATTCTTTTCAGCTTTCCTAAATGATGTTGATAGTGAGGAGATGTTATTGCCCATCCATCTCCCTATAAGGAAGTAGAGGATCCAGTTGCAGAGGGAGGTACAGAGGCCCAGGTTTTGAAGCTTGATTATCAGTACTGAGGGAGTAATAGTGTTGAACACTGAGCTGTAATCAATAAACAGTAGCCTGACTCATTGGAGTTTAGAAGAATAAGGGGGTGATCTTATCCAAACATTATAAGATCCTAAGGGGGATAAGATGTTTTCACTAATGTCATGAAACAAAGGGACATAACTACAAGATAAGGGACCAGTCATTTAAAACTGATACATAGAAATTTCTTCTCGTGGACAGTGGTGAATCTCTGGAATTCTCTGCCCCAGCAGGCAGTGGAAGCTGGATCATTAAATACTTATCCAAGTCTAAATATTGATAGATCAAAGAATAGACTGGTATGGAGCAATGGCACAGAAGAGGACTGGAGGCCAACATAGATCAGCTATGATCATATTAAATGGCTGGACAGGCTTGAAGAGCCTGATGGCTTGCTCCTGCTATTTTCTTGTGTGTTCTTTCACATCAGCAAGTATGCTGTGACCTCCCAATCTGCATGTATTTCTCCTGGAATTCTTCCTTTTGAATCTCACCTGTCCAGTTTCTGTCTCTACTACAGGATTAAAATGACCTTTATCACATTTATTAATGACAGTTTGTGTATCAGCCACTTTGGTAAAATATCCTTATCTTCCTTGACATGCTGCCGGACAAATTCTTGTCTGCTGTCTTTGACCTAGTTGGGACTACGTTTGCTTGGTTCCTATTTTTCTAGCTGTAGTCAGAGTAACACCTTCAATCGCTTTTCTGCCCTAGCTCCTTTGAATTTTCCATCTATGAGGTAACCAGCAATACTGTACCTGAAAATACTGTAGCTATAAACTTCATTGCTGAGGCAGCAGACTGTGGCTGAACTATAATGTTCATAATCCTGTGATCATATTTGATGTCTATGATCCTTGTTTCTCTGCCATCACTGAGGCAGCACACTTCTATCAGCCAGCTCCATTATCTTCTATGGAATCCTCATGATTATTTTTATTGAATCTAAACTTAACTATTCCAACAAATGTACTTCTGGGGGCTTCTATAATTCTACCCTCTAAACTTGAGTTTGTCCAAACTCTCTACCTATCCCAACTTGTATCGAGACAAGTTCATTCACCTACTTGTGTATGCTGACTTGCAAAGACTTCTGGTTGAACAATACCTTTTGATCTTAAAATATTCAGCTTTGCTTTCAAATTCTTCCATGGCATTAACCATTATTTTTGAAATTGCCTCTAGCCCATAAATCCTTTGAAATATTTTGCCTCTTGTGCAACCCAGTTTTAATTACTCCATTACTGGCAGGTATCATTCCCAAATTCTGGAATTTCCTCAAATCATTTTTATGTCCTTTCTTTAAGATACTCATTTAAAAAAAAATCTTTCTCGTAGTTCTATGTTAAGGTTCTATGTTAAGGTACTGCATAAATAGGAGGAAGAAATAATTACACTTCAAACTGAAGATTTTGAGAAAATGGTGTTAAGTATAGTTGCACTGAAGGAAATAGCTATTTGTGTTGTGGTTAAACTTTAAAAACTATTCTGAATTATTTTCCATCACTCCAGATTACTGCCTTTAGTCTTGGGTGAAGGATTGTTAGTTTCCTTTAATCTTAATATCAACTGTAATGGCTGATTTACTGATGGTCTCTCCTTTTGTTCATTGGTTTTATCTGTATTTACATATTACTGAATAAAATATTTTTCATATTATGAAATCTTTAGTTTTGAATTTTACTACATACTAACAACCACATTTTAATGGGATTGAGGAACTTAAATACTGTAGCTCTGGAGAAATTAATTGTGCTGGAAGCCAATAAAGTCACTGGCCTATACTGTAGGATATTAAGAGATTGCTGTAGAGTCTGAATGCATTGGTTTTGATTTTCCAGAACTCCCTAGATTCTCGAATAGTAAAGAAAGCAAGTATAACCTGGCAACATGAGTTGTAGGCCAGTTAGCCTGATATATCAATCATAGGGGAATGTGTTGAGTTCTACTTAATATTAAGATGGCAGCAGGGCCGTTAGCTAAAGTAGTTCAGGGTGAGTGGATATCAGGAGGAGGACCAGACAACCTGCAATAGGGCTTGGAGGTAAAAAAGCATAAATGAGGATTTTGGCCTCTGAAATGGATACAAGATTGTATAGAAGTGGTCCAAATTTCAATTCGTGGGTCAAATATAACAAGGTGAAAACCAATCTGGTTCAGTTCTGGATGGTTGCAAACAACTGAATTTTTAATTATTAAATATTAAAACACTAAAAATGCACAACACTTAATTATCTAAATTAACAAAGCAAATTACTTTGTGTTAACAGATTGAAGTTGGGTTTAACCATTATTTTGTGGGAAAAATGGAATTGAAGACCTGTAAATTGTTTTCCCATTACAAACTTCTAGAAATATTTCGCATCAACAATGCATTCAAGAATGAAACTTTAATTATGCAGATAATGTGAATAGACTAATGACCCATTGCGTTTTGTGTTTGAATACATTAGTCATTGACGTAACTAGGTAATTTGAGGTGTGGGTTGGAAATTGGATTGGTAAAAATGTTGGCAGTGATAGATGACTTTGAATGTGCAAGTATTGTTGCACGGAAACATGTCATTGGTATTGGTTTATTATTGTCACTTGTACTGAGGTACAGTGAAAAGCCTGTCTTACAAACCGATCGTACAGGTCAATTCATCACACAGTGTAGTTACATTGAGTTAGTACAGAGTGCATTGAAGTAGTACAGGTAACAAACAATAACAGTACAAAGTGTCACAGCTACAGAGAGTGCAGTGCAATAAGGTGCAAGGTCACAACAAGGTAGATCGTGAGGTCATAGTCCATCTCATTGTATAAGGGAACCATTCAATAGTCTTATCACAGTGGGGTAGAAGCTGTTCTTAAGTCTGGTGGTACGTGCCCTCAGGCTCCTGTATCTTCTACCCGATGGAAGAGGAGAGAAGAGAGAATGTCCCGGGTGGGTGGGGTCTTTGATTATGCTGGCTGCTACACCAAGACGACGAGAGGTAAAGGAGGGGAGGCTGGTGTCTGTATCCACAACTCTCTGCAGCTTCTTGCGGTCCTGGGCGGAGCAGTTGCCGTACCAAGCCGTGATACCTCCAGATAGGATGCTTTCTATGGTGCATTGGTAAAAGTTGGTGAGAGTCAAAGGGGACAAACCAAATTTCTTTAGACTCCTGAGGAAGTAGAGGCGCTGGTGAACTTTCTTGGCTGTGGCATCTACGTGGTTTGTCCAGGACAGGCTGTTGGTGATGTTCACTCCCAGGAACTTGAAGCTCTCAACCCTCTCGACCTCAGCACCATTGATGTAGACAGGTGCACGTACACCGCCCCCTCTCCTGAAGTCAATGACCAGCTCTTTTGTTTTGAAATTGAGGGAAAGGTTGTTGTCATGACACCATTCCACTAAGCTCTCTATCTCCTTCCTGTATTCCCAACTCATCATTGTTTGAGATATGGCCTACAACGGTGGTATCATCTGCAAACTTGTAGATGGAGTTAGAGCAGAATCTGGTCACACAGTCATGAGTGTATAGGGAGTAGAGTAGAGGGCTGAGGATGCAGCCTTGTGGGGCACCAGTGTTGAGAATAATCGTGCTGGAGGTATTGCTGCCTATCCTCACTGACTGTGGTCTGTTTGTTAGAAAGTCAAGGATCCAGTTACAGAAGGAGGTGTTGAGTCCTAGGTCTCGGAGTTTGGTGACAAGCTTGCTTTGGAATTATTTGTATTGAAGGCAGAGCTGTAGCATGAGAAGGAAAGCATTGGTGGAGAAGGAAGACCAAACAAGTCAGAGGAAATATTTCCTTTGGAGTGCTGGATAGGGTGGAGGGAAGATGTGTTTGGTACTAAGATGTTGAAGGTGGTAGAAAATGGAGGATAACCTGTTGAATGTGGAGTACTAAGTGGAAATGGCTGCAATATGATAAAACATTCAAAGACATGCAGATTAGGATTCGTGGGCATGCTATGTTGGCACTGGAAGAGTGGCAACACTTGCAGGCTACCCCCAGCACATTCTCAGTAAATGCAAAAAGATGCATTTCACTGTGTGTTTTGATGTACATGTGATTAATAAATATTTTAAGTTCTGTGTAAGATCAGGAAGTAACACTGATTTATCAACATTAAATTCAACAATTTCAGAAATGTCCAGTTCTTTCTGCCTGCAATGTTAACTTAATTTCTTCATCTCCACAGATGTTACCGGAATATTTCCTGCCTTCTCTTTCATGACACTAAAATTGGTGGTATAGTGGACAGTGAAGAAGGTTACCTAAAATTGCAACAGGATTTTGATCAACTGGGCCAGGACCTTTGAGTGCTGTAGAACAGAGAGACCTAGGGGTACAGGTACGTAGTTCCTTGAAAGTGATGACAGAGGTAGACAGGGTGGTGAAGAAGGCATTTGACATGCTTGCCTTCATCAGTCACAATATTGAGTACAAGAGTTGGGACATCATGTTACAACTGTACGAGACCTCAGTAAGACAACATTTGGAGTGTGATGTACAGGTCTGTGTACAAGAAGGATGTCATTAATGAGAAAAAAACAAGATGTTGGAGGAACTTAACAGGCCAGGCAGCATCTGTGAAGATAAACAGTCATTGTTTCGGGTCAGGGCCCTTCTTCAGGACTGAAGATAGGAAAAGGAGAAACCCAATATATGAGGGGGGGAAACAGTAATGATAGGTGGACAAAAGAGGGGAGGTGGGATGGGCACAAGGTGGTGATGGGTAGATGCGGGAGAGGATGGGAGAGCAGATCCACCAGGGGATGGGTCAAAGGTATGGAGGCAGGCGCCACATCAAGGAGGAGAGGAATATAATTGGCGAGGAGAAAAAAGAGAGGCTAGGAAAGGGAGGAAACGAAAAGAGGTATGGTGTGTGGGGGGGGGGGTTTGTTTACTTAACGTGGGAGAATTCTATGTTCATGCCTTTAGGCTGTAAGGTCCCAAGACGGAAAATGAGGTGCTGTTCCTCCAGTTTACACTTGAACTGGAGGGGGATGGAATGGGAGGGGGAGTTGAAGTGACTGGCAACGGGGAGATGCAGATCGTGGTTACAGATGGAGCGCAAGTGTTCTACGAAATGGTCACCAAGTCTGTGTTTTGTCTCACCAATGTAGAGGAGACCACACTTGGGGCACTGAATGCAGTAGATGATATTAGGGGAGGTGTAGGTACATCTCCTGCACCTGAAAGGGCTGTTTGGGTCCCTGGATGGAGGTGATGCAGGTGGTGTAGGGGCAGGTGTTACAACTACGGCGGGGACAGTGGAAAGTCCCCAGGGTGGGAGTGCAATGGAGGGGTGGGGGAGGGACGAGTGAACTAGGGAGTCGTGGAGAGAGCATTCACTGCAAAAGGCAGAAAGAGGTAAGATGTGCTTGGTGATGGTGTCCCATTGGAGATGGAAGAAGTGGTGGAGAATCATGTGTTGGGTATGTAGGCTGGTGGGATGAAATGAGGACAAGGGGGACCCTATCCCTGTCATCTTACAGCCCGCTTCTATCATCTCCACCAAAATCCACAAGAAGGACTGTCCCAGCAGACCTATTGTCTCTGCCTGCTCTTCCCCACTGAACTCATATCCTTGTACCTGATCACTATTCCATCCCCCCAAGACCAATCCCTTCCCACCTGTATCCGTGACACCTCACACACTCTCCAACTCTTCCATAACTGGAAGTTCACTGGCACGCACAACCTCATCTTCACCATGGACGTCCAGCCCCTATATATCTCCATTCCCCATCATGACAGCCTCACTGCCCTCTGCTTCTCTCTCAACCAGAGACAGAACCAGCCCCTTCCATTAACACTGTCCTCTGCCTGGCTGAACTTGTCCTCACTCTAACCAACTTTTCTTTCAATTCCTCTCACTTTTTACAGACCAAGGGTGTAGCCATGGGCACTTGCATGGGCCCCAGCTATGCCTGCCTTTTCATTGGCTACATTGAACAGTCCCTGTTCTATGCCTACTCTGGCCCTATTCCTCAACTCTTTCTCCACTATATTGCCAACTGCATTGGTGCCACCCCTTGACCCATGTGGAACTTGACAGCTTCATGAATTTCTCCACTAATTTTCACCTGGTTCTCCAATTCACTTGGACTACTTCTGACACCTCTCTCTCCTTTCTCGATCTCTCCATCTCAGGAAATTCCAACATATTCTACAAACCCACTGACGTCCACAGCTACCTTCATTACAGCTCCTCCCACCCTGTCTCTTGCAAGGATGCCATCCCTTTCTCTCAATTTCTCCGCCTCTGCCGCATCTTTTCATTCCAGGTCATCTGTGCTGTCCAACTTTGTTTTAACTTACTGTGGCTTCCCCCATACTGTGGTCGAGAGAGCTTGCACCCGCATCTCTGCTATTTCCCACACCTCTGCTCTCCGCTCCCCCCCCAACCGTCCCAGACCCAACAGGTATGGTACATTTCAGTAACATTTAGTAACATTCATTTAGTAACACTCAATGTATAAGTGACAAATTTCACTAAAGTCTTCCTCAATTAAAAGTGATGCCTAGTAGCTTGGTTGATCTCTAATAAAGAGAAATTAGCAAACTGGGTGAATAGTGAATGAAGTAATATAATTTATAGTAAATTATCGTGGTTACAATTTTTTTTAAAACTGAAGTTTCTAAGAAGTATTAGTAGTGGTCCAATTTTAGCAATGGCAACCAAAGGATCCATCCCATTTCTGCAACTTAAATTTCTAACTTTACTGGCAGGGATGAAAGATTATCGACCTGGAGAATTCACTCAGTTTCTTCCTCCACAGAAGCTGCCTGGCGTGCTAAGGAAGCACCGATAATCCGCTACCCCGCCACTGGACAATCCCAATGGTTTGGAATCTGGTTTATCCGGTAATGTAGCCCACGGTCCCCATGTTTTACCGGTGCCCACGATCCACTGAAACTCACAGGTCCGTGACATATATGATAATGCGATGGGGAATTAATAACGTTCAACAGTACGGCACGGTAGCATAGCATTAGCGATTGGGGTTTGATTCCCGTCGCTGTCTGTAAGGAGTTTGTACGTTCTCCCGTGTCTGCGTGGGTTTCCTCCGGGTGCTCCGGTTTCCTCCCACATCGCAAAGACATACGGGTAGGTTAATTTGGGGTTTAAAATGGGCGGCGCGGACTCGTGGGGCCGGAAAGGCCTGTTACCACGCTGTAAATAAAATTTTAAAAACAACTTAATTTTAAAAACAGTACAGTACACCACGTACCTAGTGTACCAGATCATCGGAGATTTATTTCGGGTTTTAAGCAGCTGCGGGATGTTTTTCTTCTCGTCCTCTGGTTGCACGTGGAGAATTGAGCCAATAAGGAAGCGAGAGCAGCGGAAGGGGGCGGATCCTCGAGGGGGAGGAAGGCGCTGCGCGCATGCGCACGGAGTGCGCTGCCGCCTGCTCCGCGGGGAGGGGGAGGGGCTGTTTATGTAAATCAGCTGCGGGGCAAGCTCCCGCCATGTCTGTGGAGCTGACGTTCCTGGGCACCGGCTCGGCCTATCCGTCGCCGACGCGCGGGGCCTCGGCCGTGGCGCTGCGTTACGAGGGCGAGTGCTGGCTTTTCGATTGCGGCGAGGGCACTCAGACCCAGTTCATGCGGAGCCAGCTGAGAGCAGGTGAGGCTGGCCGCGCCGAGCGGCCTTTCAGCCGGCTCCTGCACCCTGGGGGACCGGCTTCACACGCAGGCGGCGGGGCCGGGTCGGCGTGGAGCTGGTGGGCCAAGGGGCCTGTGTTTCTGTCGCATAAACTGCTATAGGAACTCGTCAGGCAGCATCTGTGGAGGGACATGGACCCTTCATCTGCTCCTGTACCCGTTCTGTGCTGCTGCTGGTCTACGTTTTAACACTTGGAAAGAAGACGTGTAAATCTGACAAAAGACTCTTTTAATAAACGAAACGCTCTAGATTTAAAACACATCAATCGTGGCGAGAGACACCTCGCCTGTCCAGGAGGTAATTTAAAGCCACGGGGCCCTAATTACGGAAGACTTCTCCAGGCAATCAGTTTGTAAACATAAATTGATTAATTCGTTGATTTTGACGGGACCTCGCTGTTGTGTTTACCCGCTACAATCAATTGGTTGTAAAGCACTTGGGGGTTTTTGTTTATATTTGGCAGGTGTAATGCAGTTATTAAAAAATCTGACTTTGAATCTCTGCACTTTCTAATAAGTGATGTTTCTGGACATGGTTAAATTGTTATTTCAATTTTTCTTGGGCTGTTTTGATACCTGAGTTTAAATGCTCTTCTTGGCAGTGTTATAAATTACTTGAATATAATATACACATTAGAAATCATGTAAATGGAAGTGCATTTAATTTAATCTTTCTGCTTGGCAATAAGTTAAGATTAAATTCTAATTTTAAACCTGTTTTAAAAGACTCAAATTTAAAAAATAATATGATGATCCCATTTTATTTTGCAGGTAAAATTTCAAAAGTTTTCATTACTCATCTCCATGGTGACCATCTATTTGGTTTGCCCGGACTCCTGTGCACAGTGAGCCTCCAGAGTAGTTCTCTTCTAAACAAACAACCTGTTGAAATTTATGGGCCTGTTGGATTAAGGAAATTTCTGAGGACATGCATGCAACTTTCGCACTCCCAATTGGTCTTTCCATATGTAGTCCATGAACTGGTACCAACTGAAGATCAGTGTTTTCCGGAGGAATGGAGGACCCCCTCTGTGCACAGTGTGGATGATCAGCTTCATCCACAGGAACTACAAGGAACAACAATTCATCTTGATCCTCAGGAAGACTGTTATAATCTTTTGACCCATGAACAATTCATTGTAAAAGCTTTTAGGCTTTTTCATCGCATACCATCTTTTGGGTTTGTAATTGAGGAGAAAAAACGACCAGGAAAACTTCAGACTCAAAAACTAAAAGATATGGGTAATTTTATCTACCTCATTGTTAGTCTTTTTCAGATTCGGTTGGTAGAACCTCTTACTGCTGGGAATATGAAGTACTCTGAGGCTCTTTTAAAAATTCATGCAATAGGTTGAACCAGATTGACATGGTAAATTATACTCGCTTCCTTTCTTCCCCACCCCCCCCAAAAAAAAACAATGATCCATCATTCCATCAGATTCTAAAAGATGAAGGAATCATAGAAGCTTATGACTTATATAATTAACCTGTCTTGACAGTGATACAATTAAGGCCACTGAGCTCGTACTTTCTCTTTGAAAGCTTTCGTACTTGGTCTCTTATCTCTCTGCTTTGGCCCCAACTCTGTATTTCACCCTTCTGCACCTCTACTTTTGGGCAGAACATTCCAGATTCCAATAATTTGAAACAATTCTCTTCATCTTTTTCCCAATGACTTTGAATCCCTCATCTTTACTTTTGGCCTACTTTCCAGAGGGAATCTTTTTTTCTCTCTACTTTATCAAAACCTTTTAAAATCCTCAAGGTAACCTCTTAACCCACTGTTCTAACCTCTCATCCAAGTGAACCTCCTTTATAGCCTGAGCTCTCCTAAAGTTTTGTACCCGGTGTTGTACAAACTACTTAAGCTGATTTATGAAATGATAACAAAAATTTTTGTTTCTGTATATAAACATGAGTAAAGTAAACCAAACCACTGTCCACCAGCCCACAGATAATTGGGTTGTCTTGGTTTTCTAGAATTGCTGTGGAGAATCTGGAACTGGACACACTGTATGAAAATGAAGGGTTGCCTATTTAAGTCAATTTTTTTCTCTCATGTTAAATACTTAGGGTCACCTTTCTCTGCAAGATGAGTTATTCTTTTTGAATTAAAGTCCTTAATGTCTTTCTTCGTGCCATCTGTAGAAATGCTTTCTTCCATTAAGACAGCCTTTTGGAAAGACTTTGATGGTCTTGCCGCTGTTTAGAGCTAGCCTCTGTCATTTTGAAAGCACTTCTGTTTTATTAATTTCCCTGTTTCTTCTTGTGTTGCAGTTCTTGCATTGAGTGACCGTGATTGGATTACTTGATATTCATGTTAAATACTTAGTGTCACCTTTTTCTGCGAGATGAGTTATTCTTCTTTGTAATGCAGTCTACCTTTTCTTGCCCAGTTGTTTCAAGTATTAACAGCCTTTTAGTTTGGACTTTGGACATTGTTCTTGCCATCAGTCTCAGTCGAGTGGTCTTCTCCAATTATCTTTATTTTTGTATGTGGTCTTAACTTGGAAATGAGCAGTCATATTCCAGCCTAAAGACTGAAAAATGAATTTTGAGAGGGGGAGAGTGGAAAGAGATTGGTTGGAATTTAGATTATCTCTACATTTTGGATGAAAATACTGTTTCTGTGAATAAAAACAAACTGCTGGAAACATGGTGAATCTACCTCTGAAGCTGTGACAATTGAATTTGCTTTATAAAATTGTCTAGATCTAAAAATTTAAATCCTACTTTTTCTACAAAAGCAAATCAGTAAAAGAATTATTTAAAATTTGCAAAATATGATGTTTGCCTTATTTTTTTTTCCTCCTACTTTTTTAACTTGTATTTTCTTTTCCCCTGCATGTTCTGTTTGGAATAATCTAGGTATTCAACCAGGACCTCTGTATGGAAAACTAAAAAATGGACAGCCCATCACTCTTAACAATGGAATGACTGTTTATCCTGTGGATGTACTGGAAGCTCCCATTCCAGGTCGAAAAATATGCATTTTGGGAGATTGCTCAAGAATAGTGGGTGAAAAGGGTAAAAAACTTTGTATTGATGCAGATGTGTTGGTGCATGAGGCCACGCTAAATGATAGTCAGTCTGACAAGGCTGAGGAGCATGGACACTGCACTCCGAAGACTGCTGCAGAGTTTGCAAAATTATGTAAAGTTAAACGGCTGATCCTTACTCACTTCAGTCAAAGGTACAAGCCTACTGGCCTTACTAATGAAGGGGATGATGATGTATTGGAACTGAAGGCTCAAGCTGAGCTGGTACTAGAAGGACAGGAAGTGACTCTGGCCGAAGATTTTATGGTGATTGAAATTCCTTTTAACAAGACAAAGCAACAAGTAATCCCCGCACATTAAAACTATTTAATGAAAGAATGTAGAATGTGACTGGATGGATTAATGCATTCATTTTGTTTGCAATTATTCTTGCAAAGGTTTTAAAGGTTTATTATGGTGTAATCTGTTGCAATGAGGTGACTGTTAACTCAGTAACCTTGATAATGACTGCTTCCGCATGAGAAATAGGAGTGGCAACAAACGTCTGTATTGTTTGCATCTGGTTCCATGATGTGGAAGGATGTTATCAGCTCAGAAAATTATCTGAGCAGTGTGTTGGGAGTTCTTGTTTTTACTGTGGACTTGCTTGCACAATTAACTTTGCCTTGGATAGGGTTATTCCTTAACTCCAGAATTAATTAAATAAACAATGTAGAATTTGCTGATTTTTTTTCAAGTAAGAACAATTTATGCTTGGTTAGGTGTGGTAAACCTGTGCATACTCTAACTGCACTTTTGGAATTCTCTAGTGCATTGAATATGTAAACTCAAATATTAGAGCTTTGTGCTGGCAGAAAGGGAATACAATAAAATGTAGTCTGCTTTCCTCTGTCTGGAAGAGGGGGAAATGGAAAATTCTAACTTGAGAGACAGACGAAATGCAAGTCAAATTGTTCATTAGAACATCAATAGAGAGAAAGATGTTTTACCTTTACTCCTATCACACTTAAGTTTGACTTCTATGAAATATTAGGCTCTGAATTTATTCAGTTAGTAGTTGATGTACATGAATTGGAGGTCTCAAGTTCTTTTCTAATTTTGACCCATCCAAGATTAAGTTAATTATTTTCAACAGCTATGGCAGGGTAAACTTAGCTGCAATTCCCGCACTTGCTTCATGTGTAGTAACTATGCTAAGGGTTCACGTTTTGTGAGTGCTGAATGAGGATAGATTATGCTTGATTATAGATGTGCCTTTGGAAAACTTTCACTCCTGATCTCTTGATATTTTCAAGCTGATGACCTACCTACCCTTGCAAGTTGTCCCAGATGCTATAATAGTTCTCTGGCTCAACAAAATAACAATTCCTAATCCAAACACGGAACTTCACCCAACATTGATTCATCTTCCCTTGCATCACTGTGCAAACTTTAGGCAAAGGCTCTTCTATAACAGTTAGAGCATACCTAACAGTTAGAGCTTTGGGGCCATTGTCTTATCTCACTAGCAAAGCTGAGTGAGATGCTGAGGGACTGATCTTCCAGGATAAGTGATAAATAAACCAGTACAGGTTGTGGCTTTATTAATATATCCCAAAAGGGTAATTTTTAGAGATGTTTAGATGCATTGAGCGGAGGTGCTAAAGTAGCTTGTACCCAATTTTCTATGCAGTGGAATTCACAACCCTAAGTGTAGATAGCAGTGTTGGAGCAATCACCTCTGGGTCTGGTAGAGAGATTTGGGCTAGCAGATACTTAAGGTGAGATCTTGAATCCAATCTACTGTCTGAAGGAAGGATGTGGTTCAACCTAACTTGTCCTTTGGCTGCTATTGCTAAAATTGGACAAACAGCATGTTTTCTTTCCCCTCATTTCCCCCCCCCCCCCCCCCCCCCCCCCACCAAACCACAATCCATCAGCCCTAGTAAAATGAGATGGAATTGTAGTGCCACAAATTCACATTTCAATTCTTTTTTAGGATTGTATTGGAATGCATCCTCACTTCAAGTACATAAGAGATGCTTTTGCATTTTTTCTAATCCCAGGTATTCGGGGTGCTGAAAAGATGGATAACCTGCTCCATCTGGCGTAACCAACCCATCTAGTATAAAGTGAGGGAACAATAATGACCAGCATTGTACTTCCTCTTGCCCCCACTTCACGTACAAACCAAGGAGGTGCCTCACATCCTAAACAGACTGAAAACCTGGCTAGATCGAGGATTGTGACTACAAGCTTTTATTGTGTTGCTCCAGTTTGTGACCCAGGCACCACTTTGACACTTCCTTCTTTTTAAAGCAGTACTTTGTCCCTTCAGTTTCTTGGTCTTTCTGCTGGACTGCAGTATACAGGAGTTAAGAACAACATTTTTTTTTCCGCCTCCATGCAATTATCATTAAAAAGTTGTCTTGGCCAACATTGCTGCTTTAATTTTATAAATGGTTGCTATTTGGACTAAAAGTATGTGGGAAAATAACAGCACTGGGGCAGTGAAGAAATTCACTACTGGAAATCAGATTTTTCTACAAAGCAATGTTACATGGGCTTGAGCTGAATTTATCTGTGGTCATTTTTAAAGCAGTATTTTTCCTTAGTAAAAGTGATCAAGTGCTGTGCAAAATTTAGTATCTTTAGTAAGTATATCACCTTTGCTTTACCAGATTGCAGTTATATCAATTGACTCTTGCATTTTTAACAAATGTGCAGCTGCCTGAAATATGACCAGTTGATTCCAGAACAAGGTGACATCTTATCCAAGAGCTGCCTGTCTCACCATTGTGCTACCTTTTGTAGAATAGCTACTCATCCTTTAAAAAAAATACAAGGAGATAATAAACCTGCAATGTTCAGCTAATTGCTACAATCATTTAAACATTCATTCTTTCTTGAATTCGATACTCTAAATAGTAGAATTTAGACCAGATATTGACCTTTTATCTGATATACTTATAAGTAAATTTATCATTACTTCTCAACTCCATACATGGTTTTTTTTTAACATCTGACAGACAATCCAAATTCCTTAAATTTTGTGATCTGACCCTCAAGTTGGATATCTGCATACTTGAAAGATTCTAGTATAGTGGATCATTTGCATGAATGAATCTAATTCACTTTCTCAAATTTAAATGGGTGATGGAGGAGGTTCTCTATTATATTTCAGAAGTATGTAGACAAGCATTTGAATCATCAAGACGTGAAGACTGCGGACCAAGTGCTAGTAAATGAGATTAATGTAGTTGGGTACTTTATGAATAGTGTGGACGTGGTGGGCAAAAGGCTATGAATGGCAGTTTTATACTGTGAGTTTAGAAAGCCCAAGACCACCTTCATGGGCTCAAATGTAAAATACAGTTTGTAAGACAGATGTGGAAACTAAAACTTATGCCACATTCTTAATAGTACTGTCTAATTCAGATAAGGTATTTTGTGAAAGGGCCCTTAATGTTAAGTGGTTATATAACCAAGGAATCATGAGTTTTAAATTGCTTCAAGTTTTGAGTAAGGTTGTGCTTGGTATTCTGCATATTTCTAATTTGTCTGATTTAATTATCCTTGATCCATCCTACCCAGAGATCAAATACGTTTTGATCTTCCCCAGGCTGAATAAAATCCAATTTCTGCCGATACAATAGGGTGGAGAATTGACAGATGAAGGGAAAGATTTTAGTTTGAGATGCCATATATATAAAAAAAACCTGTGGATTTGCTGATGTTTATTTTCAGAGCAGACCTATTACAAAATTATTCTAAGTCTTGAAGTTCTACTACATATGAAGAACTTAAAAGTGCACTATCATCTGCAAAGTCTAATTACATTCATTTGATACATTCAACTTTAGAATATAAGTCTTTGTCCTTGTTATCCGGAGTACATAACACTACTAAAAATCATTGATAAAGGATCACCCTTTTACATGCCTATTTTAAGAGATTGATCAAGTAAACTCTCCAGAGTTGTCAATCCTTATGTAAGAATTTAGGTAAATATTGCCAAAAAGATTAATGAAATTCTTATAAATTCCATGTTGGCATAGCAATCTTCTACTGCACAGAGCTTTGCCAGCTGCTGAAGTTTTAATGATTTTAAATCTTTAAGAACCTTTACTGATCTATCTTGTGTATTAAGATTTAAACTAATAAAAATTTTAAGTTTTGAATATAATCCACTGAAAAAGCCAGCACATTTCAATAATTGAAAATATTAAAGCAATTTGCCTTATTTCTGGAACTCCACATCTTTATTCGTACGAAAAGACTGATGATCCCATGCCAAGTCTGAGCTTGTGCAAGTACTGGGAAATCTTGTCAAGCTCTTGCTCTGCTGTTTGATTTGAAACACTGTCCACTGATAGAACATACTCAGGGAATAGACAGTGGAATCTGTCCAGTAACTCAAACTTCTGTATGTGCATGAGAGCCCTGAAATACACCAGGATTTATGCTGAAGAGTGCGTCAACATATAGTAAATAAAATCTGGCTACTTTGTTTTCCATGTGTATTTTCATTCCACAAATAATTGAAGTTACAGCTGTATTTGGATAAATTCTTACAAAATAAGTTATTCCACCTGTTAGGTTAAGTTGTTCTAATCCTACTGTGTTTAATAAGTGCACAAGTAAATTTAATTGCTACTTGGAAGATTTAAGGATACATTTGGCCAAGACATCAGATTTCTTGGAGCATTTTTTGAAACAGATCACCCAAAATATTGAATAATTTGTCTAACAGTTAAAGTGGAATAAAAACAAAATGCTGGAGACATTCAGCATGTTAGCATCTGTGGAATTGGAAACGGTCTGCCTTTCAGGTCATACATTAGGAAAGAGGGACAACGTTTGAGTTTTAAGTTGCAAAGAGAGTGTGGGATGGATAGAAAGGCCAAGAATACCTGTGATATGGTGATACCATGATTGCAGTGTGGTAATTTTTGTTGAAGTCATCTAGTTCAGGATCAGGTTTATTATCACTGACATATGTCGTGAAATTTGTTGTTTTGTGGCAGCAGTACAGTGCAAGACATAAAGACACAAAAATTACTATAAGTTACAAAAATAATTCACTGATGACACTACTGTTGTCAGCAGAATCTCAGATAGTGATGAGTGAGTGCACAGGAATGAGATAGATCGGCTGGTTGAGTGGTGTCGCAACAACAACTTTGCACTCTGTCAGCAAGACCATGGAATTATTGTGGACTTCAGGGAGGGGAAGTCAGGAGGACACACTCCAGTCCTCATTGAGGGGTCAGCAGTGGAAAGGGTGAGCAGCTTCAAATTCCTGGCCGTCAACATCTCTGAGGATCTATCTTGGGCCCAACACATTGATGCAATCACGAAGAAGGCACACCAACGGCTCAACTTCATTAGGAGTTTGAGGAGATTTGGTATGTCAATAAAGACTCTTGCAAATTTCTACATATGTACAGTGGAGAGCATTCTGGCTGGTTGCATCAATGCCTGGTATGGAGGCTCCAATGTGCAGGATCGCAGGAGGCTCCAGAGGGTTGTAGACTCAGCCAGCTCCATCACGGGCACAACTCTCCACCATCGAGAACAGATTCAAGGTGGTGCCTCAAGAAGGCAGCATCTATCATTAAGGACCCTCACCACCCAGGATATGCCCTCTTCACATTACTACCACTGGGGAGGAGGTACAGTAGCCTGAAGACCCACACTTGGTGTCTTAGGAACAGTTTCTTCCCCTCTGCCATCAGATTTCTGAATAGTCCATGAGCCCATGAACACTACCTCATTATTCCTCTTTTGATGGCGTTTGAGCTGTACCTAGCCACACAGGCATGAGCGTGGAGAGAGCAGAGCAGTGGGCTGAGCATGCATCCTTGAGGTGCGCCTACATTGATGCGAGGAGGAGATGTTACTACTGATCTGCACTGACTGTCGTCTCCTGATAAGGAAGTCAAGGATCCAGTTGCAGAGGGAGGTACAGAGGCCCAGGTTTTGAAGCTTATTGATTAGTACTGGGAGGATAATGGTATTGAACATTGAGCTGTAATCGATAAACAACACCCTGATGTGGGTTTTGCTGTTGTCTAGGTGCTCCAAAACTGAGTGGAGAGCCAGTGAGATTGTGTCCACTGTAGACCTGTTGTGGCAGTAGGTAAATTGCAGCAGGTCCAGGTCCTTGCTCAGGCAGGAGTTAATTCTAGCCATGACCAACCTCTCAAAGCACTTCATCACATTAGATGTGAGTGCTACCAGGCAATAGTCATTGAGGCAGCTCACCCTGCTTTTCTTGGGCACCAATATGATTGATGCCCTTTTGAGGCAGGTGGGAACCTCTGACTGCAGCAATGAGAGGTTGAAGACGTCATTGAATGCTCCAGCCAGTTGGTCGGCACAGATTTTCAGTACCCTGCCAGGTACAAAACAAATAAACATAAAAACAGTGAAATGCAGTTCCATTGAAGGTCATCAACTTGAAACATTAACTCTGTTTCCCTTTCCACAGATGCTGCTTGACCTATTGAGTGTTTCCAACATTTTCTGCTTTTATTTCAGATTTCCAGCATGCATTTTTTTTTAATTTTCATTTTCAGAGGATGAATAGATGAAGTTAAGAAAACATTTGATCAAATATTCTGAAGTTGCTCTTAAAAACTTGTTTTTATAATTATCGCACTAAATGTGCCTCCTGCAGAGCGAATGGCATATAATACTTTTGTGTACAGTTATTTTAAACAACAAGTTTAAATATCAGATAAAGGAAGTAGGTACAATGAACCTGTATTTTCTTGTGCCAGGTTGTTTGAGTTCCTACTCCTCTGGTTGTAGTTTTTAATGTGGTTCCATTGTTCTAATCTTCCAAAAACAGCAAATCTTCGAAATATGATTCCTCAGAATCTGCTTCTTTGCAATATTTTGCACATTAGCTGAGATTGTGGAAAAGAGTGGGCTATTCCTCTGTGCAAGGTAGTGCAGTTAAACCCAGTAAGGTCCTCGCCTAACTTCCTGAAGGAATATATTTAGAAAATAATCTGGCGTGGACCCTACTGACTGGCTTATCCCTTTTTACCTTTACTATCTTCTGTTTGAGTTGCAATATCCTTACTGTTGTAAAGGTATTACAATTACCAGTAGTTGATTAACAAGAAATTGATATCTTCTGACCTGTAGAAAGTTATCCACTAATCAGGAGAGTAAAAACATGAGAAATTTGGAGTTGAGGGTTGGATATGAAATGCTATGTAGGGAAGAGCAGATTTAGTATTGCCATTCTACATCTACATTCATTTCAATTTCTGCTCTGAGTTTGGGCAAACCTACTAGAATAACTTAAAATAAAAATGAATTGTTTCTCCCCATTCAATTTGCATTTAACAGTATCTCTCTTGGAAACTGTAATTGGTCCTAGGATATGCCTCCATGAAAGGATTATTGTTGTTTTTGTTCTTTTTTGTGTGCAGTCCATGAGCATGGGAAGAGTAATTGAAAAATTGTATTGGCATCAGAAAAAGGTGTTCTGGAAGTCAGATCCAGCTAAGCCTGCTGTCCAAGTAGGATTTGTTGGCAATGGTTGGTGAGTAGATGATAGGGTGGTTTAAGTAATATTTTCTGTCAATTGTTCAATTAAGTGCACTGTTAAATTTTACAGATTTTTTTTGAAGATCTGCCAACAATGCTTTTTCCACCTCCCCTTTAGGTGGACCTTGATGAATGATGTCCATTTAAAAACGCTTCACATCTAACTGCAGAAAAACTGCTCAAATCATCTGCAGTTTTTCTTTTGGTTACAGTTGCGAAATATAATTTCTACATTTTGCACCATAATTATTTTTTTCTTGCAAGCCCTTTGTGACTTAGGTTTATTGTCAAGTGAAGATCTTTACCCTGCCAATTGGTATCTTCAATGTGAACAGATATACAAAATTTAAAAACCTGTAAGGCAGAGCGTACTATTCTATTGTAAGGCAAGAAGCACTGTAGCATTTCTGGACATAATTGCAAAATAGAAATAAAACTGAAAATGTTGGAAATGCAGACATAATTACATGAGATTATCAGTCTGAAATGATAACTTTCTCTCTCCACCGGTTAACCAGCTGAGCATTTACAGTATTTTACTTCAGACTTGCAGCACCTGCAGGTTTTCTTTTGATTAAAGTTGCAAAAATAGAATGAGTAAAATATAAGTTTTTGTTTAAATTATCTTTCCATTTGATTTTTAACCTAAGCTAACCAAGTCTATTTTCTCATCAAAGTCTGTTTAAAAGCTGTAGTTGTAAAGGTGAACCATTATCTCCCTTCAGAAAGAAGATGGTTGAAAAGTTTGCTTGCCAACTAACATTTCTGAGTAAACTTGAAAACAGTGGAATTTTTTAAAAAATTTTAGTTTGTAGCATATTTTAAAGCATAAACTGTCGTGAGTTTTTTGTTCAAAAAAGGTAACACTCGTATCTTGATGACTGCACAAGTTTCAGCACTTTTTTTTGCTTCTGGAGTCATTCCAACCTACTCAGCTGCTTAAATTTTATTTTTTTTTTAAAATTGAAGTCTAGAGGTTTTTTATTTATTAGAAAACACTTGCATCCTAAAATCACAAGTCATATTTGTATTATTATCATTTTCCATGTTTTTAATCTCCCACATTAAAGCTGCTACATTATAATCAGTTTCAAGTAATCAGATCACCAAATTTACCAAGATTTGGGGGAAAGTCACAGGAGAATATACTTGGCATATAGACTAGCAAATGCCCCAAAATTAGGCATTTTGAGGATATTTTAGTTTAATTCCTTTAAACTAATTTAATAGAGTTCGCCAGTTTTTAAGCAAATTTTTGTCTACTGTTCTAAGATTGGTGTTTACGTGCAGCAATGAGAAAAGTTATGAGTGGTGAATGGCTGTTAGTCTGCACCAACACTACCTAAACTCCTGAAAACCAAGAAACAAAGATTTGTCAAAAAGACTTTTCAAAAACAAAAGTAGGATTTAATGGCTTGGATTTTGTTGGTAAGTGCTGGAAGTTCAGCATGAAGCTGCCAACAAGTGCTGACAAGTTCATGATTCCCATCAAATATGAGTCCTGATCTCGCTGACTGACCTTTGGTAGTGACTTTTTGGTTGTGCTTTGCCACTGAACTCCATGTGGAATCAATGGTAGAGCAGGAACTTATTTTCTCTTTTTGAACCAATGTAGACCATTCAGCTCCTAACATAAACTGGAAGTACTGTCAGAATTTTTTTTCTGAAGCAGAGCAATGTAAACAGTGATGCCTCAAAATTGTCATTGTGTAACTAAGTGTGTATCTGGGGACACAAGATGGGAAGGTTTAGCTGAGTGTGTATGACTCTAGCCTCACAAGATAGAGCTCAGTTCCATCATTTCCAAATTGTGAAATTGAATTTGATAAATTTTCTAATTTGTAGATCCAACAGGGCTGAAAGTAAGCATGGAAGCTGGCTTTTCATTGGAACCCATTTGGTTTATTTAATCTTGGGAAGAAGCTATTTAGTATCTCCCACACATGGTATCAGGTGACACTGTTCATCTTTGATACATTCAATGCAACTAGCAAAGTGTCAGTAGTACCATGTATCTCCAACAAACAAATCAATTACTTTTTCTCAAGTGAATAGAAAGGGGGTATGGCTAATTGTGAAGTGGTTACGGAACTTAAGACATGCTTATTGAGGAGATGGGTGAAAGGTGAAATGGAATACAGTGAAATAGGAAGAAAGGGAGACATGAAAGAACATAATAGGAAGAGGAATAGGCTATTTGGGCCTGTGAGCCCATTCAGTAAAACCATAACTGATCATCTGCACCTTCCTATACTGTTTCGATAATCCCTGGATCCTCTTAATTAGTTAATTAATTGGATTTTATTTACAATGTGGTAACAGGCCCTTACGGCCCAACGAGTCCGCACCGCCCATTGATTGACTAAAATCTTGAATATAGCTAATGACTAAGTATTCACAGCCATCTGAGGTAGAAATTTGCAAGTATTTATAACTCTGAGTAATACATTTCTCAGTCCTTAATGGCTAACCCTTTTGTAAGATTGGGGATGCCTAGCAATGGATGTCTCAGTCAGGACAAATGTCCTTCCAGCATCTAGCAAGACTGTTATGTAATTTTTATTTTATTCTAGATAACTCTAGGTAATGTAGGACTAGGCTATTCAAATATATCTATAGGACAATCCCATCATCCCAGAAATTAGTCAACCTTTATTGCATTCTCTCTAAGGCAAGTACAGCAGTCCCTACATTACGTTTCTGAGAACTGTCCATAAGGCAATTTCTCCATGTCAAAACCCATCTATTTTCTATAGCTATCCAGGTTATAAAGCTCAATATACACTTGCTATAATTTAATTTCATTGAATAATCACCATAATACTACCCATAATTAAACTATTGGAATATGTAATGCCGGTAATGAGTACCATGAATCATTTTATTATCCTTGTTACTAGCTCGAAAATTGCTTTAAAAAATGTATGGGGGAATCAGAATCTCAGAATCAGATTTATTATTGTTGACTTGTATGATGTGAAATTTGTTGTTTTGCAGGAGTAGTACAGTGCAAGGATATAAAATTACTTTATAGAATTTGAACAAAGTCGGATTTCCGTAAGTCAGGTCATTTGTGACCTGGGGAGCCCCTGTAAAATATGCAGGACACTGTTTCAAATGTAGTCTCACAGGAGCCCAAAAACTGATTCGATTGCCATTCAAAACTCTATAACAAACTATTTCCTTAATTTCTAGCTAAACCTGCACATCAGTTTTCTAAAATTTGTTTGCAAGAACATCTGACTCCTCTGTTTCTTGATTTTTTTTTGCTTAAATGTTTTTTTATACTTTTTCCACCAAAGGATAAAAATTCTCCACATCGTCTGCCATGCTTATGCCCACTCTATTGGGTATCTTCCTTCGTAGCTCCTTCAGACCCTATTCGCATTACTTTCTTGCCTAGTTTTATCAGCAAACTTGATCACCTCAATAATGTTACTGATATACCTTTCAAGTGACTGGACCAAGTACTGATCCTTCTATTCTGTTACACATCTGCATTTGCTGTCCATCTCTGAGTAGGAGGCCTGCTAGGCCATTTTAGAGTGGATATCAACAATTCACAAAGATGAGTGCAGATTAGGTAAAGGCAGTGGTTTTCCTTTCTAAAGGGCAGTAGTACTCATTTATGTTGGAGCCCTGTTTGCAATCTAACTAAAAGAGCCACTTGACTACAGTATTTCCTCTGCACCACTCCACCAAATCACAACAATAACATTAAATATATAATTGTGTATATATAACCAAATCCTCTTAAAAATTTTCATCAAATTTTCAGTGCAATAAAAACTAAATTTAGCTAACTTGTTTATTGCATGTATTTAATTAAATGGTTGTCAGTTTGATGTATAGCAATCCGTCTGAAAAGCAAGCTCCATGTAGTTGGCTTTTGTGCTTGAGATAGCAATTGAAAGGGACTTTGTTGAAAGTAAATTGATTTGCTTTTAATGTTTGATTTTTTTTTGAATTGGCGAGTTGAATTGCCACACATTAAACAGATGCATTTATCTCTACTAATGAGCACAAATAAGAAATGTAGTGTTCCTACTCCTCTGTGAAATATCTGTAGTCTTCACACTTTATTTTGTTGCTTTTGCCTTGTTTAGTGCCCGGAACAGTGGGTAATGATGTTTACAAGAGGAATGTATGTGATTGTGCAACAAATTATAAATTGTTTATAACGGGTACCCAAGGGTTAGAAGTGTATAATAGAAAATGCAGTGTACTATAGTATAATGAAATTTTGTGTTCTAATATAAAACTTGGAGATCTAAAGAACCACGTGCCGTTCAAGAGCTGAGGTCTAAATATCATTGATTTATGACATTAATAAAGCAGATAGTGTAGCGGTTGCTACCGCGGAATAAAACAAGACTCTACTCGGAGGATTGCCAAACAGAACTGGTTTATTTTCCCGCCTTGCGCGGGCCCTTTAAGGGAGAATGTTCCCGCCCAAAACAACCAGCAATGACGTAAGTCCTACGTCATCAGGACTTTCCCGTGCGCAGGTTCTCCCCGTCGCTCGGAAAGACGAGGCCCGCCGCCATCTTGGGCCTCGTCGCTCTGACGCCGCGCAACCCGACTGCCGAGCCGGTTCGCCCGACTAGACGGTGAGTCGCCACACAACTCCCCCCCCAGAACCGGCGATACAGTCCCCAAGGTCCGTGGGCTGTGCCAGCTGCCGCTTAGGGGGGCGGCCTCTGCGTCGCGGCGTGGCAACCTCGACAGGCTGTTGCAGATCCAAATGGGCCGGTTTGAGGCGGTCCACCGTGAAAACCTGTTCCCTGCCTCCAATGTCCAAAATAAAAGTGGATCCGTTATTCCGTATGACTCGGAACGGTCCCTCATATGGTCGTTGCAATGGCGCCCGAGGTGTGCCCCTGCGAACGAAAACAAACTTACAGTCCCGTAGTTCCTTGGGCTGGCAGGATGGGGCTTGACCGTGCCGTGAGGTGGGAATCGGGGCCAAGGTGCCAAGCTTCTCGCGCAGTCTTTGTAGGACTGCTGGGGGTTGTTCCCCTTGGTCCCGAAGGGCAGATATGAAATCCCCGGGGACAACTAGTGGCGCCCCATATACAAGCTCAGCTGACGAAGTGCGGAGGTCTTCTTTTGGGGCAGTGCGTATGCCGAGCAGGACCCAAGGCAGCTCGTCAACCCAGTTAGGACCCTTCAGGCGGGCCATCAAGGCCGATTTCAGATGGCGGTGAAAACGTTCCACCAACCCGTTTGATTGAGGATGGTAGGCCGTGGTGGTGTGCAGCTGCGTCCCTAGCAGGTTCGCTAATGCAGCCCAGAGACTGGAAGTGAATTGGATGCCTCTGTCTGAAGTGATGTGGGCCGGAACACCAAAACGTGAGACCCAAGTTGTGAGCAGTGCCCGGGCGCAGGAATCAGTTGTGATGTCAGTCAGGGGGGTTGCCTCAGGCCACCTCGTGAACCGGTCCATGATGGTAAGGAGGTACCGGGCTCCTCTTGAAACCGGCAGAGGGCCCACGAGGTTGACGTGTATGTGGTCGAACCTCCTACGGGTAGGCTCGAACTGCTGTGGTGGGACCTTGGTGTGTCGCCGGATTTTTGACGTCTGGCAGTGCGGACAAGTCCTGGCCCACTCACTGACCTGTTTGCGCAGGCCATGCCAGACAAACTTGCTGGCGACCAGTCGGACAGTAGATCTGATGGACGGGTGCGCCAACCCATGTACCGAGTCAAAAACGTGTCTCCGCCAGGCTGCAGGGACAATAGGGCGGGGCTGACCAGTCGCAACGTCGCAAAGTAGGGTCCGCTGACCTGGACCAACCAAGAAATCTCGGAGCTGCAGACCCGAGACTGCGGTTCTGTAGCTGGGCAGTTCGTCGTCGGCTTGCTGTGCATCAGCTAGGGCTGTGTAGTCGACACCCAAGGATAGGTTGTGGATGGTTGGTCTGGAAAGTGCATCAGCAACGACATTATCCTTTCCAGAGACATGTTGGATGTCAGTTGTGAACTCGGAAATGTAGGATAAATGTCTCTGCTGACGAGCTGACCAGGGATCGGAGACTTTGGAGAAGGCAAAGGACAGAGGCTTATGATCGGTGAAAGCGGTGAAAGGCCTGCCTTCTAGGAAGTATCGGAAATGCCGGACCGCCAGATACAGCGCTAGAAGTTCCCGATCAAAAGCGCTGTACTTCAGTTCGGGCGGTCTAAGGTGCTTGCTGAAAAATGCCAAGGGTTGCCAGCGGCCTTCAAGTAGCTGTTCCAGTACCCCACCCACCGTGGTGTTGGACGCGTCTACCGTGAGGGCAGTCGGGACGTCAGTCCTGGGGTGTACCAGCATCGTGGCATCTGCCAGGGCGTCTTTGGCCTTAACGAAAGCAGCCGCAGCCTCGTCAGTCCAGGTGATGTCCTTGCCCCTACCAGCCAGCAGCGAGAACAGAGGGCGCATGATACGGGCTGCTGCAGGGATGAAACGATGGTAAAAGTTGACCATCCCAAGGAATTCCTGTAGGCCTTTGACTGTGTCGGGGCGGGCAAAATGGCGGATAGCATCCACCTTGGCGGGTTGGGGTGTTGCCCCGTCGCTGGTGATTTTGTGGCCGAGGAAATCGATAGAGTCAAGTCTGAATTGGCACTTGGACGGGTTGATCGTGAGGCCGAAATCGTGGAGGCAGGAATACAGCTGGTGGAGGTGGGAAAGGTGTTCCTGGCGGTTACAGCTGGCGATCAGTATGTCGTCCAAGTAAATGAACACGAAGTCCAGGTCTCGGCCTACCGCGTCCATCAGCCGCTGGAAGGTCTGCGCGGCGTTCTTAAGGCCGAACGGCATCCGAAGGAATTCGAACAGGCTGAATGGGGTGATAATCGCAGTTTTGGGGACGTCATCCGGATGGACCGGGATTTGGTGGTATCCCCTAACGAGGTCCACTTTGGAAAAGATGCGGGCCCCGTGTAAGTTCGCTGCGAAGTCCTGGATGTGAGGGATGGGATAGTTTTCCGGGGTGGTGGCGTCATTCAGCCTGCGGTAGTCGCCGCAGGGCCTCCACCCTCCGGTGGCTTTGGGGTCCATGTGCAGGGGGGAGGCCCAGGGGCTGTCTGACCTGCGAACAATCCCCAGCTCCTCCATGTGACGGAACTCTTCCTTTGCCAGGCGGAGCTTGTCTGGAGGTAATCGTCGTGCTCGGGCAGGAAAGGGTGGCCCTGTGGTAATGATGTGGTGTCGTACCCCGTGTGTGGGCCTAGAATTTGTAAACGAAGGTGCCAAAATCGATGGGAATTCGGCTAGGAGCTTGGCGAAATCATCAGCAGAAAGGGAAATGGAGTCCAGGCGCGGGGCTGGTGGGCTGATTTCTCCCAGGGGATAGGTCCGGAGAGCGCTAGAGTGGACTAACCGCTTCCTTCGCAGGTCGACTAACAGGTTGTGGGCCCGAAGGAAATCGGCTCCTAGGAGTGGTCGGGCGACGGTGGCAAGGGTAAAGGTCCAGGTAAAACGGCTGCCGCCAAAGTGTAATTGAAGCGTATGGGTGCCGAAAGACCGTATCGTTGTACCGTTGGCGGCATTGAGTAGAGGACCTGGTGGCCTGTCACAAGTGTCGCGGCCTGTCGGGGGCAAAATACTGACCTCCGCTCCAGTATCAACGAGGAAACGCCGTCCAGATTTCTTGTCCTGAACGAAGAGGAGGCTCTGTCGGCGGCCAGCCGCCTTAGCCATCAGTGGCGGCTGGCCCTGGCGTTTCCCTGAAACTTGCAGGGTGGGCGGCATCGACGGGCCTCCGTACCCCACCTCTGATGGTAGAAGCACAGCTGGTCACCCGTGTCGTCGTCTGTGTTCCTGGGGAGTGGCTGCTCGGTTGCTGGGGCCGGGCGAGGCGGGCGTTGGGCTCGCGGCCTGGTGATTTGACTGACGGACGAACCGCTCTCGCGCTTGGCCCTCCACAGGACATCTGCCCGGGCGGCCACCTCACGGGGGTTGCTGAAGTCGGCGTCAGCTAACAACAAGTGGATGTCATCGGGGAGCTGTTCGAGGAAGGCCTGTTCGAACATCAGGCATGGCTTGTGTCCCTCGGCCAATGCCAGCATCTCATTCATTAGGGCGGATGGGGATCTGTCCCCCAGGCCATCCAGATGAAGCAGGCGGGCGGCGCGCTCACGACGGGAGAGGCCGAAGGTCCGGATCAAAAGGTCTTTGAAAGCCGGGTACTTATCTTCCTCCGGAGGCGACTGGATGAAGTTTCCAACCTGGGCGGCTGTCTCCTGGTCCAGAGAGCTAACCATATGGTAGTACTTTGTGGAGTCGGAGGTGATCTGCCGAAGGTGGAATTGCGCTTCGACCTGGTCAACCAGACGCTGGGCCGAAGTGTCCAAAAGGTGGGCAGCTTGAGGGCCACTGCGTTGGCTGCTGTGCTGTCGTCCATTTCGCGGGTCCAAAAGCCGTTTGGACCGTCGGGGTCACCAATGTAGCGGTTGCTACCGCGGAATAAAACAGACTCTACTCGGAGGATTGCCAAACAGAACTGGTTTATTTTCCCGCCTTGCGCGGGCCCTTTAAGGGAGAATGTTCCCGCCCAAAACAACCGGCAATGACGTAAGTCCTACGTCATCAGACTTTACCGCGCGCGGGTTCTCCCCGTCGCTCGAAAGACGAGGCCCGCCGCCATCTTGGGCCTCGTCGCTCCGACGCCGCGCGACCCGACTGTTGAGCCGGTTCGCCCGACTAGACGGTGAGTCGCACAATAGGTTCTTATTATCTGGCATTTTAATGATTGTTATTTATCTCAACAGTACTTATTGACAACGCTTCTAATTAAGGTGGATGGTAAGGCAGCTTTGCAGTGAGTGCTGCTACCTCACAACTCTAGTAACTTGGATTTGATCCTGATCTTGTGTTATCTGTGTGCAGTTAGTTTGGGATGAGATCCCTGTGATCGCCTGGATTCTGCTATGTGTTTCAATTTTCTCCCACATCCCAAAGGTATGCTGAAAGGTTAATTGGTTACTGTAAACTACTCCTGGTGTACTCTCTGTGTGTGTATATAAAAAAAAGTCTTGCCTCTGATATCCCCCCTGTACTTTCCTCCAATCACCTTAAAATATGCCCCCTCATGTTAGCCATTTCCACCCTGGGGAAAAAGTCTCTGGCTGTCTGCTTGATCTATGCCTCTTATCATTTTGTACACCTCTATCAGGTCACCTCTTATCCTTCTTCACTCCAAAGAGAAAAGCCCTGGCTCGCTCAACCCATCCTCATTAGACATGCTCTCCAATCCAGGTAGCATCCCGGTAAATCTCCACACTCCTCTGTACAGGGTCAGTGGAAATCTTTAATTGTGAATCTTTTTGAAGTGGAATTATTGGTATTGGTTATTATTGTCACTTGTACCAAGGGACAGTGAAAAAGCTTGTCTTACAAACTGAAGCGTAAGGGTCAATTCATTACACAGTGCAGTTACATTGAGTTAGTACAGAGTGCATTGAGGTAGTACAGGTAAAAACAATAACAGTACAGAGTAAAGTGTCACAGCTACAGAGAAAGTGCAGTGCAATAAGGTGCAAGGTCACAACAAGGTAGATCGTGAGGGTCAGAGTCCATCTCATTGTATAAGGGAACCGTTCAATAGTCTTATCCAGTGGGGTAGAAGCTGTCCTTAAGTCTGGTGGTACGTGCCCTCAGGCTCCTGTATCTTCTACCCGATGGAAGAGGAGAAGAAGAGAATGTCCCCGGGTGGGTGGGGTCTTTGATTATGCTGGCTGCTCACCAAGACATGAGAGGTAAAGACAGAGTCCAAGAGGGGAGGCTGGTGTCCGTGATGCGCTCGGCTGTGTCCACAACTCTCTGCAGCTTCTTGCGGTCTTGGGCAGAGCAGTTGCCGTACCAAGCTGTGATACATCCAGATAGGATGCTTTCTATGGTGCATCGGTAAAAGTTGGTGAGAATCAAAGGGGACAACCAAATTTCTTTAGCCTCCTGAGGAAGTAGAAGGCAACTGGTGAGCTTTCTTGGCCGTGGCATCCATGTGGTTTGTCCAGGACAGGCTGTTGTGATGTTCACTCCCAGGAACTTGAAGCTGTCAACCCTCTTCGACCTCAGCACCATTGATGTAGACAGGTGTATGTACACCGCCCCCTTTTCTGAAGTCGTGACCAGCTCTTTAGTTTTGTTGACATTGAGTGAAAGGTTGTTGTCATGACAACCATTCCACTAAGCTCTCTATCTCCTTCCTGTTACTCTGATTCATCCTGTGAGATACGGCCTACAATGGTAGTATCATCTGCAAAACTTGTAGAATGGAGTTAGAGCAGAATCTGGCCACACAGTCATGATTGTATAGGGAGTAGAGTAGAGGGCTGAGGATGCAGCCTTGAGGTGCACCAGTGTTGAGAATAATCGTGCTGGAGGAATTGCTGCTTATCCTCACTGATTGCAGTCTGTTTGTTAGAAAGTCAAGGATGCAGTTACAGAGGGAGGTGTTAAGTCCCAGGTCTCGGAGTTTGGTGACAAGTTTGCTTGTGATTATTGCATTGAAAGCGGAGCTGTAGTCAATAAACAATAGTCTAACGTCGGTGTCTTTACTGTCCAGGTGCTCCAGAGCTAAGTGTAGGGAGAGGTAGATGGCATCCGCTGTGGACCTGTTTCAGCAATAGGCGAATTGCAATGGGTCCTGGTTGGCAGGCTGGAGTTGATGTGTGCCATGACCAACCTCTCAAAGCACTTCATGATGGTGGTTGTCAGCGCCACTGGTCAGTAGTCTTTGAGGCATGTTACCTTGTTTTTTTTTGGTACCGGGATGATGGTGGTCTTCTTAAAACAGGTGGGAACCTGAGCTTGAAACAGGGAGAGGTTAAATATGTCTGCAAATATTTCTGCTAGCTGATCGGCACAAGATCTGAGCTCATGGCCAGGGACACCATCTGGGCCAGATGCTTTCCTCATGTTCACTCTCCGGAAGATTGATCTTATGTCCTCAACAGTGACCACAAGTTCAGTTGCATTGGAGGCTGTCAAGGTGGGTGGTGACAATCCACTTCCCTTCTGTTCAAAACGCGCATAGAATGTGTTAAGTTCATCAGGAAGGGATGTGCTGTTGTTAACTATGCAGCCTGTCTTCATCTTGTAGCCTGTTATGGCATGTCAGCCCTGCCATAACTGACGGCTGGTCAGGGACTCTATTTGAGTCGGTATTGCCTCTTGGCATCCCTGATAGCTTTCCGAAGGTCATACCTCGATTTCTTGTACAGATCAGGATCACCAGATTTGTGTGCAGCAATCCTCTCCTTCAGTAGGGAGTGGATATCCCGGTTCATCCATGGTTTCCTGTTTGGGAACACCCATATTGTCTTCTTTGGTACACAGTCCTCCACACACTTGCTGATAAAGTCTGTGATGGTGGTGGCATATTCATCAAGGCTGGCAGCTGAGTCTTTGAACATGGATAAAGTCTGCGATGGTGGTGGCATACTCACCGTGGCACCTTAAATTATTGAGTTCGGCTACAGTTGAAGTATTATGTACAGTCCTGGACAGTCCAATAAATGATTATATAGACTGGAAAGATTTAATGTAGATGCAGTAAGACATTTCAAATAATTATGGTTATTGGTATTGGTTTATTATTGCCACTTGTACCAAGGTACAGTGAAAAACTTGTCTTGCGTACATTTTGTACAGATCAATTCATGAAGTTGTACTACAGTTTGTATGAGAAGAACGTGGTATGTCTAGTCTGCTAAATGAACAATATATGAAGGTTTGAGTTTTTTGTGACTGTCTTCACAAGTGGGGGAATGATGCCAATGTTGCAACTGAGACGAATAAGTATAACATATTGAATGTTTTGTTTATCTCATCCAATAATGTATTAAAAGGTTTGTCACCTTTGAAAACAAATAAATTGCCTTAACCCAGAGGATACATAAATCAGGCTGTTAAAAGATGCAAGGAAGGAGATTGTGGAGGGTCTGACTACAAGTTTTCTATCTTCTCTGGCAATAGGACTGGTGCTAAAGGATTGGAAAACGCTGTAATTTTGATATTTTTTGAAAAAGTTGAAGATTACTTGTGTATTACATAATCTATATTGTTTTGCCACTTTTTAAAAAAAAGTAGATGAGAATCGATCCAGTTAGGTTGGTTAGTTTAATTTTGGTGGTGGACAAAATTATTGGAATCCATTCTAAGGGATGTATAAACCTTCATTTAAGAAGGCACAAATTAAGAAGGGACATTCAAAACTAATTGTATCTGACTGACTAAACTGAATCCTTCTGAGGCAGACTGGTCAAAAAGTAAAAGCCCTATGGGATCCCAAGAGATGGTGGAAAATTGGATCCAAAAGTGGCTCAGTGGCAGGGAAATAATGGGTAATGGTGATAGGTGTCTGTTAACAGTGGGAGTTCACAGGATTGAATGTTCAATTCCTTTTGTAATTAATGATTTAGACAAATAGTATGATAAGTACATTTGCAGATCATACAAAAATTGGTCATGTGGTTGACAGTGTGATAGAAAACTAGACTGCAGGAAGATATTGTTTGGTAAGTTGAACAGAAAAGTGGAAAATGCATTTTAACCCAGAGAAGATATGAGTAATGCATTTGAGGAAGTGTAACAAAGCAAGGGAATGTATAATGCATTGAGCAGCGTGTGACAACAAAGTAATCTTGGAGTGTAGTCATTTAGGGGAGGTTGACACAATCAAACCAAATCAATGAAAGGTAAATCATGTTTGAGAATTTTGCTAGAGGTCTTTGAGATGTTACAAGCAGAGTTGATAGAGGGGAACCCCCCCCCCCCCCCCCCCCCCCCCCCCGTAGATGTGTATTTGGATTTCCAGAGGGCATTTGACAAAATGCCACCTAAAAGGCTGTTGCACACAATCAGTACTCATGGTGTTAGGATGAACTGAAGACTGATTATCATATAGAAGACAAGAGTTGGAATAATCAGGTAATTTTCTGGCTGGAAGAATGTAACTATTGAAGTGCCCCAAGGATCAGTTGTTGACCCTCAATTATTTATGATCTATATTAATAGCTTGGAGCAAAGAGTAAAAGGTATCCAGGTATTGCTCATGATATGAAAATAAGTTGGGGGGGGGGTGGCTAAAGATGTAGTGAGGATATTTGGACTTTGAATTGGATATAGATTGAGTTACTGGGCAAAAAAAACTTGGCAAATGGAGCTTATGTGGAAAAGTGTGAGGTTGTGCACCTAGGTAAAAGAATCAAAAAGCAGATCATTATCTAAATGGAAAGAGACTGCAAATGCGGAGGTATCAAGATATTCTTGTGCATGAATCACAGAAATATTAGCAGACAGGAGCAGCATGTAGTTAGGAAGGCAAATGGCATATTGGCCTTTATTGCAAGAGGGTTGGAGTTTAGAAATAGAGAAGTATTGGAACAATTGTATAAGTTGTTGGTGAGGCCACACCTGGTGTACTCTTTGGTGTCTCCTTATTTAGAAATGAGAGAATACTAGCATTGGAGGCAGCCAAGAAGAGATTCATTAGACAATTAAAGCAGTTGATCTGCTGCCTGAGAAGAATGAGAGGTGTACCTATTCAGACATAAGATCCTAAGGGGGCATGACCAGGTGGATGTTGAAATGTTTCCATTAGTGGGTAAATCTGAACAAGGGTACATAGTTTACAAGATAGTGGGGTGTTTATTTAAAACTAGTGTGTGTAGAAATCTCTTCTTGCAGATGGTGACGCATCTCTGCAATCCTCTACCCCGGAAGGCTTGGAGGCTAGATCACAGGAGTATTTAAAAAGGAGGTGGATACATTTTGAAAGGTCGGGGGAATTGAAGACTATGTGGAACTGGCACAGGTGATGATAGTGGGGAGCAGATCAGTCATGAACATATTGAATGGTGGGGCTTGAGGGTTTGCGTGGCCTACTCCTTATGTTAGGACATAGAGAACAATAGAACAATTACAGCACAATTCAGGCCCTTTGGCCCACAAAGCTGTGCCGAACATGTCCCTACCCTAGAAATTACTAGGCTTATCCATAGCCCTCTATTTTACTCAGCTCCATGTACCGATCTCACAGTCTCTTGAAAGACCCTATCGTATCAGCCTCCACCACCATTTCCGGCAGCCCATTCCGACGCACTCACCACTCTCTGAGTGAAAAAAAAACTTACCCCTGACATCTCCTCCTATATCTACTCTCCAGCACCTTAAACCTATGTCCTCTTGTGGCCACCAATTCAGCCCTGGGAAAAAGCCTCTGACTATCTACCCTATCAATACCTCTCATCATCTTATACACCTCTATCAGGTCCCCCTCATCCTCCGTCTCTCCAAGGAGAAAAGGCCAAGTTCCCTCAACCTGCTTTCATAAGGCATGCTCCGCATTCCAGGCAGCTCCTTGTAAATCTCCTTTTGCACCCTGTCTATGGCTTCCACATCTTTCCTGTAGTGAGGCGACCAGAACTGAGCACAGTACTCCAAGTGGGGTCTGACCAGGGACCTATATAGCTGCAACAATACCTCACGGCTCCTAAATCCAATTCCCCGATTGATGAAGGCCAATACACTATATGCCTTCTTAACCACAGAGTCAACCTGTGCTGGCCACTTTCAGTGTCCTATGGACTCGGACCCCAAGATCCCTCTGATCCTCCACACTGCCAAGAGTCCTACCATTAACACTATATTCTGCCAACATATTTGACCTACCAAAATGAACCACTTCACACTTATCTGGGTTGAACTGCATCTGCCACTTCTCAGCCCAACTCTGCATCCTATCTATATCCCTCTGTAACCTCTGACAGCCCTCCAAACTATCCACAAACGCCTCCAACCTTCATGTCAACCGCAAACTTACTAACCCACCCCCTCCACTTCCTCATCCAGGTCATTTATAAAATCACAAATAGTAAGGGTCCCAGTACAGATCCCTGAGGTACACCACTGGTCACCGACCTCCACTCAGAATACGACCCCTCAACAACTGCTCTTTGCCTTCTGTGGGCTAGCCAGTTCTGCATCCACACTGTAATGTCACCTTGGATCCCATGTCTCCTCACCTTCTCCATAAGCCTCGCATGGGGTACCTTATCAAATGCCTTGCTGAAATCCATATACACTACATGTACTGCTCTCCCTTCATTGATGTGCTTAGTCACATCCTCAAAAAATTCAATCAGTCTCGTAAGGCAGGACCTGCCCTTAACAAAGCCATGCTGACTATTCCTAATCATATTATACCTCTCCAAATGTTCATAAATCCTGCCTCTCAGGATCTTCTCCATCAGCTTACAACCACTGAGGTAAGACTCACCAGTCTATAATTTCCTGGGCTATCCCTACTTCCCTTCTTGAATAAGGGAACAACATCCGCAACTCTCCAATCTTCCGGAACCTCTCCCGTCTCCATGGGACGACACAAAGATCATCGTCAGAGGTTCCGCAATCTCCTCCCTTGCCTCCCACAGCAACCTGGGGTACATCTCATCCGGTCCCGGTGACTTATCTAACTTGATGCTTTCCAAAAGTTTCAGCACCACCTCTTTTCTAATATCTACATGCTCAAGCTTTTCAGACCACTGCAAGTCCCCACTACAATCCCCCAGATCTTTTACAGTGGTGAATACTGACGTAAAGTATTCATTAAGTACCTCCGCTATTTCTTCCGGATCCATACACACTTTCCCACTGCTGCACTTGATAGGCCCTATCCTTTCGCATTTCATCCTCTTACTCTTCACATACTTGTAGAACGCCTTGGGGTTTTCCTTGATCCTGCCCACCAAGGCCTTCTCATGTCCCCTTCTGGCTCTCCTAATCTCTTTCTTAAGTTCCTTCCTTTAGCCTTGTACTCCTCCAGATCTCTAACATTACCTCGCTCTCTGTACCTTTTGTATGCTTTCCTTTTCCTTTTGACTAGATTTATTATAGCCTTCGTACACCACGGTTCCTGTATCCTATCAGGACTCTCCTGTCTCATCGGAACATGTCTGTTCAGTGCTCCACACAAATATCCCCTGAATATTTGCCACATATCTTCTGTACTTTTCCCAGAGAACATCTGTTCCCAATTTAATCTTCCAATTTCCTGCCTGAGAGCCTCATAATTCCCTTTACTCCAAGTAAAACACCTTTCTAGTCTGTCTGTTCCTATCCCTCTCTAATGCTAACATAAAGGAGATAGTGATCATAATTCTATCACCAAAATATTCACCCACTGAGAGATCTGACACCTGACCAGGTTCATTTCCCAATATCAAATCAAGCACAGCCTCTCCTCTTGTAGGTCTATCTACATACTGTGTCAACCCTTCCTGAACACACCTAACAAACTCCACCCCATCTAAACCCCTCACTGTCCGGAAATGCCAATTGATGTTTGGGAAATTAAAATCCCCCATCACCACAACCCTGTTATTCTATCACCTTTCCAGGATCTGCTTCCCTATCTGCTCCTCAATAACCCTGTCACTATTGGGCGGCCTACAAAAAACACCCAGCACCGTTATCGACCCCTTCCTGTTCCTAACCTCCACCCACAGAGACTCTGTAGACAATCCCTCCACAACGTCCACCTTTTCCGCAGCTGTGACACTGTCTCTGATCAACAGTGCCACTCCCCCACTCCTCTTGCCTCCCTCCCTGTCCTTCCTGAAACATCTAAAACCTGGCACTTGAATCAACCATTCCAGCCCCAGAGCCATCCAAGTCTCCGTAATGGCCACCACATCATAGCTCCAAGTTTTCAATCCAAGCTCTAAGCTCATCCGCCTTGTTCACAACAGTCCTTGCGTTAAAATAGACACATCTCAAGCCTGTCTGAACACGTCCCTTCTCTGTCACCTGCCCACGGCACCCACTCCTAGCTTCCTCCACTCGAGAGCCAAACACGTCCTCCCCAGTCTCTCCAATACGGATCCCACCACCCAACAATTCTAGTTTAAACTCTTCCCAGTAGCCTTAGCAAACCTCCCTGCCAGTATGTTGTTCCCCCTGGGATTCAAGTGCAACCCGTCCTCTTTGAACAGGTCATACCTGCCCCAAAGAGGCCCCAATGATCCAGAAAACTGAATCCCTGCTCCTTACTCCAATCCCTCAGCCACGCATTTAACCTCCTCCTCATTCTGTTCCTATACCCACTGTCGCTTAGCACAGGCAGTAATCCGGAAATTACTCCCTTTGAGGTCCTGCTTCTCAACTTCCTTCCTAATTTTCTATAGTCTCTTTTCAGGACCTCATTCCTTTCCCTACCTATGTACCACGACCTCTGGCTGTTCTCCCCCCCCCCCTTCAAGATATCTTGGACGCGATCCGAAACATCCCGGGCCCTGGCACATTGTTCTTGTGTATGTGCTCAGATTCTTGAAAGGTAGCAGGACAGCTTAATAAGATGAGTAGAAAGGCATAGCTGAGGCACTTGTCAAGCCATAACGTGTACGGTGTACAATTTTGGTCCCTATATTATAGGAACTATGTGATTGCACTGGTGGTTATGCAGAGGAGATTTACAAGGATGTTGCTGGGACTGGTAAATTGAATCTTAAGGGAAAGATGGGATAAATTAAGGTTGTTTTCTTTGGAATAAGCGAGGCTGAGGGGATACTTAAATTGAGTTTAAAATTGAGGGGCATAAATGAATATATAGGAAAGACCTTATTTCTCGTGCTAGAGTTATCAAAGAAACAAAAACGAGGAGGGGTGGGGTACATGTTTAAAGATTAGAAAGCAGATTAGCATGTTTTAATAAAAACCCATATGGTGGTGGAGTGATTAAATTTCTATGATATTATTTGTGTGACAATTATTGTGACATAAAGCTCACAATATTTTTGAAGATTGCAGGAACTGATCTTCATCTGGATAAGCATATGGAGGAATTTAAGATAGAGGGATATGTGGGAGGAAGGGGTGAGATAGTCTTAGGTATGGTTTGAAGGGCAGCACAACATGGTGGGCCGAAGGGCCTGCATTATGCTGTATTGTTCTATGGTTCTATGAAGTTGATAAAAAAAAAGTTTAGGAAGAAAACTTAATGCATGATTACAAAATGTAATTTATTGCCAAAAAGCGAGACAAAAAGTTATTGTTTTAAAGAGCTGCTTCATTTGGAAATGATAAGAATGAGAAACGAGCGGCTAATGGGATTAGTGTAGATGGCTCATGCGGAGAGGGACGTTGCATTGGTGATCATCGAGGTTGTGGTGTGATAGCATCGTGTGGTGTTTCCAAGCAGCAGGCGAAATCCTGCAGCTGAACATTCAGGAATTCATTCGCAACAGCCAGGTTTCCCTCCTGCCCCTGCCACAACATACACACTGCAGGGCGCATGCGCTACCCCAGCCGCCATGTTGTGTCCTTAACAAAAACTGGGTGACGGGAGCAGAAGGAGCAAGTGTGAGGGATTAAATGAGACCTGGGACCCGAAACCTGAGCTCCGATGCGGGCTGGAGATTCCGGGGGTCCGGGGGAAAATAATCGGAAAGCGGCCTCCCTCCATCACTGAAAAGCTGGCGAGAAAGCAGCGGTAAGCGAGGCCGACGCGGGCCGGAAAACTTTCCCTTCGGCTCCGGGGAGGGAAGGCGGGGGTCCCGAGGCCCGGATAGGCCTCGGGTCACTTCATCGCAAAACGCTCAAGTTTGGGAGTGATTTTTTTCTGCATTAGTGTCCGCGGACGTTAACTGAAGCGTTGTTGGTACTGAGATTTAGAGAAAAAAATGGTTCTTCAACGCGGGTTTCAATTCTTTCAAAGGGGCGTCTAAGCATCGTAAACACGAGACCAGAGTGGGTGGGTTTTCCTGTCTCTTCCTCCCCCCCCCCCCCCAAACACACACAACAATTCTTGTTCGCTTGTGTCTAACTTCTCGCTGCCGTTGCTGCTGGGCAATCTGGGTTTCGGATGTTGCGTTAAGACTTACAAATTTAGGTGGCTATAAGTCTTCACATTGAAGAGTTTGACATGTTGTTGCCGGGATTGTCCACCACCCCCCCCCCCCCCCCTTCCTGAAAGAAGTGCCATACAGCAATAACAATTCTTTGTAGAAAATGATAATCCTAAACTGTTTGAGTGTTTAAAGGGTGTACGTTCTTTTTGTAAACTTCGATCTCATTCATATTAATCATCTTTGGAAAGAGTTAAAAATGCTAGTACTTGTTTTCTACGTGACATTCCTTTGTTTATGCAAATATCTAATTGCAGTCTAACTTGTAATAAAATGGGATAAGAGACAGTAATTTAACCCATTAACTCTCCCCTTTCATATCTACTATGTCATCTGACAGTTAATTAGAAACAAAAATATCATTTGATTAAAGGAGCTATATCCAAGATTCCGGAAAATGTTTTCACTGATTTTAAAGTGATAAGTTCTGATTTTTGTGGCCAAAATTTAAAGTAAAATTTAACCAATGTAAGCTGGTGTTTTTTTTCAAATAACATAAAATCCATTTTTTGTTCAGCATTGTATAAACACATGCTGTAATATCTAAGGAGCTTTTTTTAGGGGGAGGATCTTTAATGTTTTTTCTGAGCTGCAAGAGCTGCTTCTGTAATTAGAATTAGTTTTCATTCTCTTTTCTGTGGTGTAGGATATGCATTTGTAGCAGGATTGGCAGAACTGAAAAAAGTTCTATACTTTTTTTAATTCAGTTTTTGTCTCTCATCGTCATTTTAACAGTTTAATTGAAAGTTGTAATCCAATCAATGCTCCCGTGTTTGTTTTTCAAATTCTCTCATTGCCAACAGATATCCCTTGATTATACTTTAAAAGTACCTTCTTGGCTGTAAAGTGCTTTGGAGTTTTCTGGTTGTGAAAGATGGCACATAAATTCACTTACTAATTTTGTGGTGATAAATTTGGTTGAATTTTTGATCAATGTGTTATCACATTTAAATTTAGCTACTTTTATTTTGCGTATTCTTGTGTTGCACTCGTGTGCTACTCTTACAAGTTTAATGTTAGTTGTCTGTGCTTTAGCAACAAAAGCAATCTAAGCATAGATGCCTGTGATGACTTGCTCAATCCTCAAGGATTCTCATGAAAACTGTAAAGTTCAATACCAACCTTGGTTTTGATTCTTGTGGCTTAAATTTAATTGGATGTCATGTGGGATATGTGATTTGGTATGTCAGAGCTTCCCCTTCTAAATCCGTATTGACATCTCATCCCAAATACCTGCCTTTCACCCTATTAAAATTAGATATATGATGCCAATTTGCACCAGAGCATTTTGGATCCCAGTAATAGAATAGACCACTAGTTATTAACTTGATCATGAGCAGGAAAGATTTTTCTGTCTACTGTAGCAAAACATTCCTATTAAACCATCTCTTAACCTTCTCATCCCAGTATGCTAAATATATTCCTGTATTGTGGTGCTTGGAATTGTGGATTATGATCCATCTGAGACCTAATGATTCGTGAATTCTTAGTATGATCTATATTCTGTTTCTATATTCTGTTTTTTAAAAAACTAAGTTTCAGCTATCCTACCAACTTGCCATCTTTTAAGGGTTTTGGTATATGGTCACTCTGCTCATCTAAACTTTTCAATCACTTTTGCATTCTGTTCTAATACTTCTCCACTTTTGAATGTTGTATCTCGAGCCCATGACCACCTTCATTACCGTTTACATTGTCAAGTTCAGATTATAAACAGGATATGGAGGAGGCCATTGAAGATTGTATATTAAAGTCAAATTTCATGCAGCTGGATGTTATTTTTAATTTTTATATAGGGTAGCTTATTATTTTGCATTTCTTTGAAACAAAAATAACAACTGCTTACACTCAGTGGTAATTGCTTACACTTGAACATTTTGGGGGGAAGGGGGCGGGAGCTTTAAGTAGCTTTAACAGTGGGTCCAAAGATGGCTGGTGAATTGTTTTGGGATTTGCAAATTCTTTTATAAATTGGAGTGGATGGTCTGAATTGTTTATCTGCTCCTCAAAAGTTTGTTGCTACTTTTCCCATTCCTTTCATCAAGTTAGATCCTGTTGATGAGATTAACCAGCAAAGGGACTCAAGATAATCTTCCAAGAGTTCATCTCAAAGTTGCACTTCATGGCTGCCTTGAGAAAGTGCTTTTGGATGCATCGTGACTGAGCTCAGAGAAAAATAATGTTTTGGGAGTTTGACCTTCATGTAATGTGGCTGGTCCATTGAAGTTGGTGTTGGCTGATTATTACTTAAAAATGTTGGTTAAATTAGCTACAGAGTGAATGCTGATATTGATTTGTCAGTCTTCGTGTAAATGTGGGCAGAAAAAAATTAGCCACTTTTTTTTCTCTCCTGTTCAATTGAGGTGTCAGCAGTTATGCTTGTACAGAATTCTGTTTTCTAGAAATAAAACATGTTGCACTTATAAAATGCAACATTCTCCGCAGCCAGCAGTCTTGACAGCCACTTGTTTCCAGTAGGTTCCTAGAAGAGGGGGCAGGGTAGGGTCCTGGCAGTGTGGAAGGAGCAGTGGGGGCTCCTACCTTCACTAGCGCACTAGTTAAAACTGAAAATTAGATGCCGTTCCCAAGTTTTGAGATGTATACGTCTTAAAAACGCATTTTCCACATTGTTTATTTTTCACCTCCATGAAGTATGGGATTACAACTGCCTGATTAGCCATGAACTTGTTTTTTGGATACAATGTTCCTATTGCACTTGGTTGGTTGTAATTAAAACAGTTGTTTGCAAATTCGTTGGGTTTCTTTTTCAGTCTGTAATTTGTGAGAGATGGCATTCAAGACAAGTGCTTTACATCATTCGCTTGCATGAATCTGAATTAAAGATTTAATGGATTGCTCATTGGGGGGCATTGATTGAAGCCCTTGAACTTGTGGGACAGCAGTCCTATTTTCCTGTATGCCTTGGTAGTTCAGTTGACAATAGTCTGAAGATTCATTTTCAAGTGTGTATATCCAACAGCATATTTTTATAAGTTCACCGGAGCCCAAAGACTGAAGTAAGGTCAGAATTTGTCAAATAGTTTATGGTCTACGTGGTAGTTTAACTCTGTTGAACCTGGATGCCACCATTATACCTTCAGTAAGGTATAATGAGAATCATATTTGGGAATGACATGGCTTTGCTTGACTCCTGTCATAACCGTGTTGGGGCTGTGATAAACCTCAGAATTTCTGCTCACATAATCACTTGGTGGCAGAGTAGTTAGGTTACTGGATTTGTAACCTGAAGCCTGGATTCAAAGTCCAAACTCAAGTTCAAATGCCACTGTGGTGGCTGCAGAATTTATAGTACTCCGGAATTTAAAGCAAAATCTTATATTAGTCATGACGATGATAAAACTACCCCTTTGTTGGGGACCTGGGATGGAAAGTGCTGGTCAGAGCAGTCCTGTGCAACAGATTTTGAAGCTGGTTTGTACTTCATCCATCATTTATGCAGCCTGGATGAATCTGCAATCTGTGTGTATGTAGAATGCGAGTGGTTGAAGTCCTCTAAATACTTGAAGGGACTGGTTCTCAAGCTCTGGTTACATTTCAGACCCCTGTTCCTGATCTTTGGGCACCCAATGCTTGGGGGGGGTGGGGTGTGGCTGGCTGGGTTAGTCAGGAGATCACTTCTGCCTAACCCTAGGCCTGGCCAGGTGGCTGTTTACAGATCCAGGCAGCAGCCACTGGGGATCCATCTGGGCTGATGGCCTCTTCAAAGGTTTAAATGTAAGCTTGGGTAATGCTGGAGAGGAGATTCATGATGTCCACTGTCTCACTGGAGTCCTTCGGGGTCAGGTGGGTACCACAAGAGCTGGAATGTGCCCTGAACAAGGAAAATAATAATTATTAGTGTTTTATTGGTGTTTAAACTCATTTTAAAACAAAAAAAGAAGCAGATTCTCATCAAAAATCCACCTGGTTCACTAATGCCCTTCGAGAGGAAATCTGTTGCCCTTGCCCAGTTTGACCTATATGCAACTTCAGACCCACAGGAATGTGTCTGAGTCTGAAATTGCTTGACAGGTTTCACAGTGGCAGCCAAGAATGGGCAGTAAATGCTGATCTTGCCAGCTACATCCTGAACACTGGATGTTGTTGAATTTTGGGTGGCATCTGTATTTTAGCAAGGTTTTTTATACTGAGGATGCTTGATAGCAGCTTCCTGATTGACAGAGTTTGAAAGCCTTTAAGGGCAAAGGAGGCCACAGAAGTTTGTTGTTTGAGAACAGGGAAACAATAGTAAAGTGCTTTGTAAGTGATATAAGCTAAGCATTTAAATTTGCATTCTCAAAACAGGAGCATGTGATTTAATTGGATGCAAAATTAAATAGCAGCTAGTTAAGTTTATTGAAAGAAAGATGAAAATTTGCATAATATTTTTCACTACCTTGGCATACCCCAAAGCATTTTACAGCCAATTAAGTATTTTTTTCAATTGGAGTTGCCTCTATAATGTTGGAAATATAACAGCCAATTTTTGTACAGCAGGCTATCACAATCAGTGAAGAACATGACACTTATTATTTTAGTGATTTTGATTTGGGGGTAAATTTTTTTTTACCATCTTTTTGAGAGAGTAGAAGGTTTAATGGAGACACAAGAGACTGCAGATGCTGGAGTCTGGAGCCACACACAATGCACTGGAGAAACTCAATGGGTCAGCCAGCATTTATGGAGGAAAATAGACAGTCGATGTTTTGGCTTGAAACCTTTCATCTGTACTGGAAAGAGAGAGGAGAGATAGCTGGTATAAAAAGGTGGAGGGAAGGGCTGAAGCAAGACCTGGCAGGTGATATGTGGATTCAGGTGAGGAGGTGATAGGCAGATGAGGGACGGGGGAGAGTGGGAATGGTGTCAGAAGCTGGGAGGTGATAGGTGGAAGTGACAAAGGGCTGAAATGATGGAATCTGATAGGAGAGGAAGGTGGAGTGTGGAATAAAGAGAGAGAGGAGGGGAACCAGTGGGAGGAGTGCCTGGGTGATGGGCAGATAGAGAGGGTGGGGGAGGGGAGAGATGGTGGAGGCCAGGTGGATCAGGAGGGGACAGAAATGGGAAAAGGGACAGAAGGGGAGCAGTTACCGGAAGTTTAAGAATTCGATGTTCATGCTGCCAGGTTGGAGACTGCCTAGGAGGAATATGAGGTGCTGTTCTTCTAATTTGCACTTAGCCTTGACTTGGCAGTGGACAAGGGAGAAGACTGACATGTCAGTTTGAGAATGGGTGGAATTAAAATGGCTGGTTACTGGGAGATCTTGGCTGGTATGACGGATAGAGCGAGGGTACTCGGCAAAGTGGTCACCCAGTCTGCATCTGGTCTCATCGATGTAGAGAAGGCTGCAATGAGAGAACCAGATGCAATAAATAAAGACTGCCTCGCCTGGAAGGGCATGGGTGGAGGAAGCGGCACCGGTGTAGTTGTCAATGTAGCGGTGAAAGAATTGGGGAGTGGTACCGGCGTAGATTTGGAATATGGATTGCTCCAAGCAGCCAACCAAAAGGCAGGCACAACTGGGGCCCATGTGAGTGCCCAAGGCTACACCTTTGGTTTGGAGAAAATGGGAGGAGCCAAAAGAGAAGTTGTTGAGGATAAGATAGTTTAATGTCACTTCCAGTTTAAGGACTAATGAAATTGGTTTGCAGTCAGTATGAGGTTATGGGATAATCTGATGATTTTATAAAAGAAGCACATTATCCAAAATATTTACAATTTCAGACTTGGTGTTCAGTGGATCAGGAAAAGCTTCTTGACAATATGTGGTTTAATCTAGTCCAGAATTCACCAGATTTCATTTTCCAGAGATAATCTGCATACAAATTGTTCATGTAATGTATTTTGTTTTCATGCTTTAGATAGCAAGCATAACTCATTTTAAACAAAATTTGTTTTCATTTTCCATTAGGCTACAGGTGCAAAATTTTTGGAAAAGACATGGAACAGCCTTTACACCAGATCTATTTAATACAAAATATGAAGATTACCTTTCAGCAATATGCCTTGGCAGATTTTAATAAATTTACTTAGGAAGCTTCAGAGAGGGTGCAGAGGAGATTTGTCAGGATGTTGTCTGGATTGGAGGGCATGTCTTATGAGGATAGGTTGAGTGAGCTAGGGCTTTTCTCTTTGGAGAGAAGGAGGATGAGAGGTGACTTGATAGGTGTACAAGATGATAAAAGGCATAGATTGAGTGGACAGTCAGGAACTTTTTCCCAGGGCGACAATGGCTAACATGAGGAGACATAATTTTAAGGTGATTGGAGGAAGGTATAAGGGGGATGTCAGGGGTAAGTTTTTTTTACACAGAGTGGTGGGTGCGTGGAATGCACTGCCTGCAGAGGTTGTGGGGGCAGATACATTAGGGACATTTAAGAGACTCTTAGATAGACACATGAATGATAGAAAAATAGGGGGCTATGTGGGAGGGAAGGGTCAGATAGATCTTAGGGCAGGATAAAATGTTGACACAACATTGTGGGCCAAAGGGCCTGTGCTGTGCTGTAGTGTTCTATGTTCTAAGTCTATAATGAACTTGAAACTGAATGCATAGAAAATTTTTATTTTTTTAAAAAAATCATTGTTACAACATTGGTAAAATAAGTAAATGAACTTCCAGGTGATGAGGGGGAAAAGAGTTTTAACATGAAAGAAATTTCTAGCAATACATCCCTAGAAACTCCCAGCAACCATCGATGAGTGCTTTTTATTTGTTTATGGGGGATGGGTGGTGGTCATTGGCAAGACTATCATTTAATGCTCATTTCTAATTGCCCTTGAAGTTGGTGGTAAATTCTTGAAATAACACGTGAAGTTATTCCCAAAGTTCTTTCAGGTGGAAGCTCCAATATTTGGAGCCAGTGACAATGGAAGAATATTGGAGTCAGGAAAGTATACGACTTGGAAGGGAGCTTATAAGTGGTGGTGTTCCCATGTGCCTGCTATCCTTGATGTCCTAGAAGTAGAGGTGGTGGACTTTTAAGTTGCAGTCAATGAATTCTTGGATAGTTGCTTTAGTGGGTCTGGCACACACTGTGGTCACTGAGCACCACTAGTATATGAGTGAATGTTTTTGATGTGATGTGTCAAGTACCTATGAAAGAGGCTGCTTTTTCCTTGATGGTATCAAGCTGCTTTGCTCTTGATTTAAGCTTTGTAGATGATGGGAAAGCATTTGGAGAGTTGAGTTAAGTCACTTGCCACAGGATACCTGGCCTCAGATCTGTTCATTGAGCTGCTTCAAATTTGTTTCCTATCTGTGGTATTAAGATGTCGATGCTGGAGAACTTGATGATGCTGATGCCATTGAACAGCATGGGAAAGTGGTTAGACTCTTGTTAAAAGTGTTTAATGGTAATTGGTGAGCATGCTGTTTCATAGTACTGTCAGTTTCACCTTTTGGTTTCACTGATGATTAGGAGTAGATTGAGGTGATAATTAATTAGATTGGACTTGCCCTGCTTTTTGTGGTCTGCTATACATCCTGCTCAGGATATATCTGAAGAATTTTCCATATTGTTAAGTGCTTGCATTTTTGTGGCTGCTGGTGAACCACTTAACTAGAAGTGTGACTGGTTCTGGAGAATGTGCATTGGAGTCATATAATTTGGAGTGTTGGGGGCTCTTTATTTGTAATTTATCAAATTGACTGAAGATTGGTTTCTGTCAAGGTGGGAATGTTGGGAAATCTGAGATGTAACGTCCACTTGGTACTTCTGTTTGAAGATAGTTTCAAATGCTTCAGTCTTGTCTTTTCGACTTACCTGTTGGACCCTGCTATTTTTCTATGTAGGTTTGTTCATTGGGCCGCCTTTAGCTGTTTAATTGCCCACCATATACCAACATTTAATAATCAGCAAGGCAGGACTGCAGAGCTTTGATCTGATATGTTATTTATGAAACTTATTTGATCTTTTCTATACCCTGCTGTTTCCACTACTTAGCCTTCATGAAGGACAGTGTTGCAATTTCACCAGGTTGGCACCTTATTCCTGGTGCTGAGCATGTTCTTCAGTCATTGAACCAAGGTTGGTCCCTCTCTGCATAGTAATGGCAGAGTGACAGACTACAAAATTAGATCTTCCCACAGAGTTATTAATGCCTGGTTTTCAGTAGTTAAATCTGTTCTGACTCTGCCCTGTTTAAAAGACACCATAATGGTGGATGTCCATGATCTGAAGAGGAAACTTTACCTCCTGAAAGGACTGCTCAGTGATCTTTCCTATGCATATTGTCAAGGACAGATTCTTTTGCAGGAGGTCAGTTGGTAAGAATGAGATCAAATAGGTTTGTTTATTCTGTTGATTCTTTCAGCATTTCCTGCAGAGCACTCTGGCAGCTGCATCCTTCAGAACTGGTCAGCGCAATCATTAGTGATTCTACTAAGTTATTTTTTGATGGTCCTTGAAATCCCTGTGCAGGTAACGTTATGTGGTTTTGCTGTTCTCAGTGCTGCTTCCACGTGTTGAGTACTGGTTCATTAGCTGAAGGAGAAACTTTTTAGGACCTTGTTTGACCAAGAAACTGTGTGGTCCAAGTTCATTGTAAATGATTCCAGGGATACTCCCTCCTTCTCTTGTATTCCACTGCGTTGCCATCTCTAATGGTCTGTACTTCCTGTGGAGAAGATGGCGAAGTGTTTAACATCAGTAAAATATTTCTGTTAGTAGGTCTATGGCCAGGTTGTTGTTTGACTAGTCTGTGAGGCACCACCCAATTTAGGCACAAGATCTAATATTTGTAAGGAGGAGTTTGCATGGCTGAATGAGCTGGGGTTGCCAAAGTTAAGTCTGAATCCATGTCAGGTGGTCTGTTCAAATTTGATTTCCAAATCCAAATGTTGTAAACAGTATTCTAATGATTTAAATGCCAGCTTAGGAAAATGTGAACAATGAATTGTTTGCGAGTTATGTTCTGTCTGTGGTTTGTTTTCAAGGTTGCTCCAAGGAAATCTTCACCAAAACCATTTCTTTGCTACCTTTGAAGTTCTCGCTGCAGATGATATACTGAGCCTTGTGCCTTTTTGTACACAAGAATATATATTGCAAGAAAGATCAATTAGTTCACCGGAAGGAACGGTTAACTCTAAAAGATTGCACATTTGAGGACAAAAAACTGATTAAGGGATCAGCATCATGTCTATCACCAATACCCCGACTAGTAATGATGCATGCCTGAGCATCGTACACAGTTTGATGTGTCATCGACAAGGTGGAGAAAGTGAAACTTTTGCCAAAAGAGCCATTGAGAGCTTGGTCAAAAAGCTGAAGGAGAAAAAAGATGAGCTTGATTCATTAATCACAGCTATAACAACAAATGGCGCTCACCCCAGCAAATGTGTCACAATACAGAGAACGCTAGATGGAAGGCTCCAGGTAAGTGTTCAGAGGACACTTTCTTACAAATAACTACTTGTATTAGTAGAATGCCTTTACTTCATTCCAAGGAAAATGAAATTTAAAGATTGTGAATCAAGTCCCAGGGAAGGGGAACTAAAAACTAGAGGGAATAGGGTTAAGGTGAGAGATGACAGATTTAAGAGAGACCTGAGGGACAACTTCCTCATGCAGAGGGTGGTGCGTAGATGGAATGAGCTACCAGAGGAAGTGGTTGAGGCAGGTACAATAATAACACTGAAAAGACATTTGGATAAGTACAAGGACAGGAGGTGGTTTAGAGGGATATAGGCCAAACATGGGCAAGTGGGACTAGTTTGGTGGGCACCATGGTTGGCATGGGTGAGTTGGGCTGAAAGGCCTTTTACCATGCTGTACTACTCTGACTATCAGTAACAGGTCATTGATTCATTGCTATGACTTCTGCATTGTCTATCAGGTTGAAATTCCATATTGGTTTCTTTTCATCTTTGAGAATGAACAGTAGAAGTTGTTATTTTGGTTAATGGTTCAGATCTCATTGGCTTTCTATTTAAAATATTTCAGTTGTAGATAGTTATATCAGGATTAATCTTGCTTGGTTAACTTTAATTAGCTATTTAAACAATTAAATGCCAGTTACTGAAAAATTAACCTTTCATTTCCTTTGCAAGGAGTGGGGGAAAATAATGCAATTTAAAGATTTTGAAATAGGAATAATTGAACTTGGAATAAGGAGTAAAGAAAAGGCAGGTAATGATAACAGTGCTTAATTATACTAAACATGTTGGCTCAAACAATACCCAATGATCACAAAGAGAAATATTAGTCCCTCTTCATTGTCCTGTGTTTGAATATTTGTGCATAGGTTCACTATTTGAAATAGTGCTCAACCAGACTAACAGCTTGCATGAGTTTTGGATTATTTCAAAACAAGTTCTGAAGTCTGTAATTGCCAGTGCATGGGAGCACACTTTTTCCAAGCAAAAGGTTGATGTAAAGGAAACGTAAGGCTGTCCATTTGATATTTTTGTTCTTCCAGGTATTTGGTGACTTGTGCACTTGTTTTGAGGAATTGTGTTTGGGATCCTAGCTTTACATAGCTTTACCTTTTTAACTTCCTGATTTCATCTTTGAAAACCTCATTTTCATATGGTCCTGCTCGCTATGGTTGTGCTACCAGAGGAAATAGATTTTCTGTGTCTACCCTAGCAAATCTTTTCCTCATTATAAGCACCTCTGTTAGATCAACATCTCAATTTTCTGTACTTGGGAATTGAAGCCTCATGCCAAGTTTATGCAACATGTCCTCCTGAGTTCTGTGATTGTTATACCCATTCAAGGCCATATATTTGCTTGGGTATGGTGCCCAAAACTTGAATATAGTACTCCAGATGGTGTCTGATTAGAGGTCTGCCAAACTGAACAATGTATTCCTCTCCATGGAGAAGGAACAGATGTTCTGTCAACTTTTTTGATTACTTTTTGTTAACACCTAGAAGATTTTCATAATCTGAACATCCAAATCTCTCGCTTCTCCACAGTTCTCAATGGAAATACATTATTCCTGTTTGTCTTCCTTTAATCCAAAGTGAATTAACTCACTTTTTCGGCATTAGTCTTCCATCTGCATGATGGGCTGTACCTTTTCACTTAGTGTTATTTGCAATCTTGAATATAGGACTCTTTTTTCTTTCTCCAAGCTGTTGTGTATGTGATTTTAAAAAAAATTGAGGGCCCTATGTGGTTCCGTGGGTAGGACCATTTGACACATCCCAGAATCGGGATACTTTATTCTACCCTTTCTCCTACTTTCCAACCAGTTTTCAACTTGTCATGTAGTTTGTCAACTTGTCTGGTTCCATGTGCTTTAATTTTATTTAATTTGTCTGTTGCCTTATCAAATATTTTCTTGGTTTTGATAAAGGAAACAGCAAAAAAAAATTAACTAGGTTAGCCTGACATAACTTGCCATTCATAATCATGCTCTCTGTCTCTGTGCAGCTCAAACTTATTCAAGTGCTCAGTCGTTGTCCCTGCTAACAGATTCCAGCATATGCTTTATCATGTGGGTGTAAAACCAGATTAAAACATCAAATTCTGATGGAATTGTGTAATTTTAAAAATAAATTGGATAGTTTACCAGTGATTATTATAACTCGGGCTTTGATACCAAGGGATTTTACTGAATTGAAGATTGCACAGAATTTATTATTTCACTTTTTTCCAAGTTTGAAAAGAAAATTGAATGATTTACTTGTTCCATGCTGTACAAATAACATTTCTGATTTCACCTTTCATCAGATCTAGGGAAAGCGTATTAAAGTTGTAGAGAAGGGCTGGAGTGAACAAAGGGAATGTGTGATAGAGTGGAGTCCACTTGAAACTGGATGACATTGATGGTGCTAGTGCTGGTTGGGGAGGGTGATGAAGGTTTTTTTTAAAATTTTATTTACAGCGTGGTAACAGGCCCTTCCGGCCCAACGAGTCCACGCCACCCATTTTAAACCCCAAATTAACCTACCTGTACGTCTTTAGAATGTGGGAGGAAACCAGAGCACCCGGTGGAAACCCACGCACATACGGGAGAACATACAAACTCCTTACAGACAGCGATGGGAATCAAACCCCGATCACTGGTGCTGTAATAGCGTTGCGCTAACCGCTATGCTACCGTGCCGCCTGTTAACTGCTTGTTAACTGCGGGTCATCTGTCTGGAGGAGATGTAGATAGAACAAGATGAACAGTTCAGAGAAAAAAAAAATTGAAACTGAGGTGCAGAACACAGTAGTTGCTGGAACCTGAAATAAAAATGAATACTAGAAATGCCTTGCAGGTCAGACAACATCTGTAGAGAGAGAGGAACTGAACTTGGGTTACAGGTTGAAATCCTTGCATCAGATCTGCCAGTTTTTACATAAATAGGAAAAGCTGGCTCTTTGTTGAATTTAACCCATTCCATTCATCTAAAAGTGTGCTATTTTGGTCTTTTAGGTAAAAATAGATTGCTATGTGTTTTGCTTATTTACTTTGGCATATGTACTGCAATAATATTTGACACACTTGGACATGTGGCTTTTTATCCGATTGTTTTAATAATTTATAAATAGCTTTTTGCAGGACATGAGTAACATCCTGTTAATTTGAATACCTGCCCATTATTCCTACTGTCTCCTGCCACATAACTAATTTCCTAAAGAGGAACCTTCTGTTCCCGAGCATTAACATTCATTCAGTTTCTTATGAAACCCATTTGGAAGCTCATATGAATAACATCCATAAACATTCCATTACTAAATCAATTACTCACCATTGTCGGATGATATTATTAGCAATATTGTCGAAATTTGCAGATCGTTGACTTGTCATTTGACTGTAAGAAATTTGAAATGTATATGGGATTGCATTTGCAATGGAACATGTTATGTACAAAATTTGTGATGCAATTATCTCTGAAGCAACAACTACAGGATTACGTAATTATTTTACTATTGAATTTGCCTTAAAATGCAGTTTTTTTTCCCCATAGAGTATTTAAAGATCATTAATATTAAGGGAATGGACGATTGAATGTGCTTAACGTGAAAAAGTTCAGTGGGGGCTTTCAGGCGGGAGGAAGTGGGGAGGAGTTCAATGACGGAGAGTTCCCAGTCAGAATTAGTGGCTCTGATAGTTTAATGTTGATTGGCACCTCCTTAGTGTAAAGGGGATAGAAGGGGCAGAGTTCATTAGGACTGTCCAGGAAGGATTCCTGACAAAGTATGTGGATAGGCTGACTAGAGGAGAGGCCATATTGACCAAGAGATCTGAAACTTGACCAGGCAATGAGCCTGATCAAGTTTCAGATCCCTCGGGAGAGCATTTTGGAGACAGTGCCCATGACTCCTTGACCTTTACTGTAGCCTTGGAGAGGGATAGGAGCAGACGATATAGGAAAGTATTTAATTGGGGGAGGGGGAATTATGCTATTAGGCAGGAACTTGGGAGCGCAAATTGGGAACAATGTTCTTGGGGAAGTGCACAGCAGAAATGTGGAGGTTGTTTAGAGAGTACTTGCATGGGCTTCTGGATAGGTTTGTCCCATTTGAGGCAGGATAAGGATGGTAAAGTGAAGGAACCATGGTTGACGAGACGTAGAATATCTTGTCAAGAGGAAGAAAGAAGCCTACCAAAGGTTTAGAAAGCAAGGATCAGACAGCTCTGGAGAGTTACAAGGTAGCCAGGAAGGAGTTTAATAATGGATTTAGGAGAGCTAGAAGGGGGGATGAGAAGGCCTTGGTGAGTGGGATTAAGGAAAACACCAAGGCGTTCTGCACGTATGTAAAGAATAGGAGGATGACTAGAGTGAAGATAGGACCGATCATGGATAAAAGAGGAAACATTCCTGGAGTCGGAAGAGGTAGGGGAGGTCCTTAACGAATACTTTGCTTCAGTATTCACCAGTGAGTGGGAGACCTTGATGATTGTGAGGATGGTGTACGACAGACTGATATGCTAGGATATGTCAACATGAGGAAAGAGGATGTGCTGGAACTTTTGAGAAACATCAGGATAGATGAGTCACTGAGCAAGGTTATTACAGGAAGCGAGGGAAGAGATTGCTGTGCCTTTAGTGGTGATCTTTGAATCCTCACTGGCCACAGGAGTAGTGCTAGGTGATTGGAGGGTGGCAAATGTTGTTCCTTTCTTCAAGAAAGGGAGTAGGGATAACCCTGGGAATTACAGACCAGTGAGCCTTACTTCAGTGGTGGGCAAATTACTGGAGAAGACTTTTAGAGACAGGATTTCTGGGCATTTGGAGAAGCATAGGCTGATTAGGGACAGTCAGCATGGCTTTGTGAGGGGCAGGTTGTGCTTCATGAGTCTGATTGAATTCTTTGAGGATGTGACAAAGCACATTGATGAAGGTAGAGCAGTGGATGTGGTGTACATGGATTTTAGTGAGGCGTTTGATGAGGTTCCTCGTGGAAGGCTCATTCAGAAAGTCAGGAGGCATTGGATCCAGGGAAACTTGGCTGTGTGGTTTCAGAATTGGCTCGCCTATAGAAGACAGAGGGTCGTTGTAGATGGAGTGTATTCTGCCTGGAGGTCAGTAACCAGTGTTGTTCCGTAGGGATCTATTCTGGGAACCCTGCTTTTTGTGAATTTTATAAATGACTTGGATGAGGATGTAGATGCAGATGACACGAAGATTGGTGGTGTTGTGGATAGTGTAGAAGGTTGCTGTGGGTTACAACAGGACATTGATAGGATGCAGAGCTGGGGTGAGAAGTGGCAGATGGAGTTTAACCCAGAAAAGTGTGAAGTGATACACTTCGGAAGATCGAATTTGAAGACGGAATACAAGGTTAATGGCAGGACTCTGAGCATTGTGGAGGAACAGAGGGATCTTGGGGTCCACGTCCATAGATCCCTCAAGGTTTCTGCGCAGATTGATAGGGTTGTTAAGAAGTTGTCTGGTGTGTTGGCCTTCATTAGTTGGGGTATTGAGTTCAGGAGCCGTGAGGTGATGTTGCAGCTCTATAGAACTCTGGTCAGACCACACTTGGAGTATTGTGTTCAGTTCTGGTTGCCTCATTATAGGAAGGCTGTGGAAGCTTTAGAGAGGATGCAGAGGAGATTTACCAGGATGCTGCCTGGATAGGTCGAGCAAGCTAAGGCTTTTCTCTTTGGAGTGAAGGAGGATAAGAGGTGACTTGATAGAGGTGTACAAGATGATAAGAGGCATAGATCAAGTGGATAGTTGGAGACTTTTCCCAGGGCCAAAATGGCTAACACGAGGGGACATAACTTTAAGGTGATTGGAGGAAGGTATGGGGGGGGGGGGGGTGCCAGAGGTAAGTTCTTTTTTACACAGAGAGTGGTGGGTGCGTGGAGTGTACTGCTGGCTTAGGTTGTGGAGGCAGATATACTGGGGACATTTAAAAGACTCCTATACAGGCACATGAGTGATAGAACAATGGAGGGCTATGTGGGAGGCAAGGGTTAGAAAGATATTAGAGCAGGATAAAATGTTGGTACAACATCATGGGCTGAAGGGCCTGTACTGTACTGTAATGTTCTATGTTCTAAACATAAACATTCAAAGGGAGAATGTACAAACTCCACATAAACTGCATCCAAGGCTAGGATTGAACTTGGGTTCCTGGAGTTGAGGCAGTGGCACTAACTGTTGGGCCAAAGTGCCACTCTAAATTGCTGGAAGATCAATATTGTCAAAATTTGGCATATTATGCCATGAAGGTAAAACCTTAATGTTTTCTAACTCAAAGTGCAAGAAGGAAAATGGCTTCAATGTGCCCAACTGCATGCCAGTCAGGGTACTTGTACTTTGAACATTAGGGGATTGTGATACAGCTTGTGGTCCTGAGAACATTGGAAATGTGGGCAACCTCCTATTAGCTTTGTCATTGGAAAATAGAAAGATGAAGGAAGCAATTTGTGATGATAGGGTCAAGAAGATGTCAAGTAAATTGGTTTCAATTTTAAGACATTGTTGTGACTGGCAAGCCCAATATTTGACTGTGCATCCATAGCTGGCTTATACATGAGAAGAGCTTACTGGATCATGTAGGAGGGCAGTTAAGAGCCTGTCAGTTTGGTACAAGACTGGAGTCACACATACCAAACTGGGTAAGGACAACAGATTTCTTGACCTTAAAGAAAAGATTTCCTATCCAACGTTGTAACGGTCATGTTTTTTTTGTTGAGGTTTTCTCTGGGCTTTAAAGGAAAAGTTCTCATAGTATTTAAACCCCTGATCCCAAACTTATTAGTACGAACCATTGGTTTACTTCATTCCGGGATATCAAGTCACAAAAGCCCATGTGTCAGTTATGTACTTTTCAAATGCCACTAGGCCTTCGGCTGTAGTTGGCTTATATTTCCCGTTCCTTTCATTGTGCTACTGATCTCTTTTCCATTTGATTTCCAATCTGGTATTCTAGGAATTCTCTAATTTGTTGCCCAATTACAAACCTGAAAAACTTCAGTTTCTCCAGGTTTTACATCTTCTCTGATGCTGCACTTATGCCTCGAGTCCACTTTGCAATTCTTCAGATTGAAAGCACTGTAAATTTTTGGCAGGACTTTCTTGTATAAGAGTACAACAATCTTTTATTACTGCAGCAATTGGACATGTTAAATACGGAGTCTGCTAATATCCTCATTGTTCTTCAAATCATCTGGTTAATTCAGATCTATTCATGATTTTCTTTTTTCACGTTGTTTAGTAATTTATGCATGATCTGTATGTATGACTTAACCATTCACATTTAATATTATTTGATTCCCATTTGTATATTGGTATTGAAATCGGACTACTGCACTTTTTTACCCTTGCTTTTTTCCCCTGCTCCTTCCCTCATATTCATTTGAACAGTTTGCATTGAGCTTCTGACTCTAGATTGCCAGTCTACATTTTAAAAATAATCTTAACGTGCATATGTATTCTACCTTGCTGATAATTGCCACCTGTCAGATAGCTACTGATTCATACTGTTCATTCAATTACTTAAGTTTTCTGTGATCCATACCAACTTGAGCTTTAAAGACTGGCAAAATTTGGACAAGTTCTTTTTATGGATTGCATATATATACCAAGTCTTTTGTGATGTCAGGAGATGCCACTTATGCAAAAGCCAAATTACTTCATCTTTCCTGTACAAAGAAATAAGTGGCTTCTGTTTACTAAATAATCATTATAACAGTCTTCAAGTTCAGCTCGATAGTAAATTAAAATTAATTGGTCTGTTGTTGTGTTTTCACGTCTTTTTGATGACAGATTTCAAGATGGTCATTGAGGCTTTTATGTTTTTCTTCAGAGCTTTTAGTCCAAATCGGACATCCAGCTTATTTAATAAAAGTTATTATTCTAAGATGAGTAACTGCAGTATACACACAGCAGCCATGTGATGGGGTGGAATTAATGTTTACAAAGGTAGATAAGATGCCAGTCAAGTGGGCCATTTTGTCCTGAATATAAGAACATGAGAAACAAGAGCAGGATAAGGCAAGTTGACCCCTTGAGCCTGCTACACCAATCAGTAAGATCATGGCCTGAACACCACTTTTACAGTCTCTCCCCATACTCCTTAACACCCTTGCAGTTTAAATATGTATCTCCAACTTAAATACACACAATGACTGTGTCCATATCTCTCTCAGGTACAGAATTCCAATGATTCACAGCACATTGAGAGAAGTTCCTTCTCTTCATCCAAAATGGGCTACCCCTTATTCTGAGACTGTGCCCCCTAGATATCGTCACTAGGGTAAATATCCTCTCGGCATCCACTCAGTAAATGCCCCTTGGAATTCTATATTTCAATAATATCGCCTCTTAGTTTTCTAAAATCCAAAGAGCATTGGCACAACATGCTCAACCTTCTATGTAAACCACTTCATCCTAGCAATCAACCAAGTGAAACTTCTCTCCGCTGTCACCAGTGGAAGCAAATTCTTCCTTAAATATGGATACTAAAGCTATATAGAGTCCTTCGGGTATGGTCTCACTGGCTCCATGCGAAGTTGTATCAAAGCTTCCCTACTGTCATTCTCCAAATACTTTCCAATGAAGACCAATGTTCTATTAGCCTTTCTAATTACTTATCTTTTCTGCGTACTAGCTTGTGTTTGATATACTAAGTCCTCTCAGATCCCTGTGCATTGCTACATTTTGTAATTTCATTCAATTAAAATAGCAATTTACTTTTATTCTTCCTTCCAAAGTGGATAAACTTGCATTTTCCCACATACACGTTCTACCTGCTAACTTCTTACCCACACACTTAATTCATCAATATCCTCTTGCAGGCGCTTTGTGTTGTCCTCACAATGCATCTATTATAACGTCATTAACAAATTTGGCTACGGAATATTGTGTCCCTTCATTCACATTAATGTAGATTATAAGTAGTTGAGGCTCCAGCATTGATCCCAGTGGCATGTCATGACTTAATGGCAATCCAAAAGTGACCCATTTTACTCAACTCTGTTTTCTGTTAGCTGGCAAATCCCATTTCCATGCCAATATATTTTGCAGTAATCTTTTGAGTAACACTTCATTAAATGCCTTCTGGAAATCCAGATATACTAAACTTCCTATTATTTGCTCTCTAACCACTTGGAAATCTTGATGCTTTGGCATCTGGCTGGCTGATGTTTGCTATGCACACTTTCCAACTCCCCGGGGTCCCTGGTCCCCACAGCTCACTTCTAATACTCTGGGATTTTTGGTTCACATGCTTCCTTGAAACTCATCGGATTCACTGGAACATCTATTATTCTACTGAGTAACATCTTAAAAAAACAAGTGTTTTGTAGAATTTATAATAACATCCATAGTCTGGAAAATCTGTTACACAAGAATCACCAAGCTTGCTGGATTAGCAGAGTTTTGCTGTAAAGTACATGTACTATCCCTTCTATTTGTTATATCTTCAGAGACTTCTAACAAATTCGTCAAACGTGATTTCCCATTTATAAAACTCTGACTCTGCTTGATTCTTTTATGATTTTTTGAATATCTCAATAATGAATTCCAGCTATTTCCCAATGTCGTTGGGCTAACTGAGCTGTAGTTTATTGCTCTGTCTCGCTCCTTTCTTGAATAGCAGTATTGGAGTTGTGTTTTTCCAATCCTCTGAGACGTGTCCTGAGATTACAACTAACTAGCACCTACCATTTCTGCAGCCACTTTCTTCAATTAAGACCCAGGTCCAGGGGGATGTGGCAGCACATAACCCCAGTAGTTTACCTAGTATCTTTTTGTTTACTAGTGATACAGTTCTTTCCTCTCTGCCATGCATACTGTCAAGCTTCTTGAGTGATGGAGTTGCACTCATCCAGATGTCTGGAGAATATTTCATGAATTGTGCATTGTATATGGTGGAAAGGCTTTGAGGTGTCAGGAACTGAGTCACTCACTGCAAGGAACCCAATCTCTGACTTGTTTTTGTAGTTGGTGTTTCTGTGGCTTTTCAATCTGAGTTTCTAGTCACTGGTGACCTTCAGGATGTTGATTTGGGAACTCCATTGGATAATGCCTCTGAATGTAAAGGGTAGGTGATTAGACACTTTTGTTGGAGGTGTCAATGCCTAGAACTCTTGTGGAGCAAATGTTTCTTGCCACCTATCAGCCCATGCCTGCATGTTTCTAGGTTCTGGAGTGTGCAGGCATGGACTCTTCAATTTGCTAAGGAGTTGCAAACTAAATTGAACATTATACTGTCATCAACAAACATCCCCACTTCTGACCTTATGATGGAAGGAATGTTTTGAAGAAGCAACTGAAGATGGTAGGGCCTAGGACGGTGCCCTGAAGAACAATGATATCCTGGGATTGGGATGATTGATCTCCAACAACCACATCATCTTCCTCAATCAAAGGTATGATTCCAGCCATTGGAGCATTTTTCCCCTGATATCCGTTAACTGATAAATGGTCAGGGCTCCTTGAGGTAACAGTGGTCACATGCGGCCTTAATATCATCTTTGGAATTCGCCTCTTCAGTCTATGTTTGAATCATAGCTGTGACAGTATGATGCGGTCCTAATGAACCTCACACTTCTTGTCAGTGAGCAGGTTATTGAAGGGTAAGTCCTGCTTGATATCACTGTTGTTGATATCTTCCGTTATTTTTCTCTTGTTTGAGAAAAAAGGGGAAGAGGGCCTAGGTGGATGTAAAGGTTTTCCACATGATTTACACTAGGCTCTGGAGATGGCCTTTCCCTCCAACTTTTTATACTGGCTATCTCCTCCGGTCCTGATGAAGGGTCTTGACCCGAAATGTCAACTGTTTATTTCCCTCCATAGATGTTGTCTGACCCGCTCAGTTCTTCCAGCATTTTTTGTGTGTTGCTGGTAGTTAACTGTTTTAGATTTATCCTGCTTTTGGTTGCTGGATGTAACTGGACAGTTTTCCACTTTGTTGGGTAGATGCCAGTCTTATAATTACACTGGAATAACTTGGCTGGAGCATGGCTAGTTCTGGAACACAAATCTTCAGTTTTACAGTCTGAGATGTTGTCTGGTCCTATCTCCTTTGTAGAATTATGTTTCCAGCCATTTCTTGAAATCACACGGGCTAATCAAACTGACTGAAAATGGGCTTCTGCATAGCTGGAGATCTTGGTAGGGAGCCAAGATACATCATTTACAGGGCATTCCTTGCTGAGCATGGTTGCAAATGCTTCAGCCTTATCCTTGGTACTTGTGTTCCAGGTCCTGCCATTTTTTGAGGATGAGGCTGGTCTTGGGGTTGCTGCTTCATGTTAGTTGTTTAATTGTCTCCCACTATTCATGATTTGGTGGATGTCACTGAGTGCATTAACTGTTTTGTGCTTGTCCTCTTTGTCCTTAAGAATTCTTGGACTTTTATGACTTTATTTATGCAAACATTGGAAGAAAAATTTGCTTTTATTTCTAGATTGCTCTTTGGTTGACAAGGCGCAATTTCAGTATGTTTCTGAAATGTGTATTTTAGCTTGTCTCCTTGCCCTTTGCTAGTTAATCAACATACAAGGAGAAAGTTGTTTTGGCTCAAGAATTTTAAGTATTAAAAAATAGTACAAAATTTATTAATGTTAAAGTGGAGAGAAACCTGATGTAGTAAATTATGTATTTTAAATATATCAAACAATGATAGAAGAAGGCTTGTTGTCTGTTCCCATATAACATATTTCAGTAATTTGACTGATTCCCATGACTGATTTTGAGTGTGTTTTTCTACATAGTCTGATATGTTCCTTTTTTTAATTGAAGTTCCAAATTTACATTTGCACAATTAGCTATTGTACATTTTGTGATAACTTTTGTATATATTTTAAAAAAATCCATTCTTCCCCAGGTTGCTGGACGTAAAGGTTTTCCACATGTGATTTATGCTAGGCTCTGGAGATGGCCTGATCTTCATAAAAATGAACTCAAACATGTAAAATATTGTCAGTATGCATTTGACCTGAAATGTGACAGTGTCTGCGTGAACCCTTATCACTATGAGCGTGTGGTTTCTCCTGGCATTGGTAAGGGTTTTTTTTAACTTTCTATACTTATGTACTAACAACAACTTTAGTGAGTGAAATTTTATGTCGGTTATTACAAATTACTTATTTGTGGTCAAATACCTGTAATAACACTGACTTAGTTTTACTGTTGCAAAACCTCAGTGAGGAGCAAGTCTGAGTGCAAGATCTTTCTGGTCCTCGGTGAAATGGAGATGAGATGAAGAGTAGTCAGTTAACAACAGATTTAGTTATATACTTTGTAAGCTGTAGGGAAAAAAGATGAAAAATTGAGGGAAGGACTTCCATAGTCTTGGAGTTCTAGACTAGGAATTAGAGTAGGATACAATACTGAGCCTTGATGACCTTCATACTATCCTTGCTGCATGTTGAGAAAATCAAGTAAGGTTGATGGTGAAGGAATGATCATCATTGAAAATGGGATAAAATATATTTTTCTTTATCACCTTTTGGTTATGTTATTTTGATATATAAGCAAAACAATTAGAATTGGAAAAACCTGAATTATAAAGTTCAAAAGCCTTCCACCTCAGTTTTATTAATTTTGATGCTGTTGTGTATTATATTTTGATTTTTTTTTAAATTTGGGATTTATTAGTGTTTTTGAAGTGTTTTTTGATTTGAGACTGGTATGCCACTGCAGTCAAATGCTACAGATTTGCGCATGAGTAACACATTGCTGAAATTGATTTTTGTTGCAAAGTGGTGGCTTGGAGGAAAAGATGGTACTTTTCTGACAGAAAGCATTGATGGACTTAATTACCAGGTATTCTATAACTTCTGTGGCTACCACAATGCAGTAATCTTTTTGAGAAAATTTGCGCAAGATTAAATTAGTAAGGGTTGAAGTTCCTTCTCTAAATATAATTGTGAAGGTTTTGACATATTTGTGTTCAGAGCATTTTAATAGCATTACAATTGGAAGTAACTTGTTTCATTGCACTCTCATAACACAAGCCATATGAAATAGGAGTTGGCCATACAACCCATTGAGCCAGTTCTGCCATTTAATAAAATTATAGCTGATCCTCAGCCTTGGCTCTGATTTCTTGGCCATTCCCCTTATCCTTTGATTATGTCATATTTTCTAGTGTAGTTTTCTATTCTTCTAATGCGTGGATTGAGAATCATGAATTGTTTCTGGTTCAATTAACTTGCCCCTCATGCTTCTAGAAACATAGAAAAACTACAGCACAATTCAGGCCCTTCAGCCCACAAAGCTGTGCCAAACATGTCCCTACCCTAGAAATTACTAGGCTTACCCATAGCCCTCTACTTTTCTCAGCTCCATGTACCTATCCAACAGTCTCTTAAAAGACCTTATTGTATCCGCCTCCACCACCATTGCCGGTAGCCCAATCCACGCACTCACCACTCTCTGAGTAAAAAAACTTACCCCTGACATCTCCTCTATACCTACTCCCCAGCACCTTAAACCTATGTCCTCTTATGGCCACCATTTCAGCCCTGGGGAAAAGCCTCTGACTACCTACCCGATCAATACCTCTCATCATCTTATATACCTCTTATCAGGTCCCCCCTCATCCTCCATCGCTCCAAGGAGAAAAGGCCGAATTCCCTCAACCTGCTTTCATAAGGCATGCTCTGCAATCCAGGCAGCATCCTTGTAAATCTCCTCTGCACCCGTTCTATGGCTTCCACATCCTTCCTGTAGTGAGGTGACCAGAACTGAGCACAGTACTCCAAGTGGAGTCTGACCAGGGACCTATATAGCTGCAACAATACCTCACGGCTCCTAAATTCAATTCCCCGATTGATGAAGGACAATACACCATATGCCGCCTTAACCACAGAGTCAACCTGCGCAGCCGCTTTGAGCGTCCTATGGTATCGGACCCCAAGATCCCTCTGATCCTCCACACTGCCAAGAGTCCTACCATTAAGACTATATTCTGCCATCATATTTGACCTACCAAAATGAACTACTTCACACTTATCTGGGTTGAACTGCATCTGCCACTTCTCAGCCCAACTTTGCATCCTATCTATGTCCCTCTGTAACCTCTGACAGCCCTCCAAACTATCCACAACACCCCCAACCTTTGTGTCATCTGCAAACTTACTAACCCACCTCTCCACTTCCTCATCCAGGTCATTTATAAAAATCACAAAGACCAAGGGTCCCAGTACAGATACCTGAGGTACACCACTGGTCACCAACCTCCACGTAGAATACGACCCTTCAACAACCACTCTTTGCCTTCTGTGGGCCAGCCAGTTCTCGATCCACACTGCAATGTCCCCTTGGATCCCATGCCTCCTTACTCTCTCAATAAACCTTGCATGGGGTACCTTATCAAATGCTTTGCTGAAATCCATATACACTACATCTACTGCTCTCCCTTCATCCTCAAAAAATTCAATCAGGCTCGTAAGGCAGGACCTGCCCTTGACAAAGCCATGCTGACTATTCCTAATCATATTATACCTCTCCAAATGTTTATAAATCCTGCCTCTCAGGATCTTCTCCATCAGCTTAACAACCACTGAGGTGTGACTCACTGGTCTATAATTCCCTGGGCTATCCCTACTCCCTTTCTTGAATAAGGGAACAACATCCGCAACCCTCCAATCTTCCGGAACCTCTCCCGTCTCCATCGACGATGCAAAGATCATCGTCAGAGGCTCCGCAATCTCTTCCCTCGCCTCCCACAGCAGCCTGGGCTACATCTCATCCAGTCCCAGCAACTTATCCAACTTGATGCTTTCCAAGAGTTTCAGCACCTCTTTCCTAATATCTACATGCTCAAGTTTTTCAGCCTACTGCAGGTCTCCACTACAATCCCCCAGATCTTTTAACGTAGTGAATACTGATGTAAAGTATTGATTAAGTACCTCTGCCATTTCTTCTGGATCCATACACACTTTCCCACTGCTGCACTTGATAGGCCCTATTCTTTTGCATCTTATCCTCTTGCTCTTCACATACCTGTAGAATGCCTTGGGGTTTTCCTTAATCCTGCCTGCCAAGGCCTTCTCATGCCCCCTTCTGGCTCTCCTAATCTCCTTAAGCTCCTTCCTTTTAGCCCTGTACTCCTCCAGATCTCTAACATTACCTAGCTCTCTGTACCTTTTGTAAGCTTTTCTTTTCCTTTTGACTAGATTTATTATAGCCTTTGTATACCACGGTTCCTGTATCCTCTTGTGACTCCCCTGTCTCATTGGAACATGCCTATGCAGAACTCCACACAAATATCCCCTGAATAGTTGCCACATTTCTTCCGTACTTTTCCCTGAGAACATCTGTTCCCAATTTAATCTTCCAATTTCCTGCCTGAGAGCCTCATAATTCCCTTTACTCCAAGTAAACACCTTTCTAGTCTGTCTGTTCCTATCTCTCTCCAGTGCTAACATAAAGGAGATAGAATTATGATCACTATCACCAAAATGTTCTCCCACTGAGGGATCTGACACCTGACCAGGTTCATTTCCCAATACCAAATCAAACACAGCTTCTCCTCTTGTAGGCCTATCTACATATTGTGTCAAGAATCCTTCCTGAACACACTTAACAAACTCCTCCCCATCTAAACCCCTCACTGTCTGGAGATGCCAGTTGATGTTTGGGAAATTAAAATCCTCCATCACAACAACTCTTATTCTCACACCTTTCTAGGATCTGCTTCCATATCTGCTCCTCAATATCCCTGTTACTATTGGGCGGCCTATATATAAAAAAAACACCCAGTAAAGTTATTGACACCTTCCTGTTCTTAACCTCCACCCACAGAGACTCCGTAGACAGTCCCTCCATGACGTCCACTTTTCCACAGCCGTGACACTATCTCTGATCAACAGTGCCACTCCCCCACCTCTTTTGCCTCCCTCCCTGTCCTTTCTGAAACATCTAAAACCCAGCACTTGAAGCAACCATTCCAGTCCCTGAGCCATCCAAGTCTCCGTAATGGCCACCACATCATAGCTGCAAGTATTGATCCACGCTCTAAGCTCATCTGCCTTGTTCACAATACTCCTTACATTAAAGTAGACACATCAAACCTGTCTGAGCACGTCCCTTCTCTATCACCTGCCTATCATACCTACTACTAGCTTTCTCTATTTGCGAGCCAAACACCTCTTCCCCAGTCTCTCCAGTTCGGATCCCATAATTCTATAATTTGGATCTATAATTCTAGTGGAATTTTTTTTCCTACTTTTGAGAAATCATGTCACTCACAAACATATGCAAATGTTCAGTCATTATGATTAATATTTACCAGTGTCTTTATTTTCCCATCAACAAACTTGAATTTATACTAGACAGACACAGACTGCAGATGAAGGGTCTTGACCCAAAACGTTTGACTATTTCCCTCCATAGATGCTGCCTGACCCACTAAGTTCCTCCAGCTTTTTGTGCGTTACTTGAATTTATACTATTTGGATGCATTGTGAGGCACTATTGCTGCTTGTTAAAATAAACTGCTAAAAAAGAAAATTTAGTTACTTAGTTATAAGTGCATTTAAAAATAATTATTTGAAGGTAGTAATCTTTTATTTTCACATTTTATTAAAATGTTGGCAGCTTTGTTCTATTATAAGGATATTTATAAGGATTGCTTTTAACATGCCTGCTTTGTTCATCTTAATGCAGGTTGTACTCTGTCTTTATGCTATTGGTCTACAGACTAATTTTGTTCAATCGAAGTATTTATTGGGAATATTAAATTATCTTGTGTACAATTGTTACTCATTTTAAAAGTGAAATTGTAACATTGTACTTAAGACACTTATACTGATAATTTCATTGTATATTGAGATCTGTTGATCTTACAATGCAGCTATGTACAAAGTTCTTGCGTGACTAAATTTCATACCACTTTATACATATGCTAGCTTTTTGGCATGGATCCTCCGAAACACAACTTAAAAAAATTATCAATTGAATAAGATATATAACTGTGATAGCAGAAAGTCGGGATACAGACTACATGTATAATTTTACTGCCATTTGCACACCTCTAGCCTGCAATCAAAGTGAAGTTATCCTACTAAAGTTTTACCTTTTATTAGCTGCTGTGGTAGGACCATGGGGCTTTTAAGAGCCACATTTAAAGTTTAAATCCATATAATTTGCATAGATCTTAAGTTAGTGATAATAATGGATCTATATATTCTGATTTAGGATTGATGTACAGAAAAGACCCCCAAAAAAAAAATTCCCACATCTACAAAAATTCAGGCAATAAATTAAAAGAATAAGCACAATTAGGAATAAGTTACTTGACTTCAGTAGCTAATTATGTATTGTTGTTAGATTAGACATGGCTGCATTTAGTTGAATAAAGGTTGTGGTAATTGTTGTTGTAACTTGTAATTTCCAAGTGGGACCAGAGATTTATTAACTTTCCAGATCTTTGCTTCAGTATGTACTATCAATATGTTATATTAGTATTCAGTGGTGAAATCTGGGTTTTAAGGTAAATAAGTTGTAGGTGAATGGGTTTATCAAAAGTTGATAAACCAAAGCATAATTACGTGTGTGCTGTTTGTTATGGTACCACTGATTTTGACTTCATGCTGGGTACCTATCTCTACAGATTGTCATGGACCCCACAGGGTGAGTGGATTTCAGTGCATTATTGGTATCAGTGTTGTAGAATTTAATGCTTTTCCAAGTTGATCTTTTTTAACATCTATTCAAAACAAAAATTACTGAGGTACATAAGCATCTGTATTTAGATCTTATAATATTTGGATAAAATGAAATGAATACTAATTTTTGACTTTTCTTTAAATGAAGATCTCTCAGGATTGACGCTGCAAAGCTCAGGTAAGAAATACCACCAATTGCTTATGGGTTAATCAGTGTTATGAATTTAATTTGTATCATCTACAATTTACTGGATTTTTAAACCTATTATTTTTCTTTATCTTATTGTAAGACAACCATTCAGTGTAAATCTCTTTATGGACTCTGCACTTCATGTACAAAGTACTGGAATCATTATGCTGAACTGCTAGGATTAATTCAGAGGTGTGAGAAATGGTGCTAAATTAAGGTTTAGTGATGTATTCAGTCTCCTGAATATGAATGAAAAAGAGAATCACAAGCCTGCAGTTAATTTATTTAAATGGCTCAATTACATTGAATGAAACCACCTTTGTATTTAATTTGCGTGTGAAAATATAACTAAAAAGGAGTCAGTCAAGGAATTATAGTGATTTATTTCTCCTATCACTGACTCACTCACTCTTTCTCTCATCCCAATTATATATATTTTTTTTATGCATCTTGATAGTAAACAAAAGCAGGTTTCACATCTACAACTGAGTCTGGTCTGTATATTTGTTTCCATTTCAGCAGTTGATAGTGAACTGGAATGTGACTTCTGACCTGCTTTTCCTCTTCCTAAACCAGAACATTGAGGACTTTGCCTTGTATCAGCTTGAGAATTTAATATGACACATTTCAGCAAACAGTGTTACCAGCATCTTGAAATAATTTACAGATGAACATTATTCAGGAAGTAGAGGAATTTAGTGTGGAAAATAACCATGATCAGAGGGATATATTTGAATTGGGCACCCGAATCTAGAGAGAGGTAGCGTGGCAAAGTAGTTTTGGAGTATCAAACCAGCTAGTCCCACCCCCCAGCTGACTTTCCTTGCTCTTTTTCTCAGTTACTGGAGATTATCCAAAACTTGCATTGCCCCTGCAAAACAATACCACAATTTTGAAATTTTCAAATTATCTCTCTAATCTCTTCAATTCCTAATTCTCAAGATGATTATTCTCCTTTAATTTTGGTGTCTTGATCATCCACAAATCCATTGGTGATAGCTGGCATAATCCCGAGCTCTGGATTTCCCAGTTGCATTACCTCACCCAACTTATCTCTCTATCTCTTTGCTCCTTTTAAGATGCTACTCAAAACCCATCTTTTTACCAAGCTTCCTAATATTTCCCCTTGTATAGCCAAGTGCCATTTTATTTGAAGTGCTCTAATGAAATGCTTTAGGCTGTTTTGCAATGTAAATGTTGTAAATTAAATAGAATTTGTTGATGAAGAGTTGAAAAAAGGAAGTATCGCTAATGAGGCTTCCATAAATCAGTACTCTGTTTCATAAATCGGCACATCTCTGATTTAACCTGATCTGTAGTGTGGGAACATTATTGAATCTGAAATGGAGATAATTATTCAAAGTGGAGACATTGGAAATTTGACGTGTTCAAGATTTGATAGATCAAGTGCGGTGACTGAGACACTCTCTGGTAGTTCATTTGCTGATCCCTTAACCTACAGTGCCGTTACGTGAAGAATGCTCGTGTGGTCAGCATCTTGTTAGTCGCTTTTGTTATTCCTACTTCATAGTTTCATTATTGTTTAAGGTTATCCCAGCGTGTCTATTGTTTCCAATCTGGAGTGAGGGAACGTGATGATTGCACAGTAGCTGTACATGAAAATACATGAGATTAATAACTATAAAGAATTACGAATGTGAATTCATATCATGTCTTTTTTTGTGTTTTCATGCACTTGTATTTAAAGATCAATTTTGGATGTTTTCAAAAATAATTTTCTATGCATGTGCTTCTGATTGTTTACTTTTCAAACAAAATGTTCTGAAGGAATGTGTTTGTGGGCAAGCCATGTTTCTCTGGGGATTTCTGAATGATGCTTGATCCCAGATTCAGAATTGGCAACTGTTTCAATGTATGGAGCCAGTTTCAGAGGCACTTCTGGTTACCAAAAGAGTTTGTACCAACGTCCTTTCCACAGTAGGAAATAAGAGCATGCCAGAAGTGTGGTCATTTATGTAGATCTACCAGCTCCCTTATGGCCCACAACGTTGGCATGGTAGACATTAGAGGTCTGTTGCAGGGTGGGGATGCAAGTACCTCTCTGTGTAAAGGGCCAAATAATCTTTTTTAAAAGTTGAAGTTTTGGTATACAGCCTTTTACAGTGCATAGTTGTCATGTTATTTGGAATGATGGGCTGCTTGCAATTAGAGCAACAGTGGATGCTAGAAATTAATGGCTGTTCCTTGCACGCAGCATTACAAAGACTTAAGTGGCACACAAACTTGCTGAAAGTTGGACTTTCTTCATTTGTAATGAAATCACAAACCTGACACTTTGCGGTGGTCGACCTGTGTAGTAGAATAAGGCGGGGATGCAGTGGAACAATTATTTTTCTCGACTCTAGAATGTTGCACAAAATATTAGCACATATGCTCAAGTAATCTTGCTTTCACTATATAAAGTTAATTATACTGTATCGACTTTAAGGAACTATTTAAAGATCATCAGTCCTAATGGAATTGTATTCTAGAACAAACCTTGAGGCAAATGAGAGGTGGAGGTATGCCCAGTGATGCAGATCAGCCAAACCATTTGAACAGCTGGAGTTAGTTCAGACTGGTTTTAGGGAGGCCTGGAAGCATGTTTATCTTCTAACTTAAGGAATGGTGGATAATGTGAAAAGTCCTATTATAAGAGAAAATACCAAATGTATAGTATGTTGTTAATAACTTTTCCATTAATTCCAGGTCCAACAAGCCTTTTAGTCAAAGATGAATTTGTAAATGATTATGTGCAAGTTGAAGGACCGCCGCCTCTGATGAATACTGAAGGACATTCTTTGCAAACTATTCAGCATCCACCCAGCACCAGGCAACCAACTGAAAGTTATAGTGGACCAGCCATGTTAACACCAGCAGAGCCCAGTACTCCGAGCACCACCAATTTCCCCAGCATTCCTGTTGCTACCACGAGTAAGTAGAAAAGTGATTGTTATAAGTAAGACTTGCATGTAATGTTAAAAAACTTTCATATTTTATGACATAAGGAATTTTCACTACCAAGTATCATCCTTTTTAAATGTTGTTATATTCTGCATCTCTGCATTGTGCTTCAAACTACAGTGCTGTAAAACTTGTGTAGAATTTTTTGTTTAAACGGCAGTCTCTTTTTTGAATTTTCTGGTAAATCTCTACCAAGACCACTGGCTGCTTTTTTTTAACCACTTTTGTTGGAACTAAAATAAATTGTGTAACAATGTTTCTTACTCTTTTTTTGTGATGGTGATGTTTGTGGCAGAGAAAATAGATTTTAACCAGAGAATGCCAGAAGTGCCTATCTGGTCAGCATCTGAGGAGCCAGAACACAGCTTAACTGCTGTGTATTAATTGCCAGAACAGGATGAGGGCTAGCTATCCTTTTCTTATGTTCTCAGTTCAGCATTCAAGTTTGAGCAGAAAGTAATTTATGATAATACAGCAAAATGAACTATTTTTGGCCATTTAAACATATTTATTTATATTTGCTTTATTTATTTATAGTTGGTTTAGTTTCTATAGGAATGTTTGTAATTGGGCTTCATGTAGTTTGTGTTCTGTACATTACAGCTAGATACGGCTTTCTCTTTTAGGTGAAATGTTAAAAACCAATATCCAGACTGCAGAGTACTTTTGCACAAAGGTGTGAACCTTCCTGGTGTCTCAACTGCTGGGTTGGATTTGTGAACTGATAACTGCTTAGGGGCCAAAGTTGTTTAATTGCTATTTTGTTTGATTTTTCTCATTGTTCTCAAAGATATTTTAGTTAATTATATACTATTAAACCATTTAATTATAGAGTTCAAATGCACGTATTTTTAAATGCTTACTTTATCGGATGGACATATGGAGTGGGGGTGGGGGGGAATGTCAGCTCTGGTAATGGAATAAAGCAGAACATGTAAGAGATTCAAAAGTTCTGTAGCAGCAGTGGAGAAGACCAGAAATAGGCTGTTTAGCACCGGAAGAGTGGCGACACTTGCAGGCTACGCAAAGATGCATTTCACTGTTTTGATGTACATCACAAGATCACAAGACAAGGGAGCAGAAGCAGGCCATTCGGCCCATCGAGTCTGCTCCAAGGAAAGGGAAATAGAAATGAGAAATGGGGAATGGGGGAAGAAGAAGAAAAAAAAACTATTCTAATCCCAATTACCGGCCTTATCCCCATATCCCTTGATATCCTGACTATTTAGATATCTATCTATCTCCTCCTTGAACGCCCCCACTGATCTGGCCTCCACTGCTGTACGTGGCAAGGAGTTCCACAAATTCACCACCCTCTGGCTAAAGAAATTTTTCCTCATCTCTGTTTTGAAACTGTACCCTCTAATTCTAAGATTGTGCCCTCTGGTCCTGAACTCACCCACCAAGGGAAACAGCGTAGCCACATTTACTCTGTCCTTTCCTATCAATATTTTAAATGTCGCTATGAGGTCCCCTCTCATTCTTCTGTACTCCAGCGAGTACAGTCCAAGAGCCGACAAACGCTCCTCATACGTAAGCCCTTTCATTCCTGGAATCATCCTCGTAAATCTCCTCTGAACCCTCTCCAACGTCAACACATCCTTCCTAAGATGTGGGGCCCAAAACGGCGCACAATATTCCAAATGAGGCCTCACTAGTGCCCCGTAGAGCCTCATTAACACTTCCTTACTTTTATACGCTATACCTCTCGAAATGAATGCCAACATAGCATTCGCTTTCTTTACCACCGATCCGACCTGGTGGTTAACCTTTAAGGTATCCTGCACGAGTACCCCCAAGTCCCTTTGTACTTCCGTGCTTTGGATTTTCTCTCCTCCTAGATAATAATCTGCCCGCTTATTTCTGCTTCCAAAGTGTACAACTGCACATTTCCCTACATTGAATCTCATCTGCCATTTCCTTGCCCATTCTCCTAAACTGTCTAGGTCCCTCTGCAACCTTCCTATCTCTTCAATACTCCCTACTCCTCCCTCTATCTTGGTGTCATCCGCAAACTTAGCCACAAAACCATTTATTCCATCATCCAAATCGTTAATGTACAAGGTAAAAAGGAGTGGTCCCAACACCGACCCCTGTGGCACACCACTAGTAACTGGTAACCAACCAGAACGAGATCCTTTTATTTCCACTCTTTGCTTCCTGTCAACCAGCCAATGCTCCACCCATTCTGTTATCCTACCCGTAATTCCATGACCTCTCATCTTATTAATCAGTCTCTTGTGAGGCACCTTATCGAAGGCCTTTTGAAAGTCTAAATACACAACATCTACCGCCTCTCCCTTATCCACCTTACCTGTGATTTCTTCAAAAAACTCCAATAGGTTGGTCAGGCAGGATCTTCCCTTCACAAAACCATGTTGGCTAGGACCTATCCTGCCCTGCGCCTCTAGGTATTGTGTAACCCTGTCTTTGAGGATAGATTCCAATAACTTTCCCACCACTGACGTCAGACTAATAGGTCTGTAATTTCCTTTATGCTGCCTCCCACCTTTCTTATACAACGGAACTACATTTGCGACCCTCCAGTCCTCCGGAACCACGCCGGAATCTATCGATTTCTGGAAAATTATCGCCAATGCCTCCGCTATCTCTAAAGCCACCTCCTTCAGAACCCGGGGATGCACCTCATCCGGTCCGGGAGACTTATCAGTCTTTAGTCCATTTAGTTTTCCTAGCACCTTCTCCCTAGTAATCTTAACTGAACTCAATTCCATTTCGTGAGACTCCTGACTAACCGGGACATTGCTGATGTCCTCCACGGTGAAGACCGATGCAAAGTATTCATTCAATTCCTCTGCCATCTCTCTATCGTCCATTATAATAGCTCCTGCACCGTTATCAATTGGTCCTATATCAACCCGTGTCTCTCTTTTACACCTTATGTATTTAAAAAAAAACTCTTAGTATCCTTTCGAATGTTATCCACCAACTTCCTTTCATAATTCATCTTTTCTTTCCTAATGACTAATAAAGATGTCTTATCTTATTCTCTATTCAATGAGATCTGGTACCTAACTCCATTTACTTGACTTTCCCCTTTTCTCTTAATCTATGAAAATTAAAAAAAAACAGTACATGCTGGCAATCTGAAACAAAAACAGAAATGTGGGAAATACTCAGCAGGTCAGGCAGCATCTGTGGAAAGAGAAAGTTTCAAGTTGAAGATCTTTTGTCAAAACTGGGAAACAAAGTTACAGAAAAGATAGAGAGAGCAATGGATAGGACAGAAGGAAAATTTGACTAGTTGAGGCCATGGTTGCTGTAGGAGTAGGTTGTTAATGGGGGCAGTTAGAACATGATAAAGAAGTATGATGTGTTGCAAGTCAGGGTGTACTAATGGAGAGGAAAAAAATGCTGAGCCAATATCACAGATAATTTATAGCAGAAATGGCCAGTTCTGATGCACACAAAGCAGGTGATTAAAAATTGAAAAATTCCAGAAGGCTGCAATGAGGGTAGATGATATGCTATTCCTCAAGCTTGCATTGGACTTTCTTGTAACACTGCAGGAGATCACGTTTAGGGCAAGTGGGATGGAAAATTTAAGTAATAAATAAGAGGAAGCCCAAGGTTGCCCTGTGGACTGAACATTAGTGCTCAGCAAAGCAGTCACCCAATTTACGTTTGGTTTCTACAAGGTAGATGAGACACTGTTGTGAAGACTGAATGCAGTACACTAAAATGGAAGAGGCGCAAGTGAATTGCTGCTTTGCCTGGAAAGACTGTTGGGTCTCTGCATACAGGGAAAGGAAGAGGTGAAAAGACAGGTGTTGCACCACCTGCTGTTGCACAGGAAAGTACTATAGGATTGGGAGTCATTGGTGGGAACCAGGAAGTGGTGTCTTAGAGATGCTGAAAGTGGAGGGAAATGCAAGATGTATCTTGTGGTGGAGCTGGCAGAAATTACGTTGGGTGGAAAGTAAGAACCAGGGGAACTCTATCTTTGCTCTGTCTGAGAGAAGAAGTGAGAGCAGAGCAAATATATCGTGCTCAGATTTAGAATTAGTGCTTAACCTGCAGTCACTTATGGAAAGGATTTCCAAATTTCTTATCTCTCACTTCATATAGGAATGTCAACTAATTTCTCTCCAGCTAGGCCTGCCCTAGAAAATGTCCACTAATATTACCAGCAAAATTCTCTAGGCTCATAGTTTACAGATTAATTAAATTTCCTGATCATGAGGTGGAAGTAAACTTATTTGCTGAACTAAAATTATGTAATTCTATTGTAAAATGACTTTTGCTGAGTACCTTTGGCTGCCAAATACCACTTATACTTGAACAACATGCATCCTTACCATGGGAACATAACACTGATGCAGGTGGGGCTGCAATCATAGGAATCATTTTTCCCCCTTTCCACTATGAAGGAAGTTTCTGTGGAAAATATCTGACTCCTGATGCTAATTGGATTCTAAATTTTGTTCTGGTTTTTGAACACTGAATGATGGTCCTCTCCATAGATGGTGACTGACCTGATTTGAAAGATTCACATTCATATTAAATGATCATTTTCTGTGTTTAATCCAACTATAGTGTTAACTTTACAAGAAACAATTTCAGTTTTGTCTCCTCTGTATATCCATGATCTCTGATCCTTTCATCAGTTCACCAAAAATGATCATATGTTCATTAAATGTGATTAGTAACCGGAGAACTTTCTTCTGTACCATCATAAATGATCCAATGGATAAGAGTCCTATAATGTAGTTGATCAGTTCAATAGAAGTGTATACAGATTACCTCTGGTGGAGCCATAAGTAAATTCGGCTGTGATGGGAAAAATTGTGGTTATACGTCCAGTAGGATAGGCAGTTTATTCACCTTTCTACTTGATGGAAGGCGGAAAGTTTGTAATTATTATGTGGAATATTGAAGGTTTAAGATAATCTTAGCTCCATTTATTAACCAGCTATGTGGAAGTATTTTCAAAATTATTTCTGATTTCCAGTTACAAACAGATTTTTTTATAACTGATGAATTAATTTAAAAAAACTCTAAATTTAAGAAGCAACCCATGAAATGTGCTAACTCAAAAAAGAATTCAATAGTGTGAATGATCTAAAGACTAAAATCCAAAAAGCTGAAGATGCTGGAAATAAAACCAAGAAATGCTGGTCATAAAACCAAGAAATGCTGGTCATGCGCAACAGGTCAGGTAGTATGCTTGTTGAGATTTTAAAGTTGTAGAGCATGGGAACAGGCCCTTTTTGCCCACTGCATGTGCACCAATCATGCACCCAAGTACGCTATTTGTAACTTTCCTTCTGTAACTCCTGACCTCCACCTTCAGCCAGATTTTGCTGTCACCCACCAACCTTGGGGATAAGATAACAAATAACTGATGGAAGGAGGAACAGAGTTGAGGTTTTGGGTCGATGATCTGTTATCAGCATGGTATATCTATAGACTAGATTTTCAGCAGGACAGGAATCCGCCTTTGTGATTTTTTTTACTTTAAGGGGATCTGGGTGGTCATTAGTTTCTGTTGTGAGTATTCTTTACATTGCAGTAAATCTCAGTCTCTCATTCCTAAAATTAGAGCAAAGGTAATTTTACATTGACACAGTTACAAAGGTAATTACATTGACACAGTTGCCATATAATAATTCATTGGCATTTGAGGTATTCAGTCAAAGTCCAATCATGTGCCCAAGATCATAATTGTGTAAAATGTTAATATTTTCTAAATCATTGTAAATTGTCATTTTAACTTTATCGTCTTTTTGGTGGTCGTCTTGAGTTTGTATAGTGTTTTTAAAGTTCTTCAAATTTATTTCAACTTTAGGATATTATTCCCCTCTAACAGAAGTTAATAAAGAACTTATAAAGGACCATAATTATTCAGAGGTGAAGTTTCATGTAGCTCATCTGGTTCAGCTGGTATTGCAATTCAGAATAATCAAAGTTTATGACGATCGAACACTGCACTGACCCATTACACAATTTTTAGACAAAATTTTAATTGATTGAACAAGATATTTTTTTAAAGACCTGAAATGATGGGAATGCTAGCAGGATGAAAGAGTTAGTTCATATACTGGATTTTATAATTGTGATTTTTATTTCTTTTCCCCTCCAGATTCAGAGTGACCTGTGAATTTTCAACAATTTATTTCTGATTTTCAGTATTTGGGATGACACTTTACCAAAAAAAACCCATTGTTCTTTTGTTATTTATGTTAATGGAAACTACATGAATCCATAGGTTGAATTGTCTAGTTCTGGAGTATAATTGGAACTGCTGTGATTTCTCACAACCTTATTAATTGCAATGTTTTTGAAATTTGGTGAAAGAAAATAAATAATTTTGAAAATGTGTTAATGGTATCCATCGTGGCTAAGTTCCCTGGGGTTGTATTTAGTCTTACGTTCTACTTCATTCTCTTAGGTCAGCCAAGCAACATGTTGCCAGTGAACCACAGTGACGGATTAATACAGATTGCCTCGGGGCCTCAGCAAACAACACAGCAGAATGGCTTTCCAGCACAACCAGCAACTTACCATCACAGTAAGGAAACAATGTTCCAGAATTATTTTTGAGTATTATTGTGATGAGTGATCTGTCTCAAGACCAAATAAACACTTTGGCCACAGATGTATTGGGTCCTCTGTGGCTAAGACTAAATGGCAGTTTGACTGGTTCAATTCAAGGCATGCTTACTACTCTGCTCCTAAACACACAAAGTGTCTTGTCCAAGTTGCATACCACATGCATTGTGTGTTTGTTTGTGTATCTTGATGGTTTCAGAAAGTATAGTGTTAGTTTATGTTGGCGGGTTAGTTAGCACACTTTTCTTATTAATGGTTGTTCCTGCTTTTTTAACTGATACAACTTCAGGGTCTACTTTACAGAAGTTTATTTTGTTAAAAATGAATTGCTTTAATTGCTGTCTTGAGTTCAGTCTGCAGATTCAAAAGTACTTGTACCTGGGGACATAGTATCAAATTAAGAAGTTTTAAAGGAATTTTTTTAGAGTGGCAAGAATGAGAGCAGTTGAAACAGAGAGCATTTTTTTTTAGAGAGGCTTGATACATGTGTGATGGGTAATGAAAGGATGTGAACAGGTGGGAAATGGTAATAGGATGTAGTATGAGAGCTTGGATTATTTGGGGTAAATAACCTGTTGTTATGCTGTTAATTCTATATATTTGCTCATTGCTTGAATTTACTTTTCTACCTGTAACCACTCATCCTAGAGCTGATATGGTTAAATTGCTTTCAAAACATACCAACCTGCCTTGTTCTGAATATTACCAATTAAACTTATTGTTCATGCAAGTTTTTGTCCCATTGTGAGTTGGAACAGAATACAAGTATAGATGTTGGAGTATCATGACTTTATCAGTAATTAAATATTTAAAATCTTAAGAGGGTTGCTATGGAACAAAATTGTTAAATACACTCTCCTCTACATTCTTCATTTTACTTTGCATCAAAGAATGGGGCCATTCATTTTGTTCTACTCCTATTGCACTGATACAGTCGATGATTTGATGATGTTCTGGAAATTCTTTGCACATTGCTCCAAAATTGTGACTCAGGAAATACGACTGGCCAGTTTGGAAATGCATGGTTACGATGAGCTGCTTCAGTTTGTTTGCAGCTTGCGGCTGGGAAATTACGGAGAAATTTAACGACACAGAAGCTTCCATTAAATGCACCAAAAACAAAACTTCAGACAAGAGAAGTTGTGTGGCCTGATTGTAGAAGTGCAGCATCATGAGGAGGAACTGTTCAGAAAGGAGAAAACCAAACACTGTCCCGTTTAATGGCAAAAATCAAAATTGTGGTGGTCAATTTTTGGAGAAAATCTTTACGCTCTTCTCTTTACCCAAGATAGTTTGACAGGAAGTAACAGTGATACAGCCTGCATTAAATCTGTGCTGTTTCTGCATTCGATATAATTGCTGGAGGGATGTGGAGGAAGCAGGGTTCATCCATGAGATCCTGACCTCGCAAAGCCTTTGGCAAGAGGCAACGCAGGTGTGCCTTTTCATCGTACCAGAGATGATCATCCTTTTCACACTTAATTTATTTTAAATCTATGAATATCACTAACTATATTGCTGGTTGTGCTAATTTCATCTTCTTTTAAACTTTGCAAATCAAGAATTGGGTCCAATTTCTTTTGAATGCATCAAACATACTGCAGTCAACTCTTGGTGTGAAGTGCACATGTGCAGGCTAACCAACAGCTTTAAGGCATGTTTAGCTTGTGGTTACTTTAGCTTGTAGCAGCACCCCCAGACTTTCTTCTAGTTCTCACAAAAAAACATTTCACTCAGTTCTCCATGATTTAAAATCATGCCTCATTACCACAATCCCCCTCCACGTCTTTCCTCTCCCCTCAGTAAGAACAGATGAATCTCTTTAGCCTCTTGGATAGGCTAGGAGCCATCCTTGTTACTCCCTTTGAATCCTTTCATATGAATGTACTTGTCCTCCTGGATAATCGATATATGCTGAGATTCCCGCTTCACCTGTTTTTCTCACAGATACCATGACGGCTTCGAACCTTGTAACCATTGAAGATGAAGGTGATGATGAGGATGATTATGAGGAACCCCAGGAGAGTATTCATCCAGGTTCTCCAGGGGATGATCCAGATAACGGGCCAAATAGGTGGAGGTCTTCGAGTTGGATTCCTGAAGAGACTTTGTTTAAAATCGAGGAATGTCACAATGCCATGTTGATTGATGGTTTCCAAAGGATTGAAGAAGGCATTCATGGACTTCGCCAAGACATGAATGAGCACATGGAGAACTTATGTGGCTCCATTGAGTCTCTCCGTACACCCCTGCAACTAATAGGGCAAACCCTTCGGGAACTTCTTGCACATATGCAGTCTAGCCAACAGCCAGCACAAGTGGATTCAGGACTTCACATACTGAAGCGACTGTGGAACCTGGTCCTTCCAGTGTTTCTTAGAAACAGTACTTTGCCAAGCTGAAAGGAGGCCTTTCAAAAAACAAAGAATTAATTGAAGAAAAGACATGGTGTGGGTCGCCATGGGACAGTTTTTATCTTGTACATGTTAGTTTTTCTTGGAAGGTGTGGTCTTGCCTTAAAAAGTGTGTGACATCACATCTGTAGGTTTGGCTTCCTATAAAGGAGGTGCCATTTTCCCTTTTTAAAACAAAATTTATTTTTGCCTTTTTCTATTTTGCTGCACTGACACATTCCCTTCGCAGCCCATCAAATGAGAAATTAAATTAACTGACATAAATAATCTCGTTCTGTCATGTTGTTGCACTGTAAGTTACCATAACTGAAAGTTTAGCTATGTTATTTTAATAACTGTAAAGTATTTTAATGGACTATATAATCTCAAGAACATGTTATAGACATGTCTGAGGATGAAATTACCTTTTCACAGCACCGAGTTTACTCTTCAGTGGCATATCTTGTGGTGCAGTGTGTTTGGTTATATCTGCTGGTCTTTATAAGATTGAAGAACCCCCACCCATGACTTCAAGAACTTGCATCTGAAAAAAGGGAGAACAAAATCAAAGAGAGGGTGGGGCCTATGATGTGTTTGGAATACACTTATAAAGTTATTCCTGACTTTTGAGATCAAAATGTCCATGAGCCAGCTTCATTTGACCTCTGATTAAACTTGCCACACTGGGGGCTGGAAGACTGCAGGACCTGTGATATGTACTAATCCTAGGAAATGCTCCAAGCCTCAATGCCCCCACCCCTCTCTTGCAACCCACCTTGATAATGCAACAGTGATATTATTAATTTTGCACTTAGTATGTTAAAGCGCTGAAAATATTTTTCAGTTTCTGCAGATTTGCCTGGATTGTACGTGGATACTCCTTCGGTTAGATTGGCATTGCATTAGGTGTTGGAATGAAAGGATTACCAAGCTGCTTTGCATTATGTTGCTCTGTCTTGTTTAAGAAATGGTTTGATTTGATTGAAACAGCACCATATCCCAGGCAGCTGTAATCTGCCTGTTGCGTATTGGTAATGACAGCTGAAGTAGTTTGAGTTTTTATTATGCAGATTATGGGGACCTTATCATAGTGGTCACGTTGAATGCGGAAGCAACTTGGGTCCAGGTTTCAGAACTCCATGGATCATGCTTGAGCTCTAATAAGCAATTATGTTAGATCTGTGTTTCAGAATAATTTGGATGTTCACTGATTAACTCCTCTCTTGACTGTGAAGTGTGGGTTCTGCAACTTGGTTGGGATGTTTTAAAGGAGAATGAGTGGTAATATGCATTTGGAAAAAAGATTGTAAAGAGTATGTTGGGGAATGAGGGGAAATGTAATTTGTTCAATTTTGACAAATCTGTTGCTACTTATTATCCAAAGCTTTAGACATGTTGGCAAATTCTATATCCGAAAATAATAAACAGTTAAAATTTCTTTGCTGAGAGGCACTTAGAACTAAAATTTATGGACACTTTTGTCCATAACATAAAGCTGGTTTGTAGAAGTAATTATTCACTTCATCTGTTATTTGACCTACATGCATCAGTAAACTTTGTTTTATTAAAATCTGTTGTGGTGCATTTCATTCACCATTTTTATTAAGCAGGTTTTATTGGATCAACTGACATGAGATTTTTTTTAAGTTCAGTTTTCTGATTCTGCAAATATAAAATGTTTTGTGAAAACAGCACAATTATGAAAAAAATTACAAATTTACAGGTTTAAGTGAGTGCAGTAGAGGGAATTTGAAACAATGGTTTTAATATTGAGCATAATATCTGATTATTTCATAAAGAATTTATATACAGAGCAAGTTACAAGTCCAATAACACATCTTTTATCGTTTGCAATAAAGGTGTATTGTCCTGACAATTTCTGACCATTTGATGTACTTATACCCTATACCGTTGGACTGCTTTCTATCTTGAATAAATCCGGCTTATAATGAGCACCTTTGGTATTGGAATCCTTTTATGTAAGACACTTTGAGATATTATAACAATCTTAATTTCTTTGCATATTATGAAACTTAGCCACTGCCTAGGCTGTCTGTTTCAGAAGGAAAAGAGGGTTGTGGGGTGTTCTGTTAGTAAATATAGAAAGACTGTAAGTAAGTAGCGAAAGACTCGTTCTTGTTTAGAAACTCACCGTGTAACTAGTGATTTTTTAAAAAAAAGTTCCACTCTACCATATTAAAAGTGGTTCTTTGAATATGCTGCAGGCACAGGATTGTCTGTTGATTCCTGATCATCTGTTTGATTGCTGATGATATTGGGTTTCTATTTATTTCACTGAGAAAGAATTAGAATGGGCCAAATTTCCTGGTCCTGTGTTGTAAATACCATGTAATATTAACACTAGGTGTGATTGCCACTTTGTATTTTATTCAACGTGTCAGGCCATTTGGTGACAGAGATTTGTTTATTGGGGTGATGGGTTTTTTCAAATGCATATTTAGCACCTTGACTGGGTAAAGCTATAAATCAAATGAAGCACTAAAAATCTGATGTTTGGATTATATTGATACAAATTATTTGGTTAAAATATATTTAAATATTTCCATTATAATTTTTGTTTTACAAAGATTATATCTTTTTATTATTTTTTCCCCAGTATTTACAAATTTGAAGATTCACCCTGTTTATTACATTTGTAAACTAAATGTTTGATTTAATTATTGTAACAATTCATATGCAACTATATCTTCCCAATTTGTAACTTAACAGATAGCACTACAACTTGGACTGGAAACAGAACAGCAACATTTACTCCTAACATGCCTCATCACCAGAATGGACATCTTCAACACCATACCCCTATACACCATACCGGCCATTACTGTAAGTCATCATTGCAGGAAGTATGCCAATCAAAAAAAAAATTGTGGTTAGGAAAATGGAAGGAAATGAAAGAAATGTTGATGTATAGCATTGTAGCCTATATCGAAAGATTTAGTTTGTAATGTAAATTTTAAATTGCAGCATCATTTTGTGTTTGTGTGCAGGAGAAGCTAATATTGAGTGAAATGATGAGTTAGGAACTTTCCTAGATTCATTACATTTCAGCTTCTTAGGGTGCAACTGTCTTGATCAAAAATTTCAGATTGGAGTCCCCAGATTTGTGTATCATTTTATTATTTGTGAATTTGTATTGTTAACAAAATATTTTTGCATCTATAAATTCAGTCTTTAAAATTTCATATTTGCTTTTGTTTAATCATTACAAAAGGACATTTTTTAAAAAAACTTGCTTAAATTGTATAGAATTGCTTTCAAAATGACTCCCAATCTTGCAAAAGTTAATTGCACATAAAAATCCAAAGTAATTAAACTAGATCTACGACTGACTTGATTTACATTGAAAGTCAATAAAATCAGCAACTCTACACTGAGTTGCTGATTTGGATCTTTAATATACTTTCAATGATATGCACTTCATAAACAAAATAAAGTGGGACAGTACCTCAGCCCTGTTTTCACATTCGGTAAAATTGGGCTGATTTCTTTATCAACTCCCCTTTCCAGATTTGTTCTGCATCTCTTGATTTTTCTAGTGCCTAAAAAAGACCTATTGCTCCCAGTGCTCAAAGGCTGAGCATTCATAGCTTTCTGAAGTGATTCTTGACCTCGTATCCTGTGATTATGATTCCTAGTTCCAGACTCTCAGTATCCCTTTATATATTGTCAATCCTTAGAATTTTGTATTTCTAAGACTTTGCCTCACCTTTTCTAAAGTTCCAGTGGGCACAGACATATCTTCCCCAATCTCTCTTCATTAAGACAACAGCTTATTCTCAGAAAACAATCTAGTAAATCTGCACTATGCTGGCACCAAGACAAGCATATCCTTTATAAAAATGAAATACTGCTGATTCTGGAAATCTGAAATAAAATCAGAAAATGCTAGAAATACTTAATAGGTCAGGCACCATCAGTGGAGAAGAAAACATTTGTTTTCAGGTCAATGACTTTGCATCCGAACCTTTATGATAAAAGGTCATTGACGTGAAGTGCTGACTCTGCTCCAATTGAAGACTCACCTGAGTCTGCTCGGGTATAAAATTAAAACTTGACCCGAGTCTATATGTATACATCTTTCTCTTTGCCCAACCGGAGGCATTTGTGCCCAGATACTGCTTCAAGCCAACTCTGTGTCCATACTTGGAATAGCACTCCAAGCCTGGATGAAGTCACTTGTTAATAATATGGGCAAATGTCCATGCCAAACCATGGCACCAAGGCACACTTGAAGTCAATGGTGGGACAGTCTCTCCCTAGTCCCAGACAAAATTCCCTGTGCACTCTCTTCTCAAGTATCACACTTCGTCACAGTCTCTCAGTCAAACTTGTATTGACACCTAAAGATAATCCTCCTGTCCAGGGTCAAGTATCTCCTCTCCTCCCTAGCCAAGTCAGCAGCCCTTTTCTGCTGACACAATCTTATTGATCTAGATAAAGTACTGAGTTGGGCCAGCACACCCCAACCCAATTCCAAATGTTTAGCAGAATTCAATACAACAAATATGGTCATGCGAGACACTGACAGTCAGACTCCAAAGCCTTATACAAAAGCCGCATGACTTTCTTTTGTAGTCTAACCCCTTTGCAGCTAGTCCCCAAATACAAAATACTTCTAAAAGTCTATGACTACCTTTTAAAATATGATTTTTCTATTCTTCCTACCAGAAGTAATAATCCTCAGTTCTCACTTTATACTTGAAACCTTCGTTCATTTATTTGCCCAGACCCAATTATTTCGCTGACTCATTCCATCATTCTCACAGGTTCACTTTCTTTCCTCAGTGTACGTACGATTGGATGATTTACATGTATTAATATAGAAATGCCAGTTATGACCTACTATCTCAAAAATGACCCATTTATTGTACCTATTATCCAGGCTTTGATGCTAATACATTGTGAATCCCATGAGTTGTAATTTTGTTTGACACCTTACTGAATGCCGTCTTAAAAATTAAAATATTTTGCCTGCAGTTTGTGCACAATGGCTAAAATGAAGCAATAGACGAAAAGCAAAAGAAAAACCTGCAGAACCTGGAAATCTGAAATAAAATCAGAGAATATTGGAAATATTCAGCAGGTCAGGTAGTCAAGAGAGAACAGGGTGATATTTCACATTGATAACCTATCATCAGAAGGGTTCTACCATTATTCTGTTTTTCTGTTTTAATAACATGGCTGGTGTTGTGGCACCATCAATTAATTCAACTATTAAGAGTAACATATTGTAGAGAGGGTGATAATTATTGGTACGTAGTTTAAAAAACAATTGTATATAAAAAGGGTTTTGCAACACAATAAAGAAAGGAAACTGGAAGGAGGACTTGATACACCGTCGGGATTACAATAAATGGGCTAGAATTATTTCTAGACGTGTGGCTATTCCACCTTGAGGTACTGTTGACTAAAGCAGTGTATTTTAACATGTTGAGACTGCTTTTAAGAATATTTAGTTTGCCAGAGTTTGTGTCAGACGTACAGAAACTATAGGCTATGCTAAATGAATAATATTATCAGTTTTGTTCACACTCTTAAAAGGCATCTTTTCTACACATAGTTAAGTAATCTGTGTGTATTTAAGTTATGAAATTACATGCAACTTTCTTTCCTTAGGGGCGGTACATAATGAACTTGCCTACCAGCCACCCATATCTAATCATCCAGGTTAGTAAAAATGAAATCTGAGAATCGCATTAACATTTCTTCATAGATGCTTATAATTTGAATCTTGATTGAAAAGTGCAACTGATTCACTGTTAGTTAGAAGTGGTCAAAGTTTAGGAGTGCACTTGAAGTGATGTCCCAAAGATAGAAATTTCAGTGGTTTTCAGAACCACGTGACGTAGTTTGAGAGATCCATTAATCTTTCAAAGCATAATGAGCAATAAAAGTTATGGTCTTTATTTTTACTTGGTAAAAGGAGCATTATGAACTGGACGATTACATAGATCTTGGATTAGTGAAAATAAATGCATGAATTATAATAGTTTATCATCAAAGAACTCGCTTGTATCCACCTGTTAATTCTGAAGCTTTTACTGAATTTATCCAAAGTTCTTAGTTTTTGATTTTTGAACCTTGGGTTTTTAATTGCACAGTTTATCAAATAAATAATGCCATCAGTGGCCTTTATTAGAGTTAACCAGTTATCTTAAAGCTGTTCCAAAATTTACTGTGAATCTAACTGTTAAAAAGCTGAACAAACAGGTTAAGATTTATATTTGTAATGAATTGATCTGTACGAATGATATGCAAGACAAGTTTTTCACTATACCTTGGTACATGTGACAATAATAAACTAATACTGATATTTGCTGCACCTTGATAAAATGAACTTGGAGGAAGTAAATAATACTTGTATTTCCTAGTAGATTTAGATGTCTTTCAGTTAAGTAATGTGATTGTCATTGTGGGACATGGATTTTGAAATCATTTTATTTCAGATGTTCATGACTTGGGTGGTATGGTGGTGCAGCAGTTAGAAATGCTGCCTTATGGCTCTAGGGATCTGGGTTTGATTCTGACCTTGGGTCTTGTCCGTGTGGAGTTTGCACGTTGCCCCTGTGACCACACAGGTTTCCTTTGAGTGTTCCAGTTTCCTACCAAATATAGAATCATACAGCACAGAAGCAGGCACTTCTGCCCACTGAATCTGCACTGACCAACAAGCACCCATTTATACCAGTGCCAGTTTATTCTACCCACATTGCCATCAACTTGCCCCTCTATATTCTACCACTCACTTGCACAACCAGCACATCTTTGGGAACTGTGAGACAGCGTTTTACTTGATGCATCACTGTGCTGGTAGGTTTATTGGCTACTGTAAATTGGCCCTTAGTGCAGGTGAGGCAACAGAATCAAAAGCAGAAGTAACTTGTGAGAGGGAATTAAATTGCGTGGTTACAAGGGATTAAGCCAAGGGGGAATTGGACTGATTGGATTATCCTTGGAACTAGCATAGATTCAATCTGCTAAATGCCCTCTGTGTGCCCAGTATCTTGGTTATCGTGGTATGATCATGAATCAGATCCAATCTCTCAATCCTTTAAAGTACAGTTTTAACAAACTGCATTCTAGATTTGACTCGCTGGAATTAAATTATTTGTTAACCTTTGAAGAAAATGAACAATAGTGCATATAAGGCTTAAATTTAAAACCATTCTCCTTATTCATTATGCTATGATTGTCAACATTATTGCAATTGATGTCAAACTCTAAGCATTTATTTTTCGTAAACTACTATTAAGTGGACTATTACGTGGAGAACAATCCTGTTTTTTGTTTACAATTTCAATACCAGCAATTTCTATTTATGTGGGAAACCTGGTAGAATGTCCCAAGCCACTTCACAGGAGAGTTAACAATCAGTGTTTTACACTGAGCATCTCTTAGAGTTATTAGAGCAGGTGGCTGATGGCTTGGTATAAGAAGTAGGTTTTAATGAACAATCAGGAGGAAAGGCTGGTTGAAAGATTTAGGGCAAAATTCTAAAACTGGACAAATGTACCACAACTAATGGCTTATTTAAAACTAGGGACAATGGAGAGACAAGAATTGGAGGAATATAAAGTCAAGAGACCAACATTAGGGAAACATAGAAATCTTTGCAGTTTATAGAGCTAGAGGAAATTAGGGAAGTGGTAATTGAAGTCGTGAAGAAATTTGAAAACATGAAAATTTTAAAAATTAAGATATTGTTTAACTGGGACAGAATGTAGATCAGAGCAGGAAGGGACAATGTATCTTTGAAATTTGGTATAGGTTAAAGCAAGGTTATCAGAGTTTTGTTTCATCTCCAGCTTATGGAGGATAGGAAGAGTGTGTCCAGCCAAGTGTGTTGGAATGATCCAATCTACAAGTAAGTAGCATGAAGAGGGTTTCACCAGGGATGAGCTTAGCCAGTAAAGAAACTACCCTCTCCTGCACAGTCCAAAGGCCCACTCAGTATGAATATTTGATATGATGAACTTACCTTTGGAACAGTAGCCCTTTTACCTAATAAATCATGATCACTTGAGGTTACAAAATAAGTAGAGTCTAATTGGGCTTGGGCTGTAAGCAGTGCACCAAGTTATTAAAATCTCAGAAGCACGGTTGCTAATTGTAGTAGTTTAGAACATCCATATTATCCCCTGAATACAAAAGAAAATTGCACAGATTTTCCAGTTAAGAGCTGGCAGTTCCATTTGGAGTCACCAGCTTTGCACAAGTAACTGCGGATGTCGGGACTTTTTACATAAATGCCTTTGCGTGGCTGATCATTTTTGGTGAGAGCTGCACTCCATCTTTGGGCGGTAGATTGGAGTCCAGCAGGGGAGCAAAAACCTCAACAGATTATCCATTCAATTGGGTTGAGAAATCTACCACTAAGCTTGGCATATCCATTGATTTTAATAGAGAAAATATACTGCAGAGAGAAAGGTAAATACTAGGTAATTTATTTGCATTTAATTTGCTTTGATATATGTACATTCGTAATTGTTTCTTAGTATTGTATTTTATTTTTGACAGTTTTGGTGTGTTCACAAACATTGTGTCTTTGGCAGTTAATATGCCAGGGTGTGGTATAACCCTTTCAGAGCATTACTAGGGTTGAGTTAGATGTTTTTGATCAGAAAGGCCCTGCACTGCTTTATTGATTAGCTGAGACCCAGTTTCTTTCTTTCTTTCTTCTAAAAAGAAAAGATTGTGCCTGGGACCTCGTTTCTATTAAGAGCAAGCCACCAGTAAGTCTGAGTGGTTTACTAGTCAAGCTGGTCTAAGATCTAGTTAATTGATGTGAATCTTTGCTAATGCTGTGAATATATTAATTAGACCAGAGAGAGCCACCGATTACCAACTGTTCCACATTTATTATTTTTCCCTATTGGAGTCCTTTTCATAGTCTCGGAAGAACTGCATTCTCTTAAAAGGGGCTTGCTTAAAGAATCCAGTCTGAACTGATTGCAACATTAATAAAGGTAGTCCTGAATAAATCGGGTAAGCATTTCCTAGAATAATAGGGTTTTGAGAATATGGATCTTGTTATCACAAGAAATGGTTGAGGTGTATCGTTTAGTTGCATTTTGGGAGAAATCTCATGAGGGCAATAGAAGAAGGTGCTGATGGAGTGAGATGAAATAAGATGAGAAAGGTGATCATGTTTACCAGTGCCTGAAAGAGTAGTCAAGGCAGAAATCTGCTTTACAATTCAGAAAGTCCATGATAATAAACACAAAGGATTTAGGTACTTTCTAAAGTGCAATTAGCCATAAGGCTAGGGATGAAGAGTTGATCTCTATCTCTATATCTTTTTGGCTGTCATGGATGAAGGGCAAGCATGCTGTACACTTTCTTTACTGCCCTATCTACTTGTGTTGCCACTTTCAGGGAGCTATTGACTTTCACCTCAAGATCCCTCTGTATATCTATGCTCCTCAGGGTCCTGCCATTTACTTTCCCCTCAAATTTGACCTCCCAAAGTGCAACACCTCTCACTTGTTGGGATTAAACTCCATCTGCCATTTCTTCGCCCAGATCTCCAACTCATTTATATCCAGCTTACATCCTTTGATAACGTTCCTCATTGTCCACAACTCCACCAATTTTTGTGTCGTCTGCAGACGTACTGATCAGCTAATCTACGTTTTCGTCCAAGTCACTTATACACATACTTTAAAACAAGGTGGTAGGACCATTCAGGGACATCTGCGAGGGGCTTTCGTCCAAGCCCCTCGCAGAACCATGCCAATTATCCTCAATAAGGCTGTGCTCCCCCCCCCACCTTTTTATACTGGCTATCTCCCCTCTGTCTTTCCAGTCCTGATGAAGGGTCTCAACCTGAAACGTGGACTGTCCATTTCCCTCCCTAGACGCTGCCTGACCTGCTGAGTTCCTCCAGCATTGTGTTTGTTGCTCCAGATTTCCAGCATCTGCATTCTCTCGTGTCTATCCCTAAGAATCCTCTCCAATAGCTTCCCTATCATTGATGTAAGGCTAACTAGCCTATAGTTTGCTGGATTATCCCCATTGCCCTTCTTAAACAAATGAACAACATTGCCAACTCTCCAGCAATCTCCTCTCTTGCCGCTCTCAAAAACTTGGGATAGATCTCATCAGGTCTGGGGAATATATCCACGTTACTTTTTTTTCAAGAGACCCAACACCACCACCACCACGATATCGACATGCCCTGGAATATTAGCATGTTCCACACTGATCTCACCTATCCTCCATGTCCTCCTTAGTGAATACCAATGCAAAATACTCATTCAGTACCTCTCCCACTTCCTCTGGTTCTAGGCGTAAAATCCACTCCTTTGTCCTTGAATGGTCCTACCACCTTGTTTTAAAGTATGTAACAAGAAAACCTTGGGATTTCCCTTAATCCTAGTCACCTAGAGCTTTTCATGGCCCCTTTTAGCCATCCTGATTCTCTGTTTTGAGTTCTTTCCTGCTTTCTTTATATTCCTTAAGGGGGCCTATCTGATTTCAGCTTCCAACTGAAAGACATTCTGAAGGAGTCTGATTTAGGAGGTCGTGCTGTGGACCACTGTAATGTTGAGGTATTTTGGTTTGGCTTCCTGGCTTATTCTCTCAATACAGAACTCAACATCTGGTTCATTGTTCGGTGGGAAGCAGCCACTGTAGCCTTTTCTGGATAAGGCCAAAATTTTAATCACTGGAAGCTGTGTATTAAGGTCTTGACTTAAGAGTTCACTGATGGTAGAAAGGCTTTTATGCTGGATATTCAGAGCAATACTATTTATCTGCAAGAAGCTCTTGACATAGCCACTGGAATATCTGTCATGAGTAGATTAAAAAGCTTCAGAGCTAAGAAGTTGCTTTGAGAGATGTTGGAGATGAGACTTCTACATCTGTTCTGGCCATTCATATACATCTTAGTAACCAGACATCACGATTAGAAGATGGATCATTTATTGAGGTAGGCTCATATGAAGGAGCTTGATGAAAGGGTCCTGTCTCAAACAGAAAACGGGTCTTCAACATGTGTTGCTTCAGTGTGGCTGGTGAGCAAAGCTATCTGCTTGCAGTTTGCTTTCAGACAAAATTCAACCAATTCTGCTGGAACTGTGCTTTTGCTGATGTCCAAAATTGTTGATGTTGGGTGTCAGTGGCCAGATTTATGACGTGATGCACCATGTGGTTTCTGGAAATGACCAGATAAGAGTCATAGTTATACAGGATGACACCAGGCCATTTGGCCCAACTTGTCCACGCTGACCGAGATGCGTATCTGAGTTAGTCCCATTTGCCTATGTTTGGCCCATATCCTTCAAGGCTGTTTCTTTCCATACACCTGTCCAAATTTCTTTTAAACATTGTAATTGTCCCCACTTCTACAGCTTCCTCTGGCAGCCCACGTTAGTGTAGCAGGGGCAGCATGGTAGTGCAGTGGTTAGTGTAACGCTATTACAGCGCCAGTGACTCGGGTTCAATTCCCGCTGCTGTCTGTAAGGAGTTAGTAAATTCTCCCCGTGTGTCTGTGTGGGTTTCCTCCGGGTGCTCTAGTTTCTTCCCACATTCCAAAAAGACATACAGGTTAGGAGTTGTGGACATGCTATGCTGGTGCCAGAAGCCCAACACCTGCAGGCTGCCCCCAGCACATTCTCAGTAACGCAAAAAGACACTTTTCACTGTGTTTTGATGTACATGTGACTGACAAATATCTATTTGTGTGGAAAAAGTTGCCCCTTGGGTTCCTTTTAAGTCTTGCCCCCCTCAGCTTATTTACACCCTTTTTGATTTTATGTACCTCGATACGGTCATATGATATTAGTAGCATACATGATGTGGCCATGAATATAGCCTGAGATTTTGTCAAGAAACTTCCATCCAATCACATTGAACTCTGATTTAGTAGTGAAAGGTTTGTGGATTTAAGAGGGTCTTTCTCTCCTTGCAGATTGAAAGAGAAATGTATAATTTACAAATCTACATTTAAAATGGATGATTGAGTTATTGTTATTGGTTTATTATTGTATTGGTTTATTATTGTCACGTGTACCGAGGTACAGTGAAAAGCTTGTCTTACAACCGAATCGTACAGGTCAATTCATTACACAGTGTAGTTACATTGAGTTAGTACAGAGTGTATTGATGTAGTACAGGTAAAAACAATAACAGTACAGAGTAAAGTGTCACAGCTACAGAGAGAGTGCAGTGCAATAAGGTGCAAGGTCACAACAAGGTAGATCGTGAGGTCATAGTCCATCTCATTGTATAAGGGAACCATTCAATAGTCTTATCACATTGGGGTAGAAGCTGTCCTTAAGTCTGGTGATACGTGCCCTCAGGCGCCTGTATCTTCTACCCGATGGAAGAGGAGAGGAGAGAGAATGTCCCGGGTGGGTGGGGTCTTTGATTATGCTGGCTGCTACACCAAGACAATGAGAGGTAAAGACGAGTCCAAGGAGGGGAGGCTGGTGTCCGTGATGCGCTGGGCTGTGTCCACAACTCTCTGCAGCTTCTTGCGGTCTTGGGCAGAGCAGTTGCTGTACTAAGCCGTGATACATCCAGATAGGATGCTTTCTATGGTGCATCAGTAAAAGTTGGTGAGAGTCAAAGGGGACAAACCAAATTCCTTTAGCCTCCTGAGGAAGTAGAGGCGCTGGTGAGCTTTCTTGGCCGTGGCATCTACGTGATTTGACCAGGACAGGCTGTTGGTGATGTTCACTCCCAGGAACTTGAAGCTGTCAACCCTCTCGACCTCAGCACCATTGATGCACGTTCACCGCCCCCTTTCCTGAAGTCAATGACCAGCTCTTTTGTTTTGTTGACATTGAGGGAAAGGTTGTTGTCATGACACCATTCCACTATGCTCTCTTTCTCCTTCCTGTACTCCGACTCATCGCTGTTTGAGATACGGCCTATAATGGTGGTATCATCTGCAAACTTGTAGATGGAGTTAGAGCAGAATCTGGCCACACAGTCATGATTGTATAGGGAGTAGAGTAGAGGGCTGAGGATGCAGCCTTGTGGGGCACCAGTGTTGAGAATAATCGTGCTGGAGGTATTGCTGCCTATCCTCACTGATTGCGGTCTGTTTGTTTAGAAAGTCAAGGATCCAGTTACAGAGGGAGGTGTTGAGTCCTAGGTCTCGGAGGTTGGTGACAAGCTTGCTTGGGATTATTGTATTGAAGGCAGAGCTGTAGTCAATAAACTATAGTCTAACGTATGTGTCTTTACTGTCCAGATGCTCCAGAGCTGAGTGTAGGGCCAGGGAGATGGCATCCGCTGTAGATCTGTTTCACCGATAGGCGAATTGCAGTGGGTGCAGGTTGTCTGGTAGGCTGGAGTTGATGCGTGCCATGACCAACAAGGAACAGGCCTGATGTGATTATTTTGTTATCCTGTGATTGTTTTCCATTTTCAGAAATGTGAAAATTCTAAAAATGAAATAGTTGACCATTTGTTGGGTTACAATATTTTTATTCTTGCTGAATGTTTAGTGTTTCTAACGTTAATTAAAATCTTAAAAGTACTTACGTATTTCACAAATCCATGTAATCCATTTTCTAGTTCCTGAATACTGGTGCTCTATTGCCTACTTTGAGATGGACGTACAGGTTGGAGAAACATTCAAGGTGCCATCTAGCTGTCCTGTGGTTACTGTGGATGGATATGTGGATCCTTCTGGGGGTGATCGCTTCTGTCTAGGCCAGCTCTCCAATGTTCACAGAACCGAAGCCATTGAAAGAGCCAGGTAAAAACAAATGGAGGGCAAGGGGTAGCAGACTTTAAAGGTTTACAAAAGTGAGCAAAGCTTAGTGTAAATTTTTAATGGCTTAATGAATGTGGGAATATTTCAATAACACCAGAAGAGCTCTCCCCACAATTGTACTTTTCCTGCTGTTTTCTTGGAAAGGAAATATAAAACTGGCAGAATTGATGCAGCTTTTGCATGGTCATTTATAGAATCTATGAGAGTCCAAGAAATGGAGTTTAAAGTTTCTTCACTGTTTATCTATGTTACCACTGACTCAGTAGATGGAAGTTCTCCAGCTTCAAATCAATGGATTGCATGTAATTTCTGACTTGTATTTTTCTTGGAATAAAATATTTTTGTGCATTAACTCCTTTATCTTTCTCTGTATCTAACATTTTCTCTTTTTACTATGCTACTGATTCCTAAACCTCACCATTCCTCAAACAGGTTTTTTATCTCCTATCACCATCCAGTAGTAGCCTTCAGCCATGCAAGTCCGTCACTCTGAAAATACACTTCAAATTCTTTCTCCTTTTGAAGCCTATACATTTGACAAAGCCCGCATAAAACTGTGCCTATCAGAAGCACTTTAAGATGTCTTATCTTGCATTGCTATATGTTCAAATAACTAAACTAATACCCAGCTATGTCTACTTGAGAATAGATATCAAGACAAGTAGATAAAGGGAAGCCAGTGGATATTAGCAAACAGTATTTAATAAGAAGCCACATTAAAAACTTACTACATAATTTAAGAGCTTGCATGGTTGAGATTTATATGTATGTTCACAGATAAAAAACAGTAGGGATATGTGGGTCATTTTCAGGTTAGCAAACTGGGCAACTAATCAAGTTGTGACTGGTGGAGTGTCTTGGGGATCACTGTTGGGGACTTGAGACTTGGATTGAAGGACAAGTTAGTAATTGATGTAAAAATAGATTGAAAAATAATTTGACTGAAGAACATGGAAGAGTCTATGAAGATTATAATTTTCTGATTCTGTTTGGCCCGAATGTAATTTTCAATTACTCTTCCAGCTGTGAAAGTCTGGGAAGTTGCTGATTGTTTCAAAACAAAATTGAGAAATAAATTTTTTGAGGAGGTGACCAAGGGTAGAACAGTGGATGTTGCCTACATGGATTTTAGTAAGGCATTCAACAAGGTCCCTCACGGTAGGTTCATCCAGAAGATTAAGATGCATAGGATTCACATTGACTTAGCCATTTGAATTCAGAATTGGCTTGCCCGTGGAAGACAGAGGTTAGTGGTGGATGGGTCTTTTTCTGGCTGGAGGTCCATAACTAGTGGTGTTCCACAGAGATCTGTACTGGGACCTCTGCTGTTCGTGATATATGCGTGTGTAAATGTATATATGTAAATGACTTGGATGAAGCTGTGGATGGGTGGGTTAGTAAGTTTGCAGATGACGCAGATTGGTGGCATTGTGGATAGTGTAGAAGATTGCCAAAGGATACAGTGGGATATAGATCAGTTGCTGATGTGGGTGGAGAAATGGCAGATGGAGTTTCATCTGGGCGAATGTTGCACTTTGGGAGGTCAAATATAAAGGGAAAGTACACAGTTAATGGCAGGACCCTTATGGAGGGATCTTGGGGTTCAAGTTCATAGCTCCCTGAAAGTGGCTGCACAAGTTGATAGGGTGGTAAAGAAGGCTTATGGCATGCTTGCCTTTATTAGTCAAGGCTTTGAGTTCAAGAGTCAGGAGGTTATGTTGCAGCTTTATAAAACTCTAGTTAGGCTGCATCTGAAGTATTGCATTCAATTCTGGTTGCCCCATTATAGGGAGGATGTGGAGCCTTTGGAGAGGCTGCAGAAGATATTTACCAGGATGCTGACTAGATTGAACATAGTTCAGCACTGGACAGGCTATTCAGCCCACGATGTTGTGCCGCTCTTGATGCCAATTTGTACTAAATATCCTCCTCCTGTGTATCATCCATGTCCCTCCATTCCTTTCATATTCATGTGTCTACTAAAACCCTCTTAAACTCCACCAAACTGCCTTCATCCACCACTACCCCTGATAATCTATTCCAGGTAACTACCACTCGGGGGGGGGGGGGACGACAAAAAAATTGCCCCTCACATCGCCTTTAAATTTGTTTCCCACCCCCCCCAACCTTAAAAACATGTCCTCTGGTGTTTGACATTTCTACCCTAGGGAAAAGATTCTGATTGTCTACCCTATCAATACTTCCCATAATTTTAAAAACATCTATCAGATTTCCCCTTAGCCTCCACTCTAGGGAGAACAACCCAAGTTTGTCCAACCTTTCCTTATAGCTCATGCCCTCTAATCCAGGCAGCATACTGGTAAACCTCTTCTGCACCCTCCCCACAGTGTCCACATCCTTCTTATGATGGGGCGACCAGAATTGAATGTAGAGGTCCAAATGTGGTCTGACTAATGTTTTGCATTGCTACAGCATGACTTCCCTACTCTTATACTCAGCACTCCTATCAATGAAGGCAAGCATGCCATAAGCTGCCTTTACCATCTTAACCACTTGCCTAGCCACTTCCAGTAAACTATGGACCTGGGCCCCAAATCCCTCTGTACCTATTAAGGGGTCTACCATTAACTGTATACTTTCTCCTTTCATTTGACCTCTCAAAGTACAACACCTCGAACTTGCCTGTATTAAACTCCATCTGCCACTTCTCTGCCCATATCAGTAACTGATTTATATCCCGCTGTATTCTTTGACGATCCTTTTACACAGTCCACAACTCCACCAATCTTGGTGTCATCTGCAAACTTGCTAATTCATCCCTCTGTTTTCATCCAAATCATTGATTAATATCACAAACAACTGAGGTCCCAGCACCGATCCTTGCGGAACACCACTAGTCACAGACCTCCAGCCAGAATAACAGCCATTCCACCCCCACTTGGTCTTCTATGGGCAAGCCAGTTCCGAATCTAAACTTGCAATTCACCCTGGATCCCATGCATTTACCTACCATGAGCGACCTCATCAAATGCCTTACTAAACTTCATATAGATAACATCCACTGCCTTACCTTCATCAAACTTCTTTGCTCGTCAAAAAAAACTCAATCAAGTTTGTAAGGCGTGACCTGTCCTGCACAAAGCCATGCTGGCTGTCCCTAAGCAGGCCATGCCTTTCCAAATACGCATAAATCGTATCCCTCACTATCCTCTCCAATAGCTTCCCTACCAATGTGGTGAGGCTCACTGGCCTATAATTACCTGGATTATCCCTATTTCATTTCTTGAACAAGAGCACAAGGGATTAGAGGGCATGTGTTATAAGGAGAGGTTGGACAAACTAAGATTGTTTTCTCTGGAGTGGCAGAAGCTCAGGGGAGACCTGATAGAAGTTTATAAAATTATAAAAGGCATAGATGGAGTAGACAGCCGATATCTTCCCCAGGGTTGAAATGTCTAATACTACAGGGCATGCATTTAAGGTGAGGGGAGAAAGTTCAAAGGAGATGTGCGAGACAAGGATTTTTTACCCAGAAAGTGGTGAGTGCCTGGAGTGCTCTGCCAAGGGGTGGTGGTGGTGGAGGCAGATATGATAGAGGCATTTAAGTGACTCTTAGATGGGCACATGAATATGCAGAGAATGGAGGGATATGGACCATATACATCCTGATGAGACTTGATAATGTAGATGCTGTTTTCCTAGTGGGGCTGCCTAGAACCAGCAGCCATGGTCTCAGGAGAAGAGATTGTACTCTTAAGTCTGAGACTGTGGAAAGAAATTCTCTTCCGGTTGTGAATTTTTGAATTTCTGAACCCATGAGGGCTGTGATGGCTGAGTCATTGTAATTCAAGGCTAAGATGGACTTCTTTAGACTAAAGGGAAATAGATAGTTATGGGGATTGGCCAAGAATGTGGAATAGAGAATAATGATCAGATCAGCCTCAATCTTATCTTAGTAAATGATAGAGCTTTGTTAAAGCTTGGGAACAGCGTGTTGCATGTTGTTTTGAAGGTTAGGGTTCGTTGGCCACTGTAAATTGCCCCTGGTGTAGTTTGATGGAAGAATCTGGGGGTAGAATAGGTTACAGGGAAAATGTGGGGGAATGGCATTGTTTTGTGAGCTGACGTAGACTCAGTGGACCAAATGACATAGTCTTTTGTCATAAGGAAATATGAATAACCTAATCATTTCAAGTTACTTGGTAATATCATGCTTGATATGTGGTGAAGCTATGGAACAGAAAGGAGCAGAAAGTATCAATGGGAGTTGTCCCCAAACAGTAATGTTAGGTATGGTAATTGGGAAATTAGAAGTGCATGTAACAAGGATAATACAATAATCATAGAGAACTAACCTACAAACCAAAATTACCAATAATAATGTGCAAGATGAATTCATCCTGGATATAGTGCAGGAGATGATCTTCTCATTCTGTATATTGAGGAACCAATGAAGCAACAGGCTATTTTAGATCTATTACTGTGCAATAAGAAATGGTTAATTAATAATCTGGCAGTTATGGTCCTTCAGGGAAGAGTAATTATATTGTAATAGAAGTTTAATGGAAAGCCATTTAGTTCAATTTGAAACAGTCTTCTAAACCAAGCAAACTACAAAGGTATGAGGCATCAATTGACTGGTAAATTAGGAGATTAAATTAAACAGTATGGCAGTAAACAAGCAAAGGATAACATTTATAAAAAAAAATTAGTACTTGGTTCACAACAAATTTTCAAACCCTTTAAGGCACAAAACCTCAATTTTCATGGTTAACAAGAGAAGTTAATGATATAGCCAAGGTAAAGTCTTTAATGTTGATAAAAAGAGCAATAAGCTTGAGGATTGGGAAAGAAATTGATAAGGAAAGGGTATGTAGAAAGCATGAATAATCTTGTAAAAATATAGAAACAGATAATAAATGCTTCTATAGATGTTTTTTAAAAAAAAGTTCACGTGGGTTCGTTACTGATGAACAACATGTTATATTGGGGATTGAAGAAGTAACAATGAAATTAAAAATTTGGTCTGTTTCCATGAAAAAAAGATACAGAAAACCACCTGGAAATAGTGGAGAATTTAACGTGCCTGAAAGTTGATAAATCACCAGGATCTGAAGATCCCAAACTTTTATAAGAGCCAGATAGGGAGGCACTGGATGCCCTACTTGTCCTCTTGCAAACTTCCAAGATTCTAGAACAGTTAAGGCACAAAGCGTTGAATGGTTTACTACAACTTCTTATGTTCATATGTTCACTTCTGTAATTGCACTTTTTTTTTATCAATTAGAGGATATACAAGGCATTTCAGAACTTTTCCACTAATATTCTTTGCTAGGCCATGTGAAAAAGGGAAATAATATTTTAGAGATCCATTCAAAGACGTAGGAACATAGAAAAGTACAGTGCAGGAATAGGCCCTTTTACCCACCATGTGTCTGTCAACCACAATATCAAGTTAAACTAATTTCATGTACCTGCACATGGTCCATATTCCTCTATTCTCTGCTTGTTGGTGTGTCTGTTTAAATGCTTTAATGTTGCTATCATATCTGCTACCAAGTGCCCTGGCAGTGTGTTCCAAGAACTTGTCACTCTGTTTCTAAAAAAAAATTAATTGCCTTGCACCTCTCTTTTCAACATCCACCCCCCACCTTAAAGCTATGTCCTATAGTATTTGACGTTTCCACACTGGGGCAAAACACTCTATCTACTCTATCTGTACCTTTCATTATTCTATCAGGTCGTTCCTCAGCCTCCGATGCTCCAGAGAAAACAAACCACATTTGTTCCACCTCGCCTTGTATCTAAAACACTCCAACCCAGGCAACATCCTGGTGAACTTCTTCTGCAGCTCTCTAAAGCCTCCACGTCCTTTATATAGTGTGGCCACCAGACTGGTTAGGCTACATTTGGAGTATTGTATACAATGACCAGGGAAATATGTCATTTTGCAGAGGTTTGAAATTTCCTTTAGAAGCAGGATTTTTCTATTTGCCTTCAAAAACAAGCTATCATCCGTCTTGTCCATTAAAACAAAGGAGCTACATTTAGTAGAAGACGAGTGAACAAATGGAAGTTTTCGATCGCCGGTTCTATTGTTTTGTGCAGCATATTTCTGGTTAATTGGGGAAAATGAATACCCTTTGACATTTGGGAGAACCTGGGCAGTGGTGCATGACATGAAATCAGGCAGGATGGTAGCTCTTTAAATCGCAGTCTGGATCTCAGGTTTGTTCTTTATGCAAGTGTGCCTGGCGCCATTTTAATGTTTTGAAAATCTGAAGAGGGCAAAATGCAATTTAACTACTGGATTGTATTTGCAAATAAAACAGACTATGGCAACCAGAGCAGCTACTTAGTACTGAAATGATGCTCTTGGAAATTATCCACATCTGTAAGACTCTGGCTTATTAATGCCTGACTTAAACGGGAACCATTCATAAAAGGCAGAAGTTTCAACATTTGTGCTCTTCTTCTCCTATCTGTAAAATGTCACCTAGATTTAAAATACTTGCACAAACATTTGCATATTTCCAGTTTTCAGGTCTGTTAGTATTAGCTTGTAAACTCTGTTCTTCCTTTTATTTCCTTTATCAGTGGATATTTAAACCACCTTCATTTGATTTTGCCAGGTTACACATTGGGAAAGGTGTGCAATTAGAATGCAAAGGGGAAGGAGACGTTTGGGTACGATGTTTGAGCGATCATGCCGTTTTTGTGCAGAGCTACTACTTGGATCGAGAAGCTGGGCGTGCACCTGGAGATGCAGTTCATAAGATATACCCAAGTGCATATATTAAGGTTTGTTAAATTGGATTAACTGCCCTTTTGGCTTCACAAGTGATGAATATACTATTTTTAAAATAAATCTGTGTTGTTTCATAATATATGCATCCAAATTCATTACTCATTATGTTCTACAGTTTTTTAAAAAAGGATATGCTCATATTATGCTGCTGCTGTTCTCATTTTATTTTCTCTAGGTGTAGCCCGTTTCTGATGAATCTTTCTTTCAATTCCAATTTCACTTAAATCATTAAACCATTTCTACATGGCACATCTTTGGATTTTGGGCAATTAAGGACCATCTGTCCTGTTTGATATTAGAAAAGGATTTTAATAGAGAATCTGAGACCTGCTGACAAACTTCAGGACTACACTTTGTTTCTCAGATGTCTATTAATCATTCTTTTGGATTCAAGTGTTGCCAGCAAGGACAGAATTTACTACAAGTCCTTAGTTATCATGATAAATAATATACTAGAATGTTTTATAAAGAAGTTGGTCTTTAGCCATTTAAAAGCAAGAGAAACTACACATGCTGGAAATCTGAAATAGAAAATGTTGGATGCACCCAGTGGGACTTCCCTCTAAAAAGATATTGACCTGAAACATTAACTCTTTCAGCACACATTCTGCCTAACTGCTGAGTAACTCCAATGTTTTCTGTAGTTATTTAAATTGTTAAATTGGTTTATCATTGTCACCTGTACTGAGGTACAGTGAAAAACTTAGTTTTGCATGCCATCCATACAGATCATTTCATCACATCAGTACATTGAGGTAGTATAAGGGAAAAGCAATAACAGAATGCAGAATAGCATTTTATGGTTACAGAGAAAGTGCAGGCAGACGATAAGGTGCAAGGCCATGACGAGGTAGGTTGTGAGGTTAGAGTCCATTTTATTATATAAGGGGACCATTCAGTACTCTCAAAACAGTGGGATAGAAGCTGTTCTTGAGCCTGATGGTATATGCTTTCAGGCTTTTGTATCTTCTGTCCTGGGTGGATGGGGTCTTTGATTATGTTGGCTGCTTAACCAAGACAGTGAAAAGTGTAGACAGAGTCCATGGAGGGGAGACTGGTTTTTGTGATTTAGGTTTGAGACTAGAGACTGGGAAATGAAGAAAAGTTTTTTTTTAAAGGACCAGTGAACTCTTAGTTTCTCTTCTCTCACTGGAACCTGTTCCTCACTTCCACTTTACACATTCCTGACCATTATCTCATTTCCAACCATGTCCTTTGACCTTTCCAACCCCCAGCTTCACCTCCTCTCTCTCCCCCGACCCCAAATTACCCCCATAACCCTGTCCACTGCCACTTCTCTCTTCCTCCCTACTACCTCCCCCCATCCCCCTTCCAAACAAATGAGTTATTAATTCAGATTCATTGAACAGTACTGCACAGGAACAGGCAGTTTGGCCCACAATGTTGTACCGAACCAATTACATTAGTAATAAAATGCCCAACTAAAGTAATCCCTTCTGCCTACACAATGTCCATATCCTACCACTTTCCCCACATTCATGTGCCTATCCAAGAGCTTCTTGAATGCACCGATTGTATTGGCCTTCACCACCACCCCAGGCAGCACGTTCCAGGCACCTACCACTCTCTGTGTAAAAAAAAAAGAACTTGCCCACTATCACCTTAAATGCATGCCCTCTGGTATTAGATATTTCAACCTTGGGGGGGAAAAGATGCTGGCTGTCTACTCTATCTATGCCTCACATAATCTTATAAACCTCTATCAGATCTCCCCTCAGCCTCCACCGCTCCAGAGAGAAAAAGTTTGTCCAACCTATATTCATAGAACATGATGCCCTCTAATCCAGGCAACATCTTGGTAAACCTTTTCTGCATCCTCAACATCCTTCCTATAATGGGGCGACCAGATAAAATCTTATAACTTTAGTTAGGCCACGTCTGGAGTATTTTTGCTTAACTAAAGTTTTATAAAGCTGCAGCATAACTTCCTGACTCTTGAACTCAGTGCCTCGACTAATGAAGGCAAGCATGCCATATGCCTTCTTTACTCCCCTATGAACCTGTGTAGCCACTAATGTCTCTTTACATTTGACCTCCCAAGGTGCAACACTTCCTATTTGGCTGGGTTGAACTCCGTCTGCCATTTCTCCACCTATATCTGCAACTGAACTATATCCCGCTATGTCCTTTGCCAGTCTTCTACGCTATCCACAACACCACCAATCTTCGTATCATCTGCAAACTTACTAACCCATCTATCTACATTTTCATCCTGGTCATTTATATACATCACAAACAGCAGAGGCCCCAGTACAGATCCCTGCAGAACACCACTAGTCACAGACGTCCAGTTTAGGATAAGTCCCATCGACTACTACCCACTGTCTTCTACAAGCAAGCCAGTTCTGAATCCAAATGGCCAATTCACTGTGGATCCCATGCATCTTAATCTTCTGGATGAGCCTCCCATGAGGGACCTTGTTAAATGCCTTACTAAAATCCATGTAGACAACATCCACAGCTCTATCTTCATCAATCACCTTCGTCACCTCATCAAAAAATTCAATCAAATTGGTAAGGCACAACTTGCCCTGCACGAAGCCATGCTGACTGTCCCTAATTAGGCCATGGTTTTCCAAATGCTCATAAATCCTATCCTGAAGAATCCTTTCCAGTAACTTCCCTACCACTGACGTGAGACTCACCGGTCTATAGTTACCAGGATTATCCCTGTTTCCTGTCTTGAATAATGGAATAGCTACTTGCCAGTTCTCTGGGTCCTCACCTTTGGCTAGAGAGGACACAAAGATATTGGTCAAGGCCCCAGCAATCTCATCTCTTGCCTCTCTCAATAATCTGGGATATATCCCATCAGGCCCTGGGGACTTATCCACCTTAATGCTCTTTAAGAAACCCAACAGTACCTCCTCCTTTATCTCGCAATGCCCTAGCACATTAGCATGCTCCACACTGATCTCCCTATCTGCCAGGTCCTTCTCAGTAAATACTGATGCAAAGTACTCATTAAGGACCTCACCCACAGCATCTGCTTCCAAGCACATGTTTCTTCCTTTATTCTTGAGTGGTCCTACCCTCTTGCTCTTGATGTGTATATATAGGAACTAAGGAAATAATCTGGAATTAACAGCTTTTATTGGTGATGTTGATCGTGACGCTACCAGATTGGCACCTATTTTACTAATATCTTTCTAGGATGGGGGCATATTTAGGAGAGCTATGCCACAGGCAAGTCGTGCAACAGACAGAATCATAAAGATTAGTTGATGTCCTATGCTACTACATAATTCCACAATTTCTCTGTCATAACAGCTAGAGAGGCAGAGCTGAAGTTTCAGTGCAGTGCCACAGAATCCCAATCAATTTTGCCAGGTTCTTTGTTATATTGTTGAAATCATCTCCTCACTCTCCATTCAAGGTCTTGACTTCAGGACCAATCTTATCCCCTTCCATAACTACCTTGAAACACAATTATGGGTACTGTTCCCAAAATCTACCCCAACCAACGCTTCCACTGCCTGCCCAGTTTTATTTTCTTAGAGAAGGTCGATTACAGCCTGGCCTATAGTAGGACTCAACGTTGTCTCAAAAAACTTTCTTGGACGTACTTAACAAAGTCTCTTGCACTGAAATCCCAATCAATCTTGGGGAAAGTTTAAAATCCCCCACTACTGCAACCCTGTTGCTCTTGCACCTTTCTGCAATTTGCTTCCATATTTGTTCTTTCAATTCCCATTGACTATTGGGAGGCCTGTAGTATAATCCCAGCAAAGTTCTACCAATATGGCCTCATTGGACAATTCCCCCAGGATATCCTATCTAAGTACTGCCGTTCTCTCCAATCAGTATTGGAACTCCCCCTCCTCTTTTCCATTTTCCTCTGACACACATGAAACTTCTATACACTGGAACATTAAGTTGCCAGTCCTGCCCTTCTGTCAGCCATGTTTCCGTGATTGCAATACATCATAATTCCAAGTGCTGATCCATGCTCTGAGCTCATCTGACTTGCCTGTGAGGCTTCTTGCATTAAAGTAAATGCACTTGAGCCGGCCAGATCTCTGTGTTACCTAACCTGCCTCTGCCTGCTCTGTCCACAAGATTTGCTTGATTTATTTTTCTGCAATTTTCTACTGCAACCTACTGCACTGCTACTATGCTTGCCACCTCCCCTGTCAAATTAGTTTAAACGCTCCTGAGTAAAAACCTATTTGACCTTGGCTTCATTAATCAAGCTACTGCAGTTGAGTCTGCTCATGAAAGTATTGGCAGGACAGATCAGTGCAAGGAAGATGTCTGTTATAGTGTGCAATACTGCAGTTGTACTAAATGGTATCGGTTCGACTCATCCAGCAGCTCAAACTGGGTGTCCATGAGGCTTAGGCTCTTGGCAGCATTAAAATTGTATTCGGTCACAATCTGTAACCTAATGGGCTAGAATGTCCTTCATTCTTCCCATCATCAGCCAGATGTGCTCAACCAGATAAAGCTACAACACAGGACCACAGTTCTGGAACCAGCATGTTTCACACAGCTAAACTATAAGATCATTGCTCTATAGTTCTGCAACACCCAGTTGCAGATGCTGGTGGGCAATTACATTACTAGAAAGGGAGGAGAAGGTTCTGTAAGATCTCAGTATAAAATGCGGGAAATATCCAGCAGATCAGGCAGCAGTTGTGGAGAGAAAACAGAATTGATATTTCAGCTTAATGACTTTTAATCCAAACTCATCCATCCTTAATGAAAGTAGAGCAGCTGAACACTCAAGTGCAAAAGACTGTGTGAAGCACTTCCCATCATATTTTTATCAGAGGTAGTGAAAGGATAATTAGTCTTGGCCTAACGCTGAGTTTCCCACCAATGTGGAAGCCATTAATGATTCGTTGCACTGGAGTTGAAAACATAATCAGTGTGTTAGTTGTAGCAAAAGTCCCCAATAATATCCTGGATGTAATGCTGAAGGCTTGTGCTCCAGACGAAGCCAGCCTCCAGCCAAATTAGTCCAATGTGGCTACAACACTGGAATCAACTCAACAAAGTGGAGAATTGTACATGTATGTCCTTCCACAGAAGGCAAGCAAATCCAATCCTGCTAGTTACTGCCCATCAGTCAATTCTCAATTATTCCTAAAATGATGGAAGTTATTGCTGATGTGCAACACTTACTAATAATCTGCCAAGAGATGTTCAGTTTAAATTCTGCTAGAACTACTCAGTTCCAAACCTCATTGTAGTTTTGGCCAAACATTGTGAAAATAAGCGACTTCCAGTGATGAAGTGAGAGTGACTGCCAAGAATATGACACAACATCTTACCTGGTGCTCTTTCTGGGGTAGTGGAATCTGTTTGTCCCAAGCCTCAGAGCTGCATTGAAAATGCAAAGCCATCTCTTGATTATGTTTAAAACAAAATGTTCAAAAATTGCAGGACTCTTGAGAGCTTGGTGAGTGTTGATGATAACAAGCCACTTTGGGAATGGACACTTAAGTGTCCCACCAGTACCCCCCTCTACCATAGTCTGAAAAGTTGCCCATTTGGTGAATTCTGGATGAGCTCTGTTCTGAATGAACCAAGAGTTTCCTTGGAGGGGAAAGCTGAGTGCTTGTTATTCTGAGTCTCTTTGTCTTGAGCTGTTTATATTATAACAAGCATAATACCTGTTACAAAATATGAGCACTTGTCTTGGAGTTTGGCTATAGGTGTTGATAATTTGTGTGGGCTTTGAATCTTGGGTGTGCGTGAGGACACTTTCCTCACAAAGGCCAAAAGGATCCTTTCTAAATATATTTTGAAGTTTTGTAAAGTCCGGACATAGTCATTTTAAAATCTATTTTGTTTGTGTTTCAGGTGTTTGATTTGCGTCAGTGTCACCGTCAGATGCAACAGCAGGCTGCTACTGCTCAGGCTGCAGCCGCTGCTCAGGCAGCAGCTGTTGCTGGAAACATTCCTGGACCGGGTTCAGTGGGAGGTATTGCCCCAGCTATTAGTAAGTTACCATGCCAGCTGGCATTTTTGTATTTTCCACAAAATGTCCCTATCAGAGCCATTCCTTTGACCAAGCTTTCATTCTTCATTAACATTATAGAGGTTCATAAAATGATGATGGACATGGATAGGATAGGTGGTCAGTGTCTCCTTCCCAGGGCAGGGGAGTCTAGAACTAGCAGGTACAGGTTTCAGGTGAGGGGGGGGGGCGGGGGGAGAAGATGTAAGGGGGATCTGAGGGGTAAGTTTTTCATACAGAAGGTTACCTGGAATGACCTGCCAGAGACAGTGGCAGAGGCAGACACAATTATGATATTCAAAAGACATTTGGACAGGTACTTGGATCGGAAAGGCGTGGAGGGATATGGGTTTAGTGCAGGCGGGTAGGTTTAGTGAAAATAGACATCACAGTCAGTATGTAAGAGGTGGACTGAAAGAGCCTATTTCTGTGCTGTACAATTGTAGTGATTTGCAGAGAATGTTCATAGAGTTACAATTGGCCATCGTTTTGGGATAATGCAGTTATTGACAGGGTTGTCTAGTTTTTCCTCAAATTTATCTGTTGTTCAACATTCATTTCATAAATTGGCCTGGATTGTGCTAGACCTGGCCTGGGCACCTCATTCACCTTTTGCAGGATTCATGACATGGTGCTTGCCTGTACTGCTGCACAGCTCTTGAAGTCCCACTGGCGTCACTTTCATGGCCATTCTGTGAGCTGCAGCGGTGACACAGCTGCAGACAACAATCAGTATGGCCCAGCTCACTGATCAATATTTAGAAACAGATGGAAAACATAGAAATATCTTTTAAAAATAAAACACATATATTTGAAGCTGCATTTATGTGCAAATTAATTGAAGATATTGATAATTAAAATCTTAAACTCCTTTTACCCAAAAGTTGGTGCCTCATTCAAGTGAAAGTGTATCTGGCCCCTCAGCTCAGTATGTTATGAAGCTGTCCCTTGATACAGTATGTCAGATGATGGTCATGTATGCTGCCATCTGACTTCTGATGCCTTCTGTGCTGCAGTGTGCAGTTGCATAAGTCTGGAGTATGCTGACACTGAACCACAATAAAGTCTTTGATAAAGTTCTACATGGTAGGCTGCTATGGAAAGTTAGATCACATGGGATCCAGGGAGAGCTAGCAAACAGGATACACAATTGGCTTGATGGTAAGAAGCAGGTGGTGATGGTGGAAGGTTGTTTTTCGGTCTGGAGGCCTGTGACTAGTGGTATGCCTCAGGATCCGGTGCTAGGCCCATTGCTATTTGTCATTTATATCAACGATTTGGATGAGAATGTACGAGGCGTGGTTAGTAAGTTCGCAGATGACACTAAAGTAGATGGTGTGGTAGACAGTGAAGATGGTTATCAGGAATTACAGAGGGATCTTGATCAGCTGGGTAAGTGGGCTGAGGAATGGCAAATGGAGTTTAAATCAGATAAGTGCGAGGTGTCGCATTTTGGGAAGACAGATCAGGGTATAGGATCTTCACAGTGAACGATAGGGCTCTGGAGAGTGTTGTAGAACAGAGGGACCTAGGAATACAAGTGCCTGGTTCCCTGAAAGTGGCATCACAGGTAGACAGGGTGGTAAAGAATGCTTTTGGCGCGCTGGCCTTCACTCAGGGCATTGAGTATAGGAGTTGGGATGTTATGTTTCAGTGAGGCCGAACTTGGAATATTGTGTTCAGTTTTGGTTGCCCTGCTGTAGGAAAGATGCCATTAAGCTGGAAAGAGTGCAGAGGAAATTTATGACGGTGTCGCCAGGACTCAGGGCATTAAGCTATAGAGAGAGGTAGAGCAAGCTAGGACTTCATCGGAGCTTAGGAGAATGAGGGGTGATCTTATAGAGGTGTATAAAATCATGAGGGGCATAGGGTGAATGCACACGTCTTTTTCTCAGTCAGAGAATTGAGAACCAGAGGGCATGGTGTGATGGAAGAGATTTAATAGGAAATTGAGGGGCAACTTTTTCACCCAGTGGGTAGTCCATATATGGAATGAGCTGCCAGAGGAAGTGGTTGAGGCAGGTACATTAACAACAATTAAAAGAAACTTGGGACAGGTACATAAAAGGAAAGCTTTAGAGGGCTAGTGGCCAAACATGGGCAAATGGGACTAGCTTAGATGGGCATCTTGGTCAGCAGGGACCAGTTGGGCTGAAGGACCTGTTTCTGTGTGTATGACTACAAATGTACGACCAGCTCGCTGTTAGTCTGATCCTGCCCAGTGTTTGTTTAGGTTGTGATTAGCACACGAAGTATCCCTCCTTGAATTGTAAACATTCTGCAGTAGTGCAAGTCCTTTGGCAGGAACAGTATTTGCTGCTTCCATATAAGTGTACTATGAGAGTTTAGACTTAAGTTTTTTTCTTTTTTGTATTGGTACAGTTTAGTCTATTTTTTACACTTGTCACTAATATGCATTTGACTCTTTGGTACCTTCATGTAGTTTTTAACTTCAGATGCACACTGCCGTTTTTAGTGTCATGGTCCTTAAGATCAGTGATCTGTGCTGGTCAGTAGGTGCTCCCATGCCTCCTTACTGTGAATGATGTGCAATATTTATTTCCCAAAGTATCAATGCTAGAAAAAAAAAGTAGAGACCCTTTCTGTTAATCCCCGTTTGCTTGGTCAAATGTCTTAACAAATGGTGGTAAGAACATTATGAATGTTTCATCTACTGAACTTGTTTTAGTTACTTTTCTATCCACTGCAGACTGAATTTTCTCAGTCTTTTCTACAGTAAAGTACCAAATCTTACATGTTGATTAGGAGAGAAGAAATAAAATGTTGATATTTATCTGCTGGAACGTATTGGTGTGGAAAGTTGCAAACCATCATCCTGATAGCTGGAACAGCACTCACTTTTGCTCCTGACATGTATATATACAAATCCATTCTTTTCTTTAAAACCAGAAGGTTGGATGTTTGCCTATTTTGTGGCGGGTAGTTGGGTAGGCAAGGAGAGAAGGGAAGAATGGTGGTGTAGGGCACAGTTAATTTGTTGCCAGGGTGCCCCAGACCAAATTGTCTCCTTGGATAATGTGATCAGATCCATTTTTTTCCCAGTATCAGGCTTGATCTGTATCCCTTATTATGGTGGTGCTGAATTGCATCCATCTGGACAGTGTTGTGCTGCACCTCACTTGGCCCACCAGTCTTCATTAATTTTCCCAGTACAGGTATGATGAGTTTCCACTCCCAAAATCATTGTTCCTGAATGGGAAGGACACTGATTATGGATCAAGAAATCCTGGTTGCAGAGTGTGCTGTCAAATTTGTAGCAGGTTCCCAAAATGCTGAGGAAATTTTGGACCGGTCTTTTGAAGTTAAGGTGCCACAGAGTTGTCTTTGCTTTTCTGCTTCGTCTTTTATTCAACTACTACTTTCAGTGAGCCAAAGTACAGTTGAGAGGTTTGTGTATAGATAAATCTATGCTTCACCATTTTCCTCACAGTTCTACTGTTACCACAATCTGGGAAAATGAATAACATGGAGACACCTACCAAAATGGTCTTCGGATCTCAAAACTTTAATTGCTGGAGGATGCATGTGTCTATATCAGTTCTGTGATGCTAAGCTAAATACTGACTTGCTTCACTTCCAGAATTTGATTTGATGGAGAAAGATTATTTCCCAGGATGGGGTTTGAAAATTTGTGACACAAGCAAGGCAGTATTCATTGCTCATCTCTAAATGCCATGAGGTCATTAAGAGCCAGTCATGTAGGTGAACTAAAATTGCACATAGTAGGTCAGACCTGTTGGAGTGGACGGTTCCCATCTCTGAAAGATGTAAGTAAACACATGATATCAAAGTGGAGGGAGTTATGTGGAGAAATCGGAATAGTTTTCTCTTGAACACTTAAGGCTAAAGAGTGAAGTTTTGAAATGTTTCAACAGACAAAAAAGGAAGATTCTGAAGTGTTTTGGCGAAAGAATTGCAGGAGAAAGGAGTTGCATTTTTACACCAAGTCGTTCAGATCTTCAATCTGCAAGGGTGGTAGAATCAGATTCCATAGTAGCTTTCTAAAGGTGATCGGTCATGTGAATAGAATTTGTGTGGTTATGGAGAAAAGGATGGGGTGCACACAGACTGAAAAGCCTTTTCTTATCCTATAACATCTCAGTCCACAAATTTTAATTTTGAAATTCGAAATGTTGGGATTTGAAATTTTAACCTCTGGCTTGCATGTTCAATATCAAAGAAGATTGGAACACAGAACTATCAGCTTTGTGGGGCATGTATGAACAGCATTGAAGATGCATAATGAGATGGACCAATGCCCATTGATGGATCTTGTCACTTTTAATCACCATTTCCTGCAGAAGAGTTGGTTTTGAAGACTAGATGATCATTTTTATGTTTTCTCTTTCCCATAGCGTTTTGGGAGATGGGGAAGGAGGCCATGTTTTATTTTTGCATGTTACAGAGCTGTTTACTCACATAGAAGTCCTCCAAATTCAACAAAAAGGCAGGTGAACCACTTGGCGTCCTCTCCCAGGCCAGCATCCCCAGTATTGAGGTCTTGATTGCATTCAGTTAGCTACACTGGACAAGTCAGGTTGTTCTGGAGATGGATGTTCTATTCCAAGCTCTCTCATGGAAAGAGATTACCAGATGGACAGAAGAAAAACAAATCGAGCATGTGCTTAGTCTTCTTGAAGAAATGCAACCTCCCCACTGGGATGGTATTGAGAACCTCGAGGCCATGCATCAGGAGCTCACACAGGCCTTGCATAAGGAGTGAACCACCTCACATACTACCCATCCGCCACTCTCTTGGCCACCACCTGCTCCATCTTTGGCCTCATTAGCCATCTCAGAACCAACTAAACCAGTGTGGATGGAAGTCATCCTCAATTCTGAGGGATTGCCTAAGAAGAAAGAATGGACTTCAGCATGAGTTAGTGAGGGGAGAAAGTTGGTGAGATAGTTAACAGGTTATATCATACAAATTATTTCACTTACTTGAACACTAATGGAGGTAGCTAGTAATAGTGCAAAAAATCTGTTCTTTTTATTTATATTTGTGGTGTTACTAGCATGATCCACTCACTGCTACTAAATTGTGTGCTATTGAATTCAGCCTTGTAGATGGAATAACTTACTAAAACTTTTCAGTGCAATATGTATTTTTTTATACTTCAAGCATGTTACAATTGAAAGTGTACGTCTGACCTATTTCCACATGTAGCATACTAAATGGCAGCTGGTTTGTACATTTGTCATCTCCGCAGTACCTGAAGTTGACATGGTTGCAAACTAGCTGTGTTCAGAGTTTTGAAGAATGTTATGATATGGTTCCTATAAACTGCGTTACGTTTAGATTGTTTAACTGCTAATTGTGATAACCAGATAAGATGGAACTAAGATCATCTAATCAGTATTTCTGCTTGATTGGGAGTATCGCTGAAATGGTATTCACTTCCACTATTGAAAGCCACCTAAAGATTTGTCCTTTAGACTTGACAGAACAAAATTTAAAAAAAGTAGCAAAACAAACGCACACAATATTACAGGATCAGTATACACTTGGAATGTATCAGTGTGCCAGACAGAGGGTCTGACAGCTGCAGCTTTCAGGACATTCCCTCTGTAATTTGTCTAACCTGGTATAGATTTCCAGGCCCTTCAGTTTTTAATTCTAACAATAATACTCCCAGTTAATTAAAAAGGCACTGCCACTTTTACACAAGCTTTTGCATTAATCTAAGTTTTATTTTCAGGTTTGTCTGCTGCAGCTGGAATCGGAGTGGACGATCTGCGCCGTCTATGCATTCTCAGGATGAGCTTTGTTAAAGGCTGGGGACCTGATTACCCAAGACAAAGCATTAAAGAAACCCCTTGCTGGATTGAAATCCACCTACATCGTGCCCTTCAGTTGCTGGATGAAGTGCTTCACACCATGCCAATTGCAGAACCACAACCCCTGGACTGAGTTGCTCTGTGGCAGTCACTGTCTTGCTTGGGTGGGGTGGGGAGAAGACTAGAGTTCCGCCTTGCTTAAAAACTGATGTATTTTACCATTGTTCAGCATATTCTTTCAGAACAAAAAGGTATGCAAAAAAAACCAAACAAAACTACTGTTTATTTTCTCTCAAGACAAGAAACCCAGTATTTTAGCTTATGTCTTTGTTTTTTTTTATACATATGTTGAAACTCCACCAGTATGGTTCTCAGCTTGTATTATTTGTAACAGACTGCATTTTAGTTACCAGGAATAATGTCCTACATATAAATTCTATGAAGAATGCTTAATTTGGTTTAGCAACAGGCTGTTCAATTATTTGAAGTGAGATACTTTTTCCGAGTCCAAGTTGAACTTCTGCGGTGGTGGGGGGAGGGTGCGGTTGGGTAGTGGAGACTGAGGTTGGTGGGATGAAATGTAGGAGTGCGGATGGATTTATTTTTGCTGCCTGTGCTGGAAGAGGCAGCACAAGTAAAGGGGGGATGTATTTTAAGTTAAGGAAAGGACATTGTTTTTGATTTATGTTTTAGAAATTTCCAGAGCAGTCAAAAACTGATTTAAAACTAGGAAGATGGTTGGCAACCTTGTATAGCAGTGGAGTTCATGCATTATAGCAAGGTGACCAGTCTCTAGCTACTCTTCACAGATCCAGGCTTTCTTTATTTGCAAGAACACCTGTATTGGCACTTTATTCAAATTTTTTTTTATATACTGCACCCTTGAGAGATCTCCTCTGCAGAGAGTTGTTTGTATTGTACAGTTTGTTGTTCACCATTAATATAAGTTAGCTTCCTTATTTTTTAGTTTGAATTTTCTTTGATTTCTTTTTTTTTGCATGTGGCCATTGTTTACTAACTTGCTTTGGCCAAAGTTTTCAGAATGCACACAGCTTATGATCAGAAAGGAGGTTCAAAAAGTACTTCTGATCAAAGGGGAAAAAAATAACTTTTATAAGGAGTCCAGATCTTGTTAATAACACTAAAACAAAAGGTGGAACTTTTTCCCCATGTGCTATTCAGTAGTATCTGACACTGAAACATCTGTGTTCTTTGTTTTCTTTATCCCCACCAACTAACCCATTCTATTTTAACCAGTTACGGGGTGAGCAAGAAAAGACTAACTTTGTCAGTGATGTTCCCTGTAAGATGGGTCTTTTCAGCATTTGATGATGGTGAATATTGTTAAGAATTGCAGCCAAATTAAATTTTATTTTGTTATTTTTAACAGGTCATACTGTATAAATAGATGTTTTGAACTTCATTTTATAAAAATTGTTCAGCAGTGTTGATCCTTAATGCAATTGGCCCTAAAATGGTTCTCGAAAAATGACATCACCTCAAATTGCTTCTACCATTATCACCAGCAGTGTTACAGAGTGCAAATATTTTCATCAGATGCAACCTAAATTTGGACATTCAGAATCTGAATTGTGTTATTAGATGTTTTCCAGTTTGGTTGGGCATAATATACAAGTTTCGAGCATTATCCTTTACTGATATCCAAATTGGAGCAAAGAATGAGATGCCCAAAACTGTGTGTCTTTGAATATTTCACATTATTGAAATCTAAATTATTTTATTTGGTGCTCTTGATTGCATCTGCTGATTGGTTTCTGTGAAATACAATGATACCACCATTTCAGGTGAAACCAAATCTAAAATGAAGTGTACCTCTTATGAAACATTTGTAATTTTTACAGGAATTAAGTGAAGATAGGAAGCTATCAATTTACATCTGTTTTTAACAAAATCACATTGTCTTTGAAATGCTTGTCTATATTGTTGAATGTGTGACCATCCAGGAATGCAATGAATCATAACATGAGTACAAGATTTTTTTTTGCACACCCCTCCTTAAAATGTTGAATCTGGAATTATGTGCTTTCTGGTTACTAGCTATTATTTAAATTGCAAGTGATTTGTTATTGTAAAGTTTCTAAAACTTTAAGGGGTAAGGGGGAATTGCTGGCAAACTTTTTTTCCTCCCTTTTTTGATGTGTATGTGTGCACATTTCTCAAATTCTTTACACTATGCTTAGGCACCATTTGTATCTAGAGACTACTAGAAACCAAGTATTATTAGGTAACTTAAAACAACACATGGTAAAGGTCTGAAATATCTATCTAGGAATAGTAAAGATGGCCCTTTTTCTTGCATTAGAGTTGCATTGGATTATGGTATTTATTAAAACTAATGTGCAAGAGATCGTGCAGTGACATTACACGGGTTAGAATGAAATAATAGCAATGAGTTCCAACGAGATGACTGAGTGCCTGTCTCGCACATGTATTTTAATTTGCATTGGGGGGAAAATTGTGATACCTTGTACGTAGACTTATTCAGAATACTAATTTTCTTTATTTAAATTTAGGAATACTTTTCAGTTTGAAAGTTACAAATACCCAACTTTTAAAAGCTGAATAAAAAAAAACCTTGAACTCATCAAGCCCAAGCTGCTTTCTGTGAGTCCAGTCAGCATTGTAGGTTCTTATGATTGTCTCTTCTAGTAAGTGAGCAGGTGGAAAATACAACAAAAAAATCCTTTCACACAAGAGATAACAGCCTTGGAAGGGATTACCAATCTTTTAAAGAAGGGAAAAATATGGCATCTACAATTTATTTTTGTTGTAATAGACTGACCAAGGCCATACATGTTGACTGAGCTCAATTAAGACTTGAGAAGAATAATTCATTGTGCATCAAAATAGCAAACTGTATTTGTCCATATTAATTGTTATCCAAAATTAAGATTGTACATGTTACTTTAATACCAGATCTTTTAACAAGGCTTTATTAGTGAGTCAGGCATTCTGAAGAGTGTTATTTTGAGTCACTGTTTGATTGGTGATGGGATGGCATTGACTGCACATGGCAGCACTGGAAATCTGTCTGGGGTAGAACAATTTTAACAAAATGTCATTGAATGTTTTGGTTGGAGCAAGTAATGTATGCATTTTATCTTTTAAGCAACTAGTATAAATAAAATATTTGCGAAGAATAATACTTTTCATTTATACAGCCTCTTTCTTAAAATTATCTATAAATTTAGATATTTTATTCATCCTGAAATATTGTACATCTCCAAGTAATGTAGACTGATTCAATTATTCAGTAGGTGTACACTGCAGTAAATGATTGATTTGTATTGGTAAAGTTAAAGAATCAAGCTTTCATATGGCCCCCTAATACGGTTTGTTTAGCAAGTTTAAAATGAAGTACATGAAAAATTCATTAATGTAGTGTGACTGTTTATTAATCTGAATTATGATCATCTGCCAAGGATGGTTTTCTGATCTGCTTCTGTGGTGTTCTAAGTACACAGTAGCACACCTAGATCTCATTGCAAGATACTTCTTGGAATGTTAGTTTTTCATTGAAATTTCTTCCTTAAACAGGCTTCCCTTGTTGTTTTTGGTTGACCTCAAGTTTATACTCTAATTTGCACTAAGTCCTGTTTGCCTGTCATTTCTTTACTTGTTGACCAACATTGGATCCTGGTTAAACAGTACCTTGATTCTTGAATTCAAATGCCTCTAGCTCATCAGTAACTGAACTCCACTATGAGGGATACGGTATCGGTCAAGTGCTCCTTCATTTTTCTTCTGCATTGTTTAGTCCTAAATGGTGGAAGTTTACAGGTGGTACAAAAATTGGTTATAGCATTAACAATGAAGGTGCCAGGTGAAGCCTGCAGGAAGACAGCAATAGATAAGGTAGGCTGAAAATTGAATGTATTTGGAGATAATACAGTGGTCTCAGGCATCATACTGGGCAGCCCAAGGTGGGGATGACTTGCTTCCACCTTAAGTTGTGGCTGATAAGCCCTGCGGAGGGGATCTGCAGGCTTTGATGCAAATGGATCATATACTGTATGGTGGTGGGAGAGGTAGATGACAACTTGGGAGATTCTGCTCTTGTCTTTGCTTGTTTTTGTATGCTCCCTTCAATGATACTTGATGCTTCATGGCTTTCCTGAAGCATGTCTATTTTGAGCAGTCACAGGTCAGGCAGTTCCTTGAATCAATGAGGATGTTAGTTTTTCAATGCATCTGAAATTGGTTTCTCAGACCTGACTTTATACGATGCATGAGCAACTCTTGCATTCGTTTCCTCAAACTCCATTTCTAGAATAGGTCACCGACTGCCCACAAAAAGCTGGTTACACTTCATTGAAGTGTTTTCTGTCCTGGAAATCTATGTTAGAAGTGAGAGGACACCTGACCACTGTGGCTGGCTGAGAATAATTTAAGCTTCAGTTTCAATGCCTGGAAGAGGATGTTGACCTTTGAATTTGGAGGATTTTGCAGTAGTGATAGTGGTACCCCTAGAGTGCTTTCAGGTGCCTGTTGTATAGGTAGTCCATTGTCTCTGAAGCATGTAGAAGGATGGAGATCATTATTACCAAATACACAAGGCTTTGCAGGCACATTGAGGAAATTCCCTTGGCTCCAAAGAAAAATTATCTGTGTTTTCCAGAGCTTTGTTGCAGTTATTGTTTGGGTGATGGTTGCATCGTAAGGGGTATAAAAACAGGAAAAGCGCAGCAGCGGCTGTGGAAAGAATAACATTTCAGTTTGAAGACCCTTCACTGGAACTAAGAGAAAGCAAATTAGTCTTGATAAAGTAAAGGAGGGTAACAAAGGGAATGGGGTAATGTACCCGCTTATCAACACATTGCAAAGGTTGATATCATAGAGTCTGACTTAATGAGACGTGCCCAGAATATAGAGATGAAAAAGAGGAATGTCAAGCATAAAAAAGTTAAGAATCCTGCAGGCTAATAGTGCAAGAGACCACAAACAGATCAGTGCAGAGAGCAAATTAAAATGGCAGGCAACCAGCTCAGGTCAATTCTGCAGCTTGAGTGCCAGTGCTCTGGTTTCTCTTATGTAGAGGCCACATTGTTAACACAATGCAGTACACTAGATTGTACCAGGAACTACTGCCCTACCCAATCCTTCATACTGGTATGCCAGCAATTTAGTATTTTGCACCAGTTTACCAATACCCCAGTTACTACCATACCCACAGCAAATTGTTCATGGGTGTAGAGAGGTTGCCTGTGAGTGAAGATTAGGGTGAATCTCCATGCTGAGCAGCTGCACCAGTGTGCTAGGGGGCTGCACCCTGACCAGTGCAGTGAGTGGGGACAGGCAGCAGCTGCTCCATGTGTTGACAGGCCACCTGGAGCCTAGTCTCCCTTGAGCACTGCTGTATCCCCTTCCATTAGTTTAGCTGCACTGCACTCAGCAGCCTGGAGATTTCTCTGTAGTAACCAGCTCAACAGCCAGGTATCACCCTTGGGTGCATTCCTAGCATAGCACTGGGATTTATTAACTTTATGCCTGTAGAATGTGCTTAATTGCAGATTTTAAAGATGCACCACAGAAATGTGACCTACCTTGTGACTTTCTGAAACACTTCCAGCCAGTGGCACTAATGAGCAATGCTGCAACCCATCTGATGTCTTGCCAGCATTCAGACATGTACCATTTCTCCAAGCAATGGCTTTTAAAAATATGCAAAACATTTAATTTTAGAAATAGTGATGCCATACATGAATCACAGTTCCATCAGCAATAACTATGCAAAACAGGGTGAACAGCTGACCAGAATGAAGCAACATTTCTTCGGGGAAAATGATACTTTTATATGAATAACTGCCTCCACATCTAACTGACAGCTGGCATGTTCTGACCTATACTTAAAGAATGCAATTGTCTGCTATATTTATCCAAGTCATAAAGAATTATTGAACACATCAAATTACATCCCCAATCATAACTGAACAGGTTGAGCAACCCAGCATTTACTAAGAAGCACAGACCCCATCTGCAATAACAGTAACAATGAAACTAATTGGATTGATGTGGAGCAAGGGAATCAGTCTAATCCTTTGGTCAAATTCAATCTTTCACCTTGGGAACAGCCAGTTCAACCCACTGGTGCAGTACACACTCCATTGTACAAAAATACCATATTTTGCACAAATTTAGAGGAGGCATCTCCACCAATACCAACATGTTAACCAATGTTTAGCTATTACTCTTAACCAATCCAAGACAAAGCAGCACATGATTAGTTGCTCTATCCCTTGTACTTTCAAATCTCTGATTGATTGGGTGGTCTCATGCGTTAAGGCTGTGTTTAAATGGAGATTGTATGAGTAGGCTAATTATCTCCAATTACCAAATTCATCATGGGGGTGGGTGGGGGGAGGGGAGGGGGTGGAGGAAAGAGGGAAAAGCGATGTCTTTCTCTCTCAACCAATCCAGATCCATATTAACTGATGTAAAAAAATTAAGCAGCAATATTTCAGGCTTTGTCCCCATGTCTGACCACTTCACTATAAAACCCATTCTGGTTCACAAATGTTCTTCTGGGGGAGGAAATTTGCCATCTTTATCTGATTAGCCTTGTGTGTGATTCTGGCCCCACCCATATAGAGTCTTAACCACATCTCAAATGACCTGTCACCTTAATCAGACATACACAGCGATCGGGGTTCAATTCTGCCACTGTAAGGAGTTTGTACATTCTCCCCATGTCTGTGTGGGTTTCCTCTGGGTGCTCTGGTTTCCTCCCACATTTCAAAGATGTACAGGTTAGTAGGTTAACATGGGTGTAATTGGGCAGCGTGGGCTTGTTGGGCTGGAAGGGCCCGTTACCATGCCATATAAATGAAGTTTAAAAGGTTTAAAAACAACATAAGTCTTGAATGAGGGAATCTACATCATGCTGGACTTGACACAGGGGCAGTCACCCAATCATTTCAGTGGATGGGGAGAACAACTGAAGTATTAACTTGCACACAAACCATCAAACACTATTTTTGAATTAACTTGTATAAAGTCAGTTCATTGATTTAATTTTTTTTTGAATACTTCTAATGCAAGAGATGGTATCATTTAGTGCAAACAGTCCTGCTATCAAATGGGCTCACCATTTAGAATCAGAATGGCTTCACACAACAAGCTGACACCAGCAGATCCAGGTAAGTTATTTTCTGCCTCTTAGATCAGTTACCAGCACAGAAGGGTCATCATTGGTTCTGTCCCAATCCTAAACTCCTAACTGCAAGACCTTGTGTGGCACCTGATGAAATACTTCATGAAAATTAAAATACAGTACATCCACTAGGGCCCCTCATTTCCAAGTTAAAGTCATTAGAATTTGGAAGTTGTTTTGATTCTGCCCATTCAGTATACTACCATGTTTCTAACAATATTCTGCCATTGTTCTTAGATTTTATGCTGAATGGTATTAAGTTTCTCTTTTACTCTCTCTTTCTTGAATTACTACATTTGGTCCCTTCTTCCTAGAAGATAAATAGCATCCCTGTGACACCCCACTGGCTACAAGAAAATTATTTATCCCTTGGTGTCTTTTTTTTCCCCCCTGTTTGTTAACCAATCTTCTATTGATTTCAAACACAACTGCTTGAACTTTAATGTTGGCATCTTAACAAATGATTTTGGAAATCCAAACGCACCACATCCACAGTTTGCCTTTGTTCACCCTGCTAGTTATATTCTCACTGAACTTTTATTAATTTGTTAAGCATGGTGTCCTTTTAAATAAAACCATGCCCATTCTCGTAGTTATTTTACGCTTTAAGTGTTCTGTTATCAATTAATAGTAACTGCATTGTTCCACCCACTGATATTAGGCTAACTGGTGTCCAGGAACTATTGGCACTGGTCCTATTCCAACCGATTACTAAAATGTTTGAAGAACAATCACAGTTAGGTTTGTAAACCTAGCTGACGATCACATTAATTTAGTTAAGAATTCTAGGTCTCTACTGTAGTTTAGCTTTCCAGGAGAAACATCTACAATACTCAGCTACCAATCATCTACTTCTAAATTCTATACTTGTTCTGAGTGATGCTTGTTAGTTTCCAATGTGCAGACTATTCTGAAATCTAGATAGTTCTGAAAGATCAAAAGCAACCTTCAAGGGTACCTACAAAAGCTTTACCATCCAAGTCATCAGTTCTAAGGACTCACTTGTTTTGCCTCATTAATATTTCCTATTTTCTGGTAGTAATCCCCAAATACAAGGATTTCTTCATTTCTCTCTTCATGCCCTTGGTACCCAACACAGTTCAAATTCTATAGTTTAGTCACACCAGAGTACAATATTCACAAATCAACTTGATCACTTCCATTCAGTGGCAGGATAGAACATTTTAACTACAGACAACTAACCAAAGGATTTTAATGATAGCAGTTACTGTTATGGAGTACCCATATCCCTGTAGAATAAAGAACTCACAAGGACTTTCAATGCTCCATAACAAAACCCACTATAATGCCAAGAAAGATGATCTGCTTCAACCCATGTTTGGGATTGCAGATAAAAGGTGCTAGAACCATTTTGAGAGGCCAATTTAACTTGGCTAAATGACAAGATGTGTCATACATTTGAAAAGCATGGTAATGTAGTCAAATAGGATGAAAATTTAAATATAGAAGTACCAGAGTCACAGATTCAGATGAGGCTAAAGGCTTATGAAGCTTTGAATGATGGAAAGAAATGGGGTGTTCCACAAAACAGGATCATGCCCTGCCTTTGGAAAAACAATGACAAAAGCAATGATTTTGCAGCAACATGCCAAGGATGAGAATGGGTGACACAGACAAACTTTGAGCAAAAGAAATGAGCAAAGGATAGAAGAATTTTCCTTACCAATGAATCTTGTACTACTGGGTTGGATGACTTGCAGTGTGTTAAACAAAATGGGATTAAGCAATTGCAAGATATCAAATAGATACAGGTGTCCACAAGCAATTTCACATTACTTACTTGCTTGTTGATGCAGCTTTCAAAGTTTAAACAACTTTAGCCCAAGATTGAAATTTATGGTGTTTGACGAACTTGCACTAGAGACCAAAAAACACATTGTGGTCCAACTTTAGGTGCAAAGATTATGAACTAGCCATTACTATCTCTATGGGGTAAAGACCTGCTTGAGTATTAATATTAGGTAGTGATCACCATGAAATGAATAGAACACCCCCTACTGGTGTAACAGCATATATGACAAATGTTGAAAAGCCACAAACCAAGGACTGTTTAAACACAACATTTCTAGAATTCAGTAATAAAGAAGATCAAATTAAAAGAGTACTGAAATCTGGTTTGACAAAGCATTCGATCTAAAATGTCTAAAGCAGATGATACAACTCCCAACATCTAAATCCATCTACTGTACTTTGCATTTGTAATGGCTCTCTGAAGCAACACAGCCTTGTAATTAGACAAGATTCCTTTTTGGTTTGATATTTTGTCTGAATGTATTTTTCATAATTAAGAAGGTTAACACTCATAAATACAGAAAAAAAACGAAAAGCAACTGGTTGAAAAGAGTATATTCATGATGCAAGACAAAGGCATATTTAAGTCAGAGTTTAGCTGTAATTAAAATTATATTTTGACAATTAGATACATGATATTTATTTGTCACATCTACATTGAAACAGTGAAATGAGTCTTTTTGCATCACTGAGAATGTGCAGGGGCAGCCTGCAAATGTCACCACTCTTCTGGCGCCAACATAGCATGCCCACAGCTCCTAACCTGTACGTCTTTGGTACATCACTGTGGATGTAATTTTGAGGAGTGAGGGAGGGAGAGAGGATACTGAATTGTTTTTAAAAACCTGATTTACTAATACTCATCAGTATAGGAGAATATGCCACTCTTACTGTATAGAATATGCCACTTTTAGTCACCTGACTTGTAACCAGTGCATTGATGAGTTTTCAGTTAGTCTCAATTTTTAGCCTATTTTCCTTTCAACTACAAGCAAATGAAGCAGTCTGAGCATAAGTAGGATACAGCAGTTAACTTTGCACAAGTGACAGTAGAATACATGATAAACACATTCTAAATGAGATAGATTGAAAGTAAATGTTTAAATCATGATTATAAGCAGTTTATCAATCCTTTATCATATATAGATCAAGCAGCTTTCTTCTGCATATTATCCACATAATAGCTGCTGTCACAAGCTGAAGAGCAATGGCTGTTGTGTACCTTCTGCAATGTTCTTAAATGTGTGGACAAAACAAAACAAATTAAAAAGCAATCTTCCCATGAATTAGAACCTGCATCATGTGTGTGTCATGTTTGTGTGCTTCAAGTCCAATAAAAAGCTGTTTACCTTTATGTAGAGTGTCTCACCTAGGTACACCTCCAGCTTAAAAGTTATAAAGCTATGTTCCATGCTCTTCGTGTAATTATCCATTTCCATAGTAAGTAGACTAATCAATTGAACTTGAGTGAAACAAGGAAATACCCTCTTCACCATAGAGAATCTAGAACTCTTTCTTTGAGTACTGGTTTGACAAGTTAATTTAAATTTAAGATTAAAAGTTTTGTTACACAAGAGCACCAACGAACAAGCAGCAAATGCGGGTAACTGGAGTTGATGGATGCATGATCTGACTGAATGGCGAAACAAGTTTAAAGAGCACTGAATGGCATACAGGCCATACTTTCATTCAGGTTCTCAGGTTTTGTTAGCTCTTCAAGCTTAGCGCTGGCAGTCTAATTCTCAAATTTTGATTACATTGGATTAAACTCAAAGGTTTTACTGGATCAGTTAACAAGGCATTAAAAATCAGACAAGTCAATTTTAATGGAAACAGTCTTTATTAAGTAACTTTTAATATCAGAAAAATAAAACTCTTATAATTCTCTTTACAGCAAATATATATCAGTGCTTTGGCCACATTAAGTTAAAGGCCCTTTATCATAAAATATATGGTTTTAAACTTTACTCAATAAATTGAATTTGTATCCCTATCACTTCCCTACATATACATAACAAACGATGTGTAGTAAAATTAGCAAATACTAAACTCTATTGGTATGTTTTTGCCATTCTCGGTTTGTGTTTTTTTCTGAACTAGAAATAATACAGACTTGTGTTATTTCCTTGGCTTTTTCCAATTGTAGTGTATAATGCAGTTTAAATTTTACCAATACAAAATACATGCTTAGCGAACATTTGTTCAATACCTATTCCAAGATGGCAACTAGTGTTAATTTTAATACTGACATCAACTAGTCTACAAGCAAAAATTAGCAGTGAAGTTATGCATTACATCATAAATGCCATCAAGGCAATTTTCATACTGAAAAAAATTGAAATAAAAACCTTTATTTTTGTAAACTTTGAATACGAAATGTAACTTCAAGTGGAAATAAAAATAAAATTGTATATCTACTAGATGGATATATATTTACAAGTACTGAAGTTAAACTTGCCCTTGAGTGGAGAACAAAAAAAACCATAGCTGTATTTTGACAAAATAATGTTCTTGCATGGCAGTAGGACAAATAAATCCACTTGACCCATTTTCCTTTTTAAGAGTTCCCCCATCACTGACCTTCTCCCCATCCTCATTTGAAGAGGTTGCCTGTTTGCCAGGGCCCAGATCCATATGTCCACTGCTTCCCATATTTCACTCAAGTAGTTATCAACTTGTGGGAGAGCAGTCACTGAGAGCATTAGACAAGCATTCAATTGCAGGGAATTCTTGATTCCACATTGCAATCAGTTGCTAAACACCCAGTCACATTTCACTAACTTGGGATGCGTATCTGGCATCAAGTTCAGCACAAAAATTAATTGACCTAGACCTTCCTGCTCCATGTGCCATTACCACTCACACAAAGTTGGTGAGCACTATTAAACTTCATGCTTTCCTGCTTCTACATTATTAAGCATACAAGGATTAATTAAAAATCAGATCTATTTAAGTGATTTGTTATCCCTGCCCTATTTTTCTTTTTGTTGCTCTGCATCCCACTCCAGTGAATGGTGGGTAAACTAACTCCACCAATCACTCACAGCAGAGATCTATATCACTTCCATGTTGCATTTAAACTACAAACCTGTTTGACAAATGGAAGCTCCTCCAACGTATAGCGAATACAGTTCTAGGGCAAAACTTCCAAACCTCTGATTAGGACTCAAGCACCAGGCCACATAATTCATAACAGTGTAATAATTATATTTAGTACTAGAAACTAAGCCTTTCACTTGCCAACTTTAACAATCTAAGTTGTGTTGGTTGAAAAGACAGTCACATTTTAATGATCATCACGTTTTAACAGAAAGTTGGGAGCGAGAGCGCGGAATTAATAGACAGGCATCTCCAGCTAATTACCCCATGAGACAAATCTGTCATCATTATGATGAATGTGCAGATTCATAAATTGGAGGAAAATTGCCCAGAAGTGTGAATCATTACTAGCCTCGGAAAGTTCTATTTTGTGTTGGGAGGGAAGAGGAACTGGTTATAAAACTTACCACAAAAATGTACCCAATGGCAAATCATATTTAACAGACAGTATATAATGCATCACAAGGAGTTTTGCAAGACACTTGCATTGAGACTATACAAGGCCGGAGTGGGAAATGCAAGCATGCAGTTTGCTTTAGTTTACATAACTGTCTGGTTAAAAAAATTGTTCTATCACTCTGAAATTGGAAACAGCATTTATGCTTATAAAATCTTAGAGCGTATATTGTAAGAACTGAAAAAAGATTAGTAATCTTTTCTTAAGGATGAAAAACTGGAATGCTATTTAAAAATTAACAATGCTGAATTTCTGCTGCAGGCAGCTCTAATCAGAGTTCAGTGAGAACTTTTTTCTTGGGGCCTCCCATGGTTTAAACTGTTTAGTTGATGTGCTGTCATTTTAAAACTCACAAATTTCCATCTCTATACACAGCTCCCATCCTTAACAGGGTAGGATTTGATAAAAACATTGAGTGGGTAACACCACAGAAGTCAAACAATTGTGGATATTTGATGGTATCTTGGAATTTTCCAGAGATACTTAGAATAACAATGCACATTTTGATTAGTTACAAATTAGGCCGCAAATTATTTCTCCATGTACTGCCTGTTAAAACTGTCATTGACCATAAACTCCAAATGCAAAATCTGTCAATCAGTCTTAGGATTTATCAGTTGTAAGAAAGCTAAATTGATGTCTACTGAAAGTTCTGCTTCCAAGAAATTTACAAATGGAAAATTTCAGCAATTGTGCCTCCAGATAGGTGCCCTAAAGAAAAACTGGCTATCAAAAGAAAAAACATCAGGCTGGCTGCAAATCAATGATGCAGATCACTCTTGGCCATTTTCTTCAAAAATTATATGGGACAGTGATTTTCCAACCTACTGACAGTTTATGTATATTTAGAGAAAAATGAAAGAAGTTGTAGGGATCATTGGTCTGTTTCAAACAGATTTCATCAATCTGCAAAAAAAGCTGCAACTAAAATCATACTATTGCCCCCAAAAATCATTAAAATGTGTGAAGATGTGTGGCTCAATTCATGTTACATCTTGGTCCTGTTAATACCTTTCACTCACTTCAAATCCAGCATCTCTGTGATCATAATAAGTAGGTACAAGTGCATCCAAACCAAAACAATTTCAGCAGTTATCTAACTCCAGAATCAGCAATTAACATATTAACATGAAAAAAATGTGAAAATAAAAATTCCCAGTCATTCTGAAGAACTCAGATAAAAATCAATGAAACTTTTACACAAGATTATATGATAAAAACCAGCCTGGCCAAAATGTAACTAAAACAAATTGGTCCAATTAACCAGCCTCCTCCCCCATTGGTAGAGCTACTATACAACCAGCAGTGGGAATGGAACTACAAATACCATGGCAAAAAAAAACTCAATTAAAACTTAATCAGCCAGCTACAACGATAGTGTTTTCATCACTGCCTCCTAAGCTATCTAAGATATGAAGATATAGGAAACTCAGACCTCCAGATTCACTGGACAGTTCTGTTACCATCAGTGCTGTAAACTCAAGCTTTTGGATAACATGGCTCAATCATGGTAGTGAATTGTCCATAGTCTTGTCAAAATTAGGGAACAGAAATAAAATCTGCAAAAAAATAAATTCACATATCCCAAAGTAGTTCATTCCTTAAAATAAGCAAATCCTGAAGTGCTACAAGATGGGCACATGGGTCAATGTGGTATAAACAATAATTGCACTGTAGTTTGGATTCCCTTCATTTGTTAGTTACAAATCCTAATCCAACAATGATAGTCATTAAGAGTCTTCCCCTCAAAAAGGGGGGGGGGGTTTCCCAACATAATTTGTAAATACATTGTCATTCCTTCTTCATAGGATCCAAATACTGGAACACCCAATCAAACAGGATTATGGGAATATCTTTGCCAGAAGGATTGCAGTTCAAGGTAGTCCACTTCCAATTTCTCAGGGCATTAAGAGCCTTGCTAGTAATGCCCACATCCCATAAACAATGGAAAAAAAAGCTTTGAACAGCTGACTAAACTGTTCTTAAGGGAAGGAAGGTGGTTACTGCTCAATATTGGCTAGTTTAGAAAAGCAAAGGAAATGAAATAAATCATGGTGTTCAGAGAAAGTATTATTTAGGGAAAAAAAGTTACTGGAGTCACCTGCAAGGTATGGGGATAGTTTTTGGTTAGAAGCAAATACTAGTCACTTCTGGACTAGTACCTACAAGATTACTGAATGTTTTAAAATCTTCAATGGCAGGGATTTGCAGCTCTTTGAGTAGTAAGACTCAGTCCATAATCCATCATCTATGTTTATGTATAATATTTAAAAAAATAATCACTTAACTGTTCATTAGCCAAGTACTTCCCCACAGGGAATGAGCTAAGGAATCTCAAGTCTCACTCGAAAAGCAATGACATCCCATCCAGCAGCCTGGGTTCAGATTACTTGCCAACTGGCTGACGATCAAAACCCAAAAAGAGCAGAGTCCTTCACTTACCATCACTACACCCAAATCACACCCCACTAGAAAACACTGCTTTTCCTCCCCACTGCCCCAACTATTTCAGTATGTAATTCAAACTGATCAGCAAACATTTGTGCATCACTAAGTTGGTCTGTCTTTCGTTAAAGACAAATGGTATGTGCAGGACACATACGCTAATGGCTTAATGTAGTTCTCAAATATATAATGACTAATTTCTTTTACTAGCAGACAATATTCAACATTTTTAAAATGTTAATGAAATTGTATTTGAGAGTTTGAGGCAAGGCAGAAAAACTACCTGCAACAATTCACTAACTGCCAGATCTTCCATACCCACAGAACAATAAATCTTCTATTTTCCCCTGGGTCCAACTAATTTGACACTGCAGTTTCACATCCATCATATTTCTACGCTTTGATCCCAACCCCAATTTGTATTCCTCTCCTTAAATTCTTTACTGTGCTAGGGTTCCATAGGTGCTTGCAGTACTCCAATACCTTATCCAAGTTTGAACCAACAACTGCGGGAAGGAAAAGGAAAGTTAAAAATAAGACAACTGTCAGAGGGTTTCAAAATAATAAACAAATTGTTTTCTCAACTAGATATTTCCAGTAGGAATAACTAAAGAGCACTGAAATCAGTTTTAGCAATGGTAGAGATCAGCTAACTTGGCAGAGACTTTTAACTAGACTTGAGGCTGTATATCCAGAATACACCCAAGATAAAAGAAAGTGGCACAACTTAAATACTAACATAAACACCTCAAGACCACTTTCACATTGGTTAGAAGAACATTTTCAAAGCATTTATACTCAAGCTGACCCATCTTGTATTGTGATCCATGAAACAAGTTTCCCCATCAAAAATTACCCAACTTATTTAAATTTACAGAAAACCCATAGTCTAATCCTACGAATCCAACTACATAACAGTCATGTTTTAGCATTAGGAAGTTTTCAGACAAGTACCAATGTTTACTTTCCCTTCCTTGCCCATTCATCACCCTACCAATTGGTCCATTGAGTAGATGCGAATAGCCTGAGTAACACGTGTGTTGCACACTGGACACACTGGCTCTTCCTTGTCGCAGATTCTGTTGGCACACTCCATACAGAAATGGTTGTGCCCACATGGTACCAGGGCTGCAATCACTTCACTTTCAAAGCAGACCACACAATCGCGTTTCCCCCGGGCCATTCCAGAGCCAGAGGAGTCAGTAGGTGAACCGGATGTGGTGCTGCTATTGGAGGAGGAGTAGCTTGTACCATTGGAGAAGGCAGAGATGTATACTGGAAGCCCAACTTGACTGGCCATGTTCAAGGGATCACTGCAAGGCCTCCTGGCAAGGTGGATCTCTATGTTTTCCATAAAGGTTGGTGAAAGGCGGGGGGTAGTTGGTTGGCTATCATGGGTTATTGCACCAGTAGCTGATTCATTACCGATGCCAATAGGATTTCCCTGTTCAAATGGACACCAGATCACAGACTGAGGTGTGGCTGGAAGCTGGTCGAAAGCAGGAGATTCAAACCCCAAATCATCAGAACTCATGGTCGCAACAGACTCTCCAAACCAGAAACCACCTGCACTGAATGGACTCGTTGGGCTGAAGTCAGCCACCTGGTTATTTCCAAAATAGGAATCAGTTGATCCACTCCCAAGGGAGCTTGAGCTGTCATTCCTGTAGCTGGAGAGAAGTCTATTGCGGGTAGTAGGAACAGAGTTCATCTTCCCCCATGTGGATTCGAACCCACTGCTATCAAAACTCACATCTGTTCCATTTGAGTGGAAGTCATTTTCTTCATTGATTTCAATGTAATTGCCAGTACGAACAGCAATATGTGCTTCTATCTCTTCCCTGGCTCGGTCAACATTTTCAGGCATGCCTGTCACTTCAAACACTGGCTCCTTGTCACGACTGGGAGTGACTATGTATGTATGGGTTTGCTGCTGGATTCGCTTAATTGTGGCTCCCTTGGGCCCTACCACCAAACCCACCACTCGGTAGGGCACTCGTACCTGAATGGTGGTTTGCCCAGGCAGATTAGGGGTGCCAGGTACAGCGAGGCCAGGTATTCCAGATGGAGCCCCAGGTACTGCTCCATTTTTGTTTCGAGATGCTCGTATCATTGAGAAGTGTTCTGCTGCTGAAATTATCTCCCTTTTAGCCATTGCCACATCTTCCTTTCTCCCAGTGACAACGAAAATGGGCTCCTCTCCTCTAACTGGAGTTTTGATGTAAGTGTTGGTTTTTGCTCTCAATGCCTTGATTTTGCAACCTTTAAACAGTGAGGGATGGGGGGACAGCAGGACAGAGAAAAAGAATGACAGAATATTAGTAAAACATTTGAAAGTACCTGCATCACAAACATTTAGTTTTCAGTTATTCCTGTTAATTTACAATGCACAAACTTAAATTACCATGAGGTTTTCTACTTTGAAATCTTGTGCAAATATGTTCCTAAAGAACAAAAATAAAAACAAAGGGTAATTTTGTTCAACCTTAATCCAAGAGGGCCAAGATCCATGCAGGTAGACAGTTTAGCAGATTTGCAATATTTCAGTGAACTTTACCAGTAATGCCCTAGAGCAGCCCAGTGACGTGGAGTCAGAGAGAGAAATCCCATTTTTATGCATTTCTACACAACACCAGAAATTGTATTGGATGTCCTCTCCGTTCACAGACCACTGCAGCAGGAGCAGTGCCTTGCAATAAACATTTCTTTATCAGATGCTTCCTGTTAAACCTTCCACCAGCTTAGATCAGCAAGCAGTCACCTTGAGCCCCTTGCCCATTAGTTTCAGATTAACCAGTGCATAAATATAAATAAGCTATTCACAATTTCCATATAACACAATGTTGTATTGTTGATGTTTGAGCTTCAAGTTCTTAACACGAGAAGTGAAGATATTTCTTCCTGCTGTGTTCCATGAGTGCACAACTGAAATCCAGCTGGTAATAAGCAGAAAGCCTAACAATGCAAATAAGCAAGCAGCAATATTCAGTGGTAACAATCCCACATTAGATCATGGTAACCTAACAAATCCCTACTGGACAGGTGCTGTGAAAGTGACATTTTTGCACACAAATCCAAACATTTATTTAGCAGGCTCTAAATTATCACAGGTTAGCTGGAGCAAGGACAGCACTGTAGGAAAGAACCAAAGGAACACAACTAGCTTCAAGGAAGCAGTAAAATACCAGAATGAGATGCCAACATTTGCAGCATGCTGGTTCTGAGATATTAACAAAACAGATTTCCATGCCATAAAGTCAGAGATGTTATAGTACAGGTTGCATATGGTCCATTCAGTCAATGTGAGCTCTATAGAGTAACCTAGTTGGTCCCATTTTCCCACCATCCCCAAGCCCTGCTAGTTTATTCCACTCTCAAGTGCCTACCCAATTTATTTTTGAAATCAATCACCGCTTCTGGCAGCAACTTCAAGTTTAAGCATCACTTACAGCATTTCCCTTGGGTATCAAACAAAAAGGAACTGCTTTTCTCCACCCCCCCCCCCCCCCCCCATCTTGTCTAAATCCATTAACCCATCTTCTTTGCTCTGAGGAAAAGAACTCAAACTTTTCCAAACAAACCTTGTAGCTAAAATCCTTTATGCGTGTATTCATATTGGTAAACCTCTTGAGTCCTCTTAAGGATATTTACATCCTTCCAAGAGGATGGGGAACAGAACTGGACATAATATTATAGTTGTGGCCGGACCAGAGCTTTATAAAGCATTTATATAACCTCCCTGCTTTTGTACTTGATTCATGAAACTTGAGATCCCTTATGCTTTACTAATTACTCAAAAATCTCAATGCCATTTTCAAAGACCTGCAGGTATTGTCTCCCTACAATCCCTCTGCTCCTACACACCACGTGTGCTCCTACACACAACTTCCTACATCTGAAAGTTGTTGGCGCTGTGGGGGCAGGGCAGGGAATGCCTGGGACAGCCATAATCCTGAAGAGGAATGAACAATGAGTAGGCACCCAGTCTACTCTGATAAATGGGAGCACTGTGAAGGTTGCAGCTGAAGATTTAAAACAAGGACTCAACTACCCTACTCAGGACCAGCACCAGCCTGAATAGGCTGGTCTCTTGCTACCATTAACTGTACATTCAAATAGCAGTTACAGGCATGATGGGCTGTGATATTCATCTTTGTTCTGGCCTCCCTCAGATTTTACTCTTGCTGAAGAAAGGCATATGAAAATGATATTGAAGGAATTTTTTTTTAAAAAAGGGGAACAGTGAAGGGAATATCTTGAGCTTCCTGACTCAGTGTGAACAGCAAGCTTTTTGGATCAACACATTGACCTTTATGTACTTTTTTCTGAATGGCCATAAAGTTTCATTTTGAATTTGTCAGTCAGGTTTTAGGAATGGGCAATGTATACATCCTGTACTGTTTGAGAGAATAAAATGGGATTAATGTAAATGGGCACTGGACAGTTGGTACAGATTGCAGTAGGCCAAAGGACGTGCTTCTCATCTCCAAGATTAACACTGCACACACCACCTTTCCATCCTCTGGGCTGAAAAATAATCATTTACCAAAAATCTTTGCTGTGTTTTTTTTAAAAAAGTCTTTTTTCCAAAAATCAAACTTTCTATTCCTTGAGACTCAATTTCCTTAACCAGTCTAATGGTACTTTGTCAAATACTTTAAAATACAAATAAACATCTACTTCATTAACCACTTGCTTGCAAAAAATAATTTGGTTCATCAAGCGCAATGTCTTTCAGAAATCTGTTCTAGCCCTCCTCATTTAACTTAAACCTTAAAGTTGGGTCAAGCTGAACAGAGGGATCTGGATATGATCACTTCATAAAAGCTCTATGTGAATGCATTGCCTACTTAATAACAGGTCTCAAAGCTGCAGCCTTAACCAAAGCAAGGCAAACAGAATCCACACACTGATAATGTGGATTGGTAGCTGCAGCATGGTGTTAAGTTCAGGTTTCAAGCCAGTGGGAAAGAGCCATTCTGGTACAGAGGACTGCTGAGGAATAAAATTAAAACCTGATTACAGCCAAGTCAAATTTGACCCCAACCCAAAGTCAAGTCACATTGCCTCTACTTGGCAAATTTAGAGCTGGACAACTAAATTAATAATTATAATCCCTTGACACAATAGGCTGAAACAATTAAAGAATCTGGAATGATTTGACAGAAGTAATTAAAATTTTGGGATTAACTGCATAGTCATACAAGTTTGGAAGACTAGAGGACTGTGTAATCAAGCTACGCAAACATAGGAACTTAGTGGTTTTCCTCCCAAAATGAGTTAATTAGAATACAGGCAGAGACTGATATAGTTGTACAATAAATTTGACAGGATATTGTTAGGCATTAAGTTATTTCTCTCTTCAAAGTTGTTTTTAAATGCCTGGGATGGGTTGCCCAGGGGCATATTTCACCGTATGATTTTGTAGGATGTTTATTTTTCATTTTAATTCATTTTTGCCCCAAGGAGCTTGCATAGTTCCCAACAGAAGAAAAGCATGAAAGGTCAAGTTACCTTGTTGAAACACAACTGAGTAGGAGAAACTCATTGAACCAGTTGGTCTTTATTGGGCAAATATCTACACAAAATAAAAAGGCATTTACTCACATAACCACATTATAAAAGAAAATGAATATAGTCCCAGAATATGCAGAGATCCACAGCAGACAGGATGCCTTGTATTCTCAAAATTCAAGACTTTTAATAAATCAGAAATGGATTTATTTTTCAAAGGCAAAGACAGAAAAAACAACCCAAAAGATAACTAACAACACAGGAGGCAGTTTGTGGTAGGAGTGCTACCTTGGGGGAAAAAAAAGTGGTCTCTAATCCCAATTTCCAGCTCTTGGTCCTCAGCCCTGCAAGTATGGGTCTTCAAATAAACATCCAAGTACATTTTAAATTTAAAGAAGGTTTCTGCCTCTACCATCCTTTCAGGCAGCAAGCATTTCCAATGCTACCACCATCTGAGTGTTTCTTCATTTCATCTCCCTTCCAATTCTCTCCCAACTTGGTAGATCGCTCCCTGGTTTTTGTCCCACTCAACCAAGGGAACCAAATTGTTCCTATTAGTCCTTCTAGCTCTTTATACATCTCAATTAAATATCCACCTCAGCTTCCTCTTGTTCCAATCTTCCCATCCACCTATCCAATCTTTCATCACAGTCCTTTCATGATACTCAAGTCTCTGCTTTCTCCAATACAGCCATATCTTCCTGTAATGTGCCAATTTGGACTGCACACATACTAATAATTGTTTACAGTTCTAGTTTAACCCTCCTGTTCCTATATCCTGTGGCTCAGCTAAGGAAGGAAAGCATCCCAAAGCCTTTTTAATCACCTTATCCACCTGTCACACCACCTTTAAGGACCTAACCAAGGTCCTTTTCCTCCTTCACACCATTATTCCCTTTGCACCTCCTTAATTAGCAATTTGTTTGTCTTCATGTCAAGATCTACGTCTTCCTGCAGTCAAAAGTCTTCCTCTGTCAGTCACATGGCCAGTTGTTGTATTATCCACAAATTATTTATAATGCCTCTTATATTTAAGAATAAATCTTTTATATTGCAAAATAGCAAGGGACAGAGTGTTGAACCATTACCCTTTGGTTGATGTTGCTGAGCCAGTTTTGGATCCAACGCCACCAGCCTTTGGATCAAATGGGCTTTTGCTTTTTTGACTAGTCTACCTTGTGGGAACTTGATGAGGGCCTTGCTGAAGTCCACATGGACCACATCAAAATGTGCTGTTCTTATCAATCTTCCTCATTAGTTCCTCAAAAATATTCAGAAATGCTTGGGATAGAGGAATTGATAATTTAAAAAAGCATAGGTGACTGAAAATGCAAGGGACCTTTAAACCTATGAGTGTAAAAGAGTACTTAAAGAAATGAAGGCAAAGAGGGGCTATGAAGTATCACTGGCAGACAAGATTAAGGAGAACCCCAAGGCATTTTATTAAATATATTAGGAACAAGAGGGTAACCAGGGAAAGCATAGGTCCACAAAGGGGCAAATTGTGCATTGAACCAGGGGGTGTGGGCAAGGTTTTAAATGAATACTTCTCATCTGTGTTCATGGAAAAAGACATGGTAGGTGGAGAGTTCAGGGGGAGCAACTGTGATATTCTGGAGTATTGTTAGTGTTAAGGAGATGGCATTAAAAGATATGTAGGAAATAAAAGAGGGCAAATCCCCAGGGCCTGATGAAATGTATCCCAGGCTGCTATGCAGGGAGGATGCTGAGGCAATGAAAGAGATTTTTGCACCTTCACAGGTGAGGTTACCAGATGACTGGAGGATAGCTTATGCGGTTCCTTTATCCAAGGGCAGTGGATATAAGCCAGGTAACTACAGGCCAGTGAATTTTAAATCATTGGTAGGGAAGTTATTGGAAAAAGATTCCAAAGGACAGAATTTGCACTTGGAAAGGCAGGGATTGATCAGGAAGAGTCAGTTTGGCTTTGTTTGTGGGAAATCCTGACTCACTGATTTGAATTTTTTTTGAAGAGGCAGCTAAGTAAATTGATGAGGATAGTGCAGTAGATGTTGCCTGCATGGACTGTGGTAGGGTCTTTGACAGGGTCCCACATGGTTGGATCCAGGATTGGCTTTGCTGGAGGGCTGCTTTTCTGACCAGAAGTCTGTGACCAGTGGTGTACTGCAATGATCAATATTGGGAACCTTTGAGTTTGTGCTATACATAAATGACTTGATTATGAAGGTAGGAGGTGTGATTAGGAAGTTTACAGAACACAGGAAAATTTGCATTGCAAATAGCAAGGAAGATAGTCTTGGGCAATATCATGATATTGATCAGCTGAAAGTTGGGTGCAACAATAGTGGGTGGAATTTAATCCTGTCGAGTGCAAAATGAGGCATTTTGGAAGGTCAGAGTATATAGAACTTGTAGAACTTTACAGCACAGTACAGGCCCTTCGGCCCACAATGTTGTGTCAACCTTTTAGCCTACTCCAAGATCAATCTAACCATTTCCTCCCACATACCCCTCCATTTTTCTATCAATGTCCCTAATGTATCTGCCTCTACCAGCACCCCTGGCAGTGTGTTCCACGCACCCACCACTAAAAAAAAACTACCTCTGATATTCCCCCCCCTCCCCAATACTTTCCTCTAATCACCTTAAAACTATGCTCCCTTGTGTCAGCGATTTCTGCCCTGGGAAAAAGTCTCTGGCTGTCTGCTCGATCTATGCCTCTTACCATCTTGTACACCTCTATCAAGTCACCTCTCATCCTCCTTCGCTCCAAAGGGAAAAGCCCTAGCTAGCTCAACCTATCTTCATAAGACATGCTCTCCAATCCAGCTGAACATAATATTCTAAGTGTGGTCTAACCAGGGTTTTATAGAGCTGTAACATTACCTCACAGCTCTTGCCCCGACTAATGAAGGCCAGCACATCATATGCCTTCTTAACAACCTGCACAGCAACTGAGGGATCTATGGACTTGGACCGCAAGATCCCTCTGTTCCTCCACACCGCTAAGAATCCTGCTATTAACCCTATATTCTGCCTTCAAATTTGACCTTCCAAAATGCATCACTTCACACTTTTCCAGGTTTAACTCCATCTGCCACTTCTCAGCCCAGCTTTGCATCCTATCAATGTCCCATTGTAACCCTCAACAATCTTCTACACTAGCCACACCACCACCAACCTTAGTTTCATCTGCAAACTTACTAACCAACCCTTTCACTTCCTCATCCAAGTCATTTATAAAAATCATAAAGAGGAGTCCCAGAACAGATCCCTGCAGAACACCACTGACCTCCAGACAGAATACGCTCCATCTACAATCAACCTGTCTTCTATGGGTGATCCAATTCTGAATCCACACAGCCAAGTTTCTCTGGATCCTATGCCTCCTGACTTTCTGAATGAGCCTTCCATGAGAAACCTTATCAAATGTCTTACTAAAGTCCATATACACCACATTCACTGCTCTACCCTCAATGTGTTTTGTCACATCCTCAAAGAATTCAATAAGGCTTGTGATGCATGACCTACCTCAGAATCTCTTCCCTCGTTTCCCATAGTATCCTGGGATAGATCCCTTCTGGCCCCAGGGACTTATCTATCCTAATGTTTTTCAAAAGTTCCAGCACATCCTCCTTCTTAACATTGACAGGTTCTAGCTTACCAGCCTGTTTTACGCTGTCCTCACAAACATCAACTTCTCTCTCACAGGTGAATACTGAAGCAATGGATTCATTAAGGACCTCCCCTATCTCCTCCTCTATCCCTAATCAGTCCTACCTTCACTCTAGTCATCCTCCTGTTTTTCCCACATACGAGTAGAATACTTCGGGGGCTTCCTTAATCCTACTCACTAAGGCCTTCTTATGCCCCCTTCTAGTTCTCCTAAATCCATTTCTAAGCTCCTTACTGCCTACCTTGTAATTCTGTATAGCCCTGTCTGATCCTTGCTTCCTGAACCTTAAGTACACTTCTTTCTTCCTCTTCACTAGATATTCCACATCTCTTGTCAACCTCTGTTCCTTCACTCTACCAGCCTTTTCCTGCCTCAATGGGACAAACCCATCCAGAAACCCCTGCGAAACAACCACATTTCCATTGTGCATTTCCCCAAGTACATTACTTCCAATTTACACACCCAAGTTCCTGCCTAAGAGCATCATAATTCCCCCTCCCCCAATTACATACTTTCCCATACAGTCTGCTCCAATCCCTTTCCAAGGCTAGGGTAAAGGTCAGGAAGTTGTGGTCACTGCCTCAGAAATGCTCACCCACTGAGAGATCTGACACCCGACCAGGTTGCCTAGCACCAGATCTAGAATGGCCTCTCCTCTAGTCGGCCTATCTACATATTGTGTCAGGAAACCTTCCTGGACACACCTAACAAATTCCACCCCATCCAAACCTTTTGCACTAAGGTGTCAATCAATACTAGAAGTTGAAATCACCCATGACCACAACCCTGTTATTTTTGCACCTTTCCAAAATCTGCCTCCTGATCTGCTCCTCAGTGTCTTTGTTACTGTTGGGAGATCTATAGAATATTCCCAATAGAGTGATTCCTCCCTTCCTGTTTCTGATCTCCACCCACACTGACTCAGTAGACAATCCCTCCAGGAAGTCTTCCTTTTCTGCAGCTGTGATGCTATCCCTGATTAGCAATGCCACTCCCTCACCTCTTTTACCTCCTTCCCTGTCCCTTTTGAAACATCTAAACCCCAGAACATCCAGTAGCCGTTCCTGGCTTTGTGCAGCCAAGTCTCTGTAATGGCCACATCGTAGTTCCATGTACTGACCCATGCACTAGAAAAGTAGACAAAGTCAAATTAGCTATGGTCTAACTGAAAGGCAAATGAGGCTTGACAAACTGGCTATACAAGTCTATTTCTTTAGGAGGTTAGGCAGAGCTTTGGATAAGTCTGGAGGTGGTTGAGCTGGACAGAAAAATAGAATCTACAGTAAAACTATCCCATTGTTTGGAAATCCTGAAGGTTTAGCACCTGGATTAGCAGGGTCCCATTTCTAGTGCTCCCTGGAAAATGTTTTTGAGATGCTACACAGTATAATAAAAGGTAAATTAATAGCATGCTGGTGTGGTAATATGAAGAATATCCAACAGTCTGTAAAATCTGCCAGTCCAGCACTAAAATCTCAACAGTGCCAGATTATCAAAGTTTTATTGTAGTAAGGAAGAATAGGGTGAAAGGCTGATTGGAAAACAGGAGGAGGGATAAAATACTTGTCCTTTTCTGTGGTGAACAAGCAAAAGCAACATAAAATGAAGAATGTGGATAGAAGAATTTCTGTCTTCTAGAAGGAGGTTAGAGAGCACAGTAAGCAGCATATTTAAAACAGTCAGATAGGACAACAACAAACACCAAAATGGGCTAAACCCCTTGTTTTCATGGCCTTATAACGTCCTGAAGTGTTCTGTTTTTACTTTATACACTGATCAGTAATGCTCCTAATGCAAATGCAATGCTATTTTCAAACTGATTAAATGGTCAAAAGACAAAAGTGGTGTACTGGATTCTAGCACAGAGAATAGACAATTAACATGAACAACAAGACAATGATAAATCCAGGACTGTAGAGTATAGGGGTCTCTGGCTGAAGTAAGGCTGCCTCAGTGGGTACTTAACTTTACAAGAGTGAGTCTACATATTTAGGAGGGAAAATTACAAGCTAGAAAAATTCAAGGACAAATTTGAAATTCTTTGTAATATATTCACTATATCTACATAACTTTAACAAAAAAATAAATGGAGATATGAGAGGAAGCCAATCAGCCAAAAGAATAAAAAGGCACAAGAAAACCTTGGACCTACTCAAATTAAAAAAAAACAAGAGTTTGTTCTGGAACATTCATCCATTTCTGAAATATTGGTTCATGAAGAGAAGAAAGATTCTCATTGACTATAGAAGGAATACAGAAACATTTAAAATACTGTATTCATTCCCAAGTGTCATATGCAATGCAAACCTCTGAATAGAATGATGATCTGTGCCCACCCCTGAAGTGCAGTGGGCCAAAAGATCCACTCCGCCAGTTCCACTTTACAAGTATTTTGACTGTGTAGGTGTGAGAGTCAATGTATTAATACGCAAATTCACTGATCCAGTGAACAAGCTCTTAGAAAATTGAGTTAACAGGTTTGACTCCAAATTAATTCAAATTAAAGATAGCACAACACTCAATGCGACACCAAACAAGATCCTCATCTAGAGTAAATGAAATTCATGCTCAATTGGAAACTGCTCAGATAATCAAGCACTCAGTATTTACGTCTAAAGATACACACAACATATAGGCTTTGGGTGATAAGCATCAGGTAATGGTCACAATGTACACTTAACAATAATGACCATCTCTAACAGGAGTCAAATTAATCCACCTATGATTGAAAGACATTACCATTAATAAAGCCCTCAACATGAAAATGCTAGGGATGATCACTGACTAGAAGCCACTGGCAAATGGAATTTAATGTGGGAAAATTTGAGGTCATGCACTTTGGTAACAGAAACCAAAAGGCAGATTACCTAAAGAGAGAGTCTGCCAGTCAGGGGGAGTACAGAGAGACCTAGGTATCCTAGTGCATGAATTACAAAGCTAGCAGGCAGGTCCAACAAGTAGTTAAGGTGGCAAACAACATTATAGCCTTCATTGCAAAGGAGTTGAATTTTTTTAAAAAATGAGGTCTTGCTGCAATTATACAGGGTGTTCATGAGGCCTCACCTGGAAAACCGCACAGAGTTTTGGTCCCTTTACCCAAAAGATACAGAAACATTGGAGGCAGTACAAAGAGATTCTCCAGGTTAATTCCCGAGATGTGAGGGTTGGCCTACCAAGAGAGCAAATAGCTTGGGTCTGTATTCCTTGGAGTTTAGAAGAATGAGGGGTGACCTTATTCAAATTCACAAGATCCTAAGAGGGCTTGACAGAGAAGATATTGGGATGTTTTCACCAGTGATAAAGTTTCGAACAGTGGGACATTACAGGATAAGGGGCTGGTCTTTTAAAACTGAGGTATGTAGAAATTTCTTCTCGCAGAGGGTGGCAGATCTCTGAAATTCTCTGCCCTGGTGGGTGGTGGAAGCTGGATCATGAGAAGTATTTAAAGTGGAGGTAGATAAATATTTGATAGATTAAGGAAGATAGGGAGAAATGACACAGATGAAGAGTTGAGGCCAGATAGATCAGCTATGATATTAAATGGTGGGGCAAACTTGAAGGGCCTGATGGCCTACTCCTGCTCCCTTTTTTCTTGTGTTCTTTTGAGTTCGAGGATGTTTAACTGGACCAACCTCAAATACAGAGAAACAAAGTATCCTGCTGCACATTACTTCTCCTGACATCCCTTTCACTAGTTTCAAGGTTCAGGAGAATACATGTTGCTTTCACAATTTTGAAGCTAAAACACAATGGAAAGTAAACCACATCATCAGAAGCATTCACTCTCCACTCACCATCAACAATACATGACAATAGCGTGGCTAAAAGTACAGCAATTCAAGGCCTCTTTGACAGCACTTCCCATATGTGCACGCTCCATTGTCTATTTTGCTTTTGCCCCGTGCCTAGGCAGACAGGAGAAATGGAACCCACCAAAACCATTTGCAAGCTTACCTCCAAATCCCAGATCATGCTGAATTTGAACCATACCCTCATGCCTTCATCAGGTCCAAATCATGAAATTCCATCAATCATCATTGTGAAAGTATCTTCACCACATACTGAAGGAAGCCTACCATTTCAACTCAGATGAAGCCCAATTCTGATGGTATACATTTTAAAAAATCCACTTAGACATAACTCCAATAATATTAATGCCTTATCATTAATAGCATTCTGAGAGTTCTCAAACATATTCAACAATAACAGAAAATAAAAACTGCGGAGTTTGGGAAATCTTAAAAAAAAAGAAATGCTGGAAACATGGGTCAGAAAACATCTGTTGAAAGAGAAACAGTCAATGTTAATTGTGTTAAATAATAACTCGCCACAAACTAGTTTATCAGAACATCCTGACAAACACAAAATTACTTCATTTATACACTACACCCAGATGTGTTCATAGCTTAGATGGCATCATAAACCATTTGAAGACAAAGCAGAATCTCTTCAACCTACATACAATTTACTGATACATTGAACAAGTGGGATCAAAAATGTTTAGTAAATCATACAAAAATAAAAAATGAACTATAAATCCAGAAACAAAGGAAAAAGCTTTTACTGGAATACAAACAAATAAAAAGGAAATCAGAAATAAAGTTTCTGCGAATGCAAGTTGTCAAAACTTTAATTAGCAGACAGAAAAAAGGCTGTACGAGTAAAGTATATTAAAATGAATAATTTTTATCAAATATTCAGTAGGAAAGACAAGTATTACACAGTGTCAAAGTGGCAACAAAATTAAATATTTCAACACAAAACAGACTGCTCTTAGATAGGCTCAAATCTACAACTTAAGGGTTTAAATTCCAGAATACAAACCAAACAAGAATAAAGGAGAGGCTACGGGGAGCTCAAGGTAAAGTCCTTATGTAAGAAACAGAACAATAGGGTCTCCATTTTCTAGTAATATAGCAAAACTATCATCTGGTTAAGAATGGCGAGATTTTCCTCCCACAGTGTGTGTTCAGGTGTACAGCATTTGAAACAGATTGTTTTAAAACCTTGTTACCTATAGTTCCAAAAAAAAATTGTTGATTAAAATTCCTGCTAAAGGGATACCAGCAATGAGCAATCATGATGATTTGGGGTAATTTATTAACCATTCCCAATAATTATCGGAAGGCTGGGAAACTGTAGTTAGTAAGAAAGGAACTAATTCAGGTGCTTCAGACAAGCAGCATTTGGGTCCCTCAGCTTTTAAAACTTACATTTACCAACTGGAATCAGAAACTTAAATCTTACTTGCATCACAGTTAGCACATTTGCTGACGACTCAAAGATAAGCATGAAAGTTGTGAAGATATAGAGAAGTTATAAAGAAACATGGATAAGTAAATGTGCAAATAAAATAAGGAATGTGTGAAACTGGCTGGAAAAATAAAAAGCATACCATCTAAACAAGAGATTGAAGATATAAACTGATCTGACTGTCCCAGCATATCATTTGCAGAAGGCTGATAAATGGGTGTGGCCAGCAATTGTGGAAGCTAGCAAAATGCTGTTTATTGTAAGGGAACTGAATATGAAAGTAGGGAAATTATGCTTCAGTAATATAGGACATTGATGAAACCTCATATGGAGTACTGTGTACAGGCTAAATTGCAGTTGGAAAATTCAGGGAGGGGTATGGTGAACTTCCAGAACGTGTTAACATTAAAAAGGCGGACGTATTAGATGTCTTAGCTGATGCAAAAGTGAAAAAAATCCCTAGGTCCTAATGAAATGTCCCCAAAGCTACTATGGGAGGAAAGACTGCTGGGGTCCTGACAGCTTTTTAAATCTTCACTGGCCACAGGTGAGGTACCAGATATTGAAGAACAGCAAATGTGGTATCTTTATTGAAGGGCAGCATGGATAAACCACCTCATTACAGTCCTGTGAATCTAACATCCGTGATAGGGAGTCATTGGACAAAATTAATCTATACTTGGAAAGGCAAGGATTAATCAAAGGTAGTCAGCATGGCTTTGTTAAAGGGAGATCCTGTCCAAGTAATTTTTCAAAGGAGTAACAAAATGTTATCAATGACAGCAGTGTGATTAATACCTACATGAACTTCAATAAGACCTTTGACAAGGTCCCATGTGACTCCATAGGATCCAAGGCAAATTGGATCCAAAATAGGCTTGAAGATAGAAAATAGGTGGTGATGGCTGCTTTCGTATTAGATGTCTTAGTGCTGTGACTGTTACTGTTTGTTTTTTTTTATATAAATAAATAAAATGATTTGGTTATGAATCTGGGTTGAATTAGTAACTTTGCCGATAACATGAAAATTGGTGTTGGAGGGTGGCCTCAGGCTATAGGATGATATTGATCAGTTTGTAATAATGGGCAAAATAGTGGCAGATGGAAACTAATTCTGCTAAGTGCAAGGTGATAAACATTGGGAGGCTTAATGAGGGTAGGACATACACAATGAATGGCAAGGCCTCAGGAAATACTGAGGAACACTGGCAAGATAAGGTGAAGGTGGCATATGGGATGCATTCCTTCATTAGAGAATACATGAGCAGGGAGGCTATAGTACAACCTAATAGAACGTTGGCCAAGCCACAGCTGGAGTACTGTATACAGTTGTAGTCACCATCCCATTGGAAGAACGTGGTTGTACTGAAGAGGGTGCAGAGGAGATTCACCAGAATACTGTCTGCTTTGAAGCATTTCACTTACAAGAGACTGGACAGGCTGAGTTTGTTTTCAAGCACTTCAAGGAAAATTATGGTTATGCAATGAATACCAGAGTTGACAGTGATGTGCTCATCACATTAATCTCATCCTGTAAGTAGGTTTAATAAAAAAAATAATTGTTTAAAAATCACATTTAACCAGATTTCCATAATCCCTTTATCCTCTTATGCAACCTCATCTTTAATATTGACACTTTCACCTTAACTCCTAATCCTGAAAGAAAGCCTTGCAACACAAGCTCCACCATTCTAAAAAAAAATTTCAAACACCAACTATGGTTGAGTTGGTTCACTCTGTCAAATCATTAGGCACAGTTTGTCTGACACCCAGTAATGGAGGGGCAACAATTTCCTCCAAGTAAAAACTGGGAATTAGAAGACTCAAAATCCACAATCATTGCCTGAAACCGAACCAGAACTAGATGGCATCTTACTGTTCTTGTACAGCCAGAGGTTCCAATCTCATATCTTCTTCACTGCAAAGACTAGCTACGTCAAGTTACTACCCCTGTCTAAACTCATCTATTCAAGTTCTCTACCCCTGCACTCTTTAAACAAAACTGGAGCTCAGCCATAGCACCGCCTCAATATTACTATGGCCTACGTACAGCTCAGCCTTGTGCTACCAAACTATGTTGGCTTTGAGTTTAGCAATGGCTTGATTTTAAAGTTTTCTCCTTTGTTTACAAATCCTTCCACTGAATTGTGCTTCTATTCAATAAAAGCATGCTGAACATTAACTGCACATGCCCATCCTATTCTCTTAACACCCTGAAAACCATTAATCTCAGTCTTGTACTGATACAACTGGTCTATTTAAGCATTTGGTCTATTTATGCAGTGACCTTGAATTCAAGCAGCTGCTTTAATTCATTTGTGAACACCAACCCAACTCTGGCATCCTATTCTGTTTACAGGGAGTATGCAGCAAGCCGAGCCTTGAGCTTGGCAAGCACTGAAAATTACAACAGGAAAGCTGGGATAAAGTATAACAAGGTGTTTTTGAGAATGGAAGAGTGTTTTTTTGTCAACTATATCAGCTTTATTAAAACTTTAGTGCAATTTACTTCACACATTACAACATCACTTCACCACCCAATATTTATACCTTGAGTTACGAGGTCTTATTATATACAACTTACAAGTACCAAATCATTATTGAGTGACTAGTTTTATTTGGAATAAATATTTACACTAAAGCAACTGTTCAAACATATTTGCTAGTGGACAGTAGTCCAAATATCCCACTGGAAGCAGCTTCCTGATGGAAAAAAATGAACTTGGACAGACATTCTTCCTTCATTATTCTCTAGACGCCATGGCACCTGCAAATCGAGGTCAAACAAAGAAAACAAACTGGAATTTATCAAGAAAAAGTTATCACTTAAATGTGACAACTTATCAACAGTGGACCCATGTCATTTTAAAACAGACATTTTGGTTTGCCAGGCTAGATACCATCCCCTTACAGTTACCAATTGTAGCAGCAAGACCAAAACAATACTGAAGGGAGTTCTTCAAGTTGATGTCTCCAGCAGCTTCAAGTATCTTCCATTTAACTATGAAGTAGCAGTTCAACTATTCCATAGATTGAAAAAAAAAGTTCAATTTGTAAAAATAAAGATGCAATCTAACCACCATTCAATCTCTGGACCATCCCCACAGGCCTTTACAACTAATTTTGAAATGTGATCGTTGCTGACCAGCATTTCCGCTTTCTTGATTGAAGGTTACCACTGCAAAGGAGGCATGATAATTCATGCCATCAAAATATCACTGGATCATTTACATTCACCTGGAGTAGAGAGGGCCTTAGTTGAAAACTTCATTGAATAGACTACAATCCAGCAACCCCTCAATTGTACACTGCTGTCAGAGATTTTTGTGTTCACACCTTGAATCTTTTGACTGAAAAAGGCAAGCAAGCTACTACTGAACCATGGCTGACATTTACAGTTCTGATGATGAAGTAGTCCACATTGGTCTAGCTTCTATTGAGACAAGACCAGAAGGACAGTAGTTAACATGCACCAACAAATGAACTACACGAAAATGTCCAAATACCCCAAGCTCACAAGTCCCCACCCTCAATGTCATACTAAGCTGCAATAAAAGTACAATACTATCCATGACAAAGCACGAAATTGAAGACGGTTCTTTTTCACTATCAGCAAGCAGTTCGATGCACTTTTTGCAGGATACAATACAGCAACAACTTCAGCTCTTCCTATTTGATGTTGAAGTCTCATTATTTCATAATCAAACAATCCAGGGATTTCCTAATGCCATTATAACATCATTGCACTACATAGAATGGCAGATCAAATTTGGGTCAACCATCCAGTGCAGCAAGGATGGACACTAATATGGAGAGTGCCATCAAACCAAAAGCACCATCTGCATTGTCAGGTGAATGTAAAACATCCCCTGCCACTACTTTTGAAGATAACTAATGAGTTAGCAAAATGGTATGGGATAATATATTTATTCCCCCAAACAACATTACTAGGAAAAAACAGTGCTATTTGTAGCAGCTTGCTAGTAGTAAGTGGCTATCATTTTGTATATTAAAGTGCTACTTCGATTTTAAACTATTTTGGGATATTTGAAGATTTTGAAAGGCATATAAAGTGCCTTTCATTCCCCAACTGTATTAGGAACTGACTGTATAGCTACACAAGTATCTCTTGCATCCATTGAACAACTATCCACCAAACTAAACTGAAGATGACCAACCAACTCCAGTCACCAATTCAAAAATCTCTCTTAAGCTAACAAATCAATAACAAATTTTACAAAAAGGCAATACCATCTGTTCTAGCATTCTCTTATTTTGCCAGTGCTAAAGTTGAGCAAGCAACTGAAATAACACAAAGCATTGTTTTTTTTTGTTACACACTGAACATAAACTCATGACTCATCAAATAATGCTCAGGCAGAGTTTAAAGTTATACGATTCATTTAATCTGCTTATCAACAAAGGAAAAAAATGATCACAGATCATATTTTCTCTCCAATCAGCACTAGATCAGTCAATTCTCTCTTCCCACCCAGACAGAAATTAGCAAAGATAAACTGATAGGATTACTTCCTTACAGGATTCTTGCATACCAAGTTAAAATTCATTCACTTTTGTACAGTTTAAATACAAATTTCAAACAAAGGACATTCTCTTCTTAATTTGGCATTTTAAGTCTTAGAAATTTCTAGCTAAATCAATTGAGCTGTTGTCCAAACACAAATTACATTCCAAAGCTATAAATTTACAAAGATTTATGATATTATTCCAGTTAAGTGTGGTCAGAGTTACTGATAGCTGAATTTTCAGATCATACAATTTGCTCCTGTACATCTAGAACTAGTCAACCAAAGTTTGAGTTTGCATCAAGCCCTCAAAGGAAAAAAGTGCCATTTTATTTCAGAAATCCTGAAACTTCACTTTGGTAAGTCCATTCATTCTATCATGTAAAATAATAGTTCCCAAGAACCTTTAACCCAAAAGGTAATGACTCTTACCCAATTTTCAAAATGTCAATGAATATTAATAATTGGCAAGAACATTGACCAATTTTCTCTTGCTGAACTCTTAAGCACAGAGGACAACCATAGGAGATCTACCAGCAATCAGATTGGACCTGCACTCTAGGGAATGAATCTTCGACATTCTGGTTGGTGTAGTTCAAATGCTGTTTCTTAACTAGTTGGATCTTCAATGAACCTGAAAAGTGTCTTGCAGAACTATTATTAAAAAGTTGAAAGCTTGTGATCAATTTCTCAGCTGTGCTTAAAATATTGTTACAGACCTTAATTATTAGTTTAAAGCATGAAATGGCTTGCAATATAGGAATACTTTTCACAACCCCACAATGTCCTAATGAACTTCTCAATTAATTTTGAAGAGCCATATTTATCAAAGAAATAGTAACTAATATCAAAAACATAAAAGTCTTGAAATGTCAATTGGATAAATACAAAAAAGAAATTTTGGTGCTATTGGACGAAAAACAAATACGAATCAACAGATCTCTGCTTTTTTTTAAAAACAGAACCATGGAACCATGTACTTTTGCGTACATGGGAGGATAGTACTATCCCTCACCCAATAAAGGCCATTTACAGTAAAGCACACTATCAGTGCTGCCCTTTAGGTGTTACCCTAACTTTGTGCTAGTGTCTCTGAAGTAGGACTGGAACCAAGACTTTGTAGCTTGTACATCTAAAGCTGAGACTTTAAGCTGTTTATAGTTATCTTTATTATAATAACGAGTCATTAATAATAGTATAATTACATCCCAAGTAATGATTTGTACTTGGAAGTGAAATATTCAAAAAGGGAGTGCTTGAAAGTGGTTCCTAGTTAGAGAAATGATCATCTCCTACATGGATTTAATGAATGCACCATAACTGAAAAATGGCACCAATCATTTTTATTTTTTTTAAAACACTTCCTTAAACAGTACAACATTCCTTGCCAGGGCACATATCAACACAGAAGGCTTACAGTTCAAGTCAACAAGGTTCAAAATTTAACACCAACCTATTACATAGTTCAGCTAGCAAATAGAACCATGAGAAAGAGTCTAACCATGTGCTAGAAAATACACTTGTAATGTATTCTACTGGGCTACAACATACAAGGTATTTTAATATGCATTTTCTTTATACATACAAAAAAGGGTAAAGAAAGATATTGCAGTGAAGAGGCATTGTCCATTGTTCAGTTTGAAAATAATGAAATTAAATTGCCATGACTTGGTAATATCAAGCCTAGGATTTAAAGCCTGCAAAATGGTGGGTGTTAAAGATTGCTTATGATTGTTTTTTTGGGTCAGTGTGGACCCACATCTTGCTATATCAACTTTCATTCTGAGTATAGCAAAATTATGGCAGTTATCAAAGTAATAAAGAAAATGATATAGCAAGGTTATTAGATCTTCCCAGTTTTGAAAAAGAATCAAAAACATGTCTGTTGCACACACAGAGCATGCACATGCGAAACTAATGAGTTACTCATGCGCACTACCCATTTTAAAAGACAATTTTTGAAGAATGTTAAAATATCCAGATTTTACACCTCCAAGTCATAAATTCATTGCACCCAAAACTTAAATGGATACAACCAGGTTCTGAAATAGGAAAGACAAACAGATTTACAAAAATACTGGGCACCCGAGTTTGGAACAATGAATTTAATTTCCTTGATATTAAAAATATGATATATTCACTGATGTTTACAGGCTTTTAATGATTCCAATTGCTACTTACAAATTTAATAGAATCAGCAGTAGGCCACTTGACCCCTCAAGCTCTTATCTTTAACCTCTACACCATTTCCCTGCTCTTCTGCCATCTACATAGAAAAGTACAGCACAGGAACAGGCCCTTTGGCCCACAATGGTGTGCCGAACTAATTAAATTAGTAATCAAATGCCCAACTAAACTAATCCCTTCTCCCTACACAATGTCCATTTTCCACACATTCATGCGCCTAAGGGCCTCTTGAATGCCCCTATTGTATTTGCCTCCACCACCACCCTAGGCAGTGCATTCGAGGCATCCACCACTGTAAAAAAAAGCTTGCCCTGCACATCTCTTTTGAACTAAACCCCTCCCTCTCACCTTGTATGCATGCCCTCAGGTATTAGACATTTCAAGCCTGGGAAAAAGATACTGGCTGTCTATCTATGCCTCTCATAATCTTATAAACCTCTATCAGACCTCCCCTCAGCCTCTGCTGCTCCAGAGAAAACAACCCAAGTTTGTCCAACCTCTCCTTATAACATGTAGAAGACATAGAAGAAATCCAGGCAGCATCCTGGTAAACCTCTTCTGGACCCTCTCCAAAGCATTCAGCTTTAACCAACATGTGCATGTCCATGGGGTACATCTGGTGAATTTTGATCATTTCCTCTAATTTATGCCAAAATTCTGCATTGCCACATGCAACCCTAAATGAGCTCTCTTAATTCCTCTAATATTTAGAAATCTAATAGACTTGTTTTGAATGCAATCAATGAATGAGCTTGGCTCAAAACCCGTTTGGGTAGAGAATCCTATGACGCTCTGTATATTCCTTAGCCAGGGGAAACATCCTCTCCATATCTACCTTGCAAGAAGTGTAAGCGTCTTAAAGAGGTCACCTCTTCTAGATCGTGAATAGTTAGGTATCCTACTAGTTACAGTCTTCCAACCTGGATACAACCATTTGTTCTGATTCTTTGTTTTCTATCTATTAACCATCAACCCATGCCAGTACATTACCCCTCATTCCACATTTTCTAGCCCTGTTCAACAACCTCCTGCGTGGGACCATTTTGGAATCCAAACACAAACCCTCTTATCAGCTATCTTCAAAGAACTTCAACAAATTGTCCCTTTCATAAAATCAGGTTTACCATGCTTATTATATTTTAGGTATCTTAATATCACATTTTTATTACAGATATAGCATCTTAACTACAAATGTTAAATTTAAATTGTCAACCAAGTTAAACATATACTTAACACTTTTATAAATGTGATACTAAAATTAAATAAAAATTCTCTAAATCCACATAAGTTTTATCGGCCAGATGTAACTTGAGTAAATAACTACATGTCTGGGTTAATATTATTAACTGTAACATTGAGTATTGGTTAAATTATGGAACTATTAGCATCTGACAGAGAAAACGAGAACCATTCGATCAGAACAACAATCACTAATGTTTTTAAAAAATTAAACTTTTCAGGAGGACTATGCATTAAAATGGCTCTACTATTCAACTACCGATCTTCATTTATTCGAAGAAACAAATGATGAAAACAGGAAACGATGGAAAAGCGGCAAGGAGAATGAAACAAAGGAAGTGAGCTTCTCCTTCCACCTCGCCAAGATCGACAGAAAACAAGATGGGGAAAGAGCATAGACCGAATGCAGGTACATAGGAAGGAAAGGGCGGATAATAGGGTAGGGGTGGGTGGAAGAGAATAGAGAGGCAGATGGAGTGAGACAAAGAGTTGAGACTGAAAGAGGGACAACAATGGAGAGAGGGTTTCACACAAGGACTGGGACAAGGCATTCGAAGTGAGTGAGCGTTTGGAGGCTCGAACTCCTTCCCTCAACGGCTGCTACCGCCTCTACTCACCCTGCCTGCCCACGATCTCGGCGACGTGCTCGGAGCTGGGCACCGGCACACACTCGGTCATGTTGACGCTCTTTTTTCTGGGCTGCTGCTGCTGGATCTGCTCGGCCTCGAACAGAGCCAGGACGGAGGAGACGAGGGGCAGGCCGCCGGGAGCGGCAGGGCACGGACAAGGAGCCGCTCCTTGCGGACTGCCCGTCACCGAGCCCTGCAGGAGGAGCGAGCCGGCCACAGCCACCGGAGCTCCGCCGGCAGCGGCAGCTGAAGGCGGTGGCGAAGGTGGAGTTTCGGCCTCCAGGCCCCGGCGATGCTGAGCGAGAGGAGCGAGAGGAGGCGGCGAGTCTTCGAGGCCGAACACGGTGAGCTGCTCCATGGCGATGTGGAGCGGCCTGGAGTCGCCATCGTCCCGCTCCATGTCTGTAAACACTGTACTACTCGGCATTGTATAACATTAACAGGACAAGATTATCATTAAATATTTTCCTCATTAAATAATAAACCTCTACTTTTAAAAAAATATTTTTCTTTCTATAAAAGCGCCAGCGCCCCTGAATTAATTCTTTTGTTCTTTCACTCCATCGTCGGAAGGTCCATAGCCACGCCCCTTATTGACGGGACGTTGAATCCCATTGGCTCTATCCAATTGGGAATACGCCCTCTTCCAATCAAGCTCGACGTCCGACGCGAACTGACGTGCGGTTCTCAGCACTGATTGGGGAGCTGAGCCATCAATCGCTTATTGATTCCTCTCGACCCGCCTGCCTCCACTCGCCGAGACGACGCGATGGCGTCACACCTCCCCTTCAAAGGCTTCATGTTGGGGTATTTTAAATTCAATGAACAAGATCCATTTTCTAATTATTCCGTGTATCTTCCAGATTTACTGTGCTAGGGTGTGCAGTTAAGAAAAAACAAAACTGGTGCAGGCTGGATGTGTTCCTACTGGTGACGCTTCGCTGATTGGTCAATCTTTATTCTTGGCGGCTGAGGCAAGGTCACGCCCTGCTCCCTCCACTGGAGTGACTGAAATAAGATTGTTGTTGAGGACGCTGTGGAATGGGATGTCCTGAGAAAAGAGGCGGAAGCAAAACCTAGAGATGGCAAAACATGACGACCGCAGAAAGGAAGAATGTATAACAGGGTTTCAAAATGCCTCAAAGCGCCTTCCTGACAATGAAGTAGGTTTGAAGTCATGGAATCGTACAATCGTTTTGGCTCAGGAGGTCACTTGGTCCATTGAGTCTGATTGACATTTTCCTGCCAAGGTTCTGCACATTATTTTTTTCTCAAATATTGATCCAATTTCCTTTTGGAAGTTAGTAGATTGATTCTGTTTTCATTATTATTAAAGGCAGTGAAATCTGGACCATAATTGTTTGTGATAACTTTCAAAAGACATTTGGATAAGTGCATGTATAGGAGGGGTTTAGGGGGATATGGGCTAAATGCAGGCAAATCGGACAAGTTTGGTGGGCAGTATGGTTGGCACAGATGAGTTGGGCCAAAGGGCCTGTTTCTGTGCTACATTATATTGTAGAATGTTTACAGCATGATTGAGGTTGCAGATGAAGCATCTTGACCCAAAAGGTTGACTGACCCATTTCCCTCCACAAATGTTCCCCGACCTACTGAGCACCTTGTTTGTTGCTCCAGATTCGAGGATCTGCAGTCTTTATGTAAGAGCAATCCAGCTGGCCCTCTTTCCATAGCCCTGCACGTTCTTTTGGATGCTTATCCAGTTCCCTTTTGAATGTTGCAATTGAAGGTGCTTCCACAACTGACTCTAGCAGTTCACTTTAAACGGTCACTGTGTTTTCTTTAAAAAAATCCTCACTTTTGATTTTCTTGACAATCACTGTTCTTTACACTGTGGTTTTTGACCATACCTTCAATGATAACAGTTTCTGTCTATCTACCTGGTCAATACCCTTTGTGATTGTGAGTACCTCTGTCTGGTCCCTTGTAACTTCTGCTCCAAGAAAATGAGGAAGAACAAGAATCCCAAGCTTATCCAGTCAATCCACATAACTAAAGTCCCTTTTCCTTGGAATCATTTTGGTAAATATCTTGTGCAATCTTTACATCTTCCCTAAAGTGTGATACTCAGAACTGGATGTAGTAGGCCAGTTGAAACTGAGCCATTTTTTTAAAAATAAAAACTCATTGTAACTTTATTGTTATTGCTGTTTATGCCTCTATTTATAAAGCTTGGGGTCCCATATCCTTGTTTAATCATTTTCTCAACCCACCTTGCTCCTTTCGGTGAGTTATGGACATGTATTGGCAGATCTCTTCTTTTATGAATTGTTCCATCTAGTTTATATTGTCTCTTCTCTGTACCAAAAATAATACATTTTTCTGCATTAAATTTCATCTGCCACTTGTCTGCCCTTTTCACCAGCCTGTCTGTATCTTCTTGAATTCTATTACTATACTCACAGTTCACTGTTCCTTAGTGTTTGGAAATTGTGCCATGTGCATCCAAATCTTTGTATATATTTAGAAAAGCAATGGTCTTAGTACAGATCCCTGGGGTACTCCACTGGGCACTTCCTTTCAAGCAAAAATGTATCTTTCATTTCTACTCTTGCTTAACAAATTTTCTATTTTATTCAGTCCCTTTTATTCTATGACATTCAATTATTTAACAATCCCTTTTATTCCATGGCATTCAATTTTAGTGACAGCTATTATGTGGCATCTCATCAAACACCTTTTGGAATTCTAGATATACCACATAACTGCATTTTTCTCTTTGTTACTTCATCAGAATAAAACTAATATTGATTTGCCTTTAACAATTCATGCCAGCTTTTTGGAATCAAATCTCCTGTGTTCATTTGCTAATTCTGTCTCTGATTATTGTTTCTAGAACTTTCTCCTGAGGTTAAACTGGTCGTTATTTACTTAGTTTATCTCTACAACCATTTATGAACAAGGTTGTAATGTTTGCAATCTTCCTATCCTTAGATACTGCCATTGAATCTAAAGATGCTTGAAATTTTTTGTCAAAGGCGAGTTTATTGCCATATACACAAGTACATGTATGCACAGGTGCAATGAAAAACTTTCTTGCAGCAGCATTATGGGCACATAGCATCATATAAGCAGCATTCGCAAGAAAAACATAAATTATACACAATTTTTATGAGAAAGAACACAATTAGAACAAAGAAAACGAAGTCCATTTTAATGCAAAGTGGTTGTATTGTTGTTAAGCTGTAGTGATTAGGGCTTTACAGTTCAAGAACTGAATGGTTGAAACGAATGTTCTAGAGGCAAGCCCCTCCGATATTTTCCTTGCTTTCTTCAGCAGCTTTTGTTGATATATTCACTTTAAGTGCAGTACCACTATCCAAATTTCAGCTGCATCTTCCTTTGGTGAAGACTGATGTACAATACTCATTTGGTACCCTTGGCAATACCCTCAGCCTCCATGAGTAGATTTCTTCTGATCTTCTTTTCCTCTTCACAATAGAATAGATTCTCTTTTATATTTTTCCTGATATTTGGCCTTTGTATCTGTTGGACTTTCTCCCTGAACTTTCTGTAATGATCCTGGCTCTCGCTTATGTTAACAACCTAGCATCTAACATATGCCCTTTTTCTCCCCTTTTAATTCTACTCTCTTATCTTTTTGGCCCTTGTGGGAATGTACCTGTACTATAGCTTAAAGGCCTTCTGTTATTCAATTCCATTTTAATCATATAATGAAGTGCATCACCATTGTAGAAAACATGACAGCCCGTGTGTGCACAAAGCTCTCAAAAGCAGGAATATGTTAATATTTAAATAATCTATTTTAATAATATTGAATAAGGGAGAAACATTAGCTAGAACACCACTTACTAACTTGCACCCCATTCCACGTCTCCCCCCTCCCATCACCACACTTCAAGATTGTGCCATGGGAACTTCTACATCCACCAGAGAGAAAAGACATCTTTGAGAGACGTTGCTGTGCTCCCTCAGTACTGCATTGCGGTGGTAGACGTGAGACCCAAATGTCTGGAGATTCCAATCATGTAGGATCTTGGTGAGACTGCTCCTGGAGTATTGTGTATGGTTTTGGTCTTCTTACCTGAAAAGAGTATACTTTAGCAGGAATGCAACAAAGATTCACTAGACTGGTTCCAGGGACGGTGGGCTTGCCACCGAAGAGAAGAGATTGCCAAAAGAAGAGATTGATTAGAATGGGACTGTTTTCTCTGGAGTTAAGAAGAATGAGAAGAGATGTCATTGACACATACAAAAGGGCTTGACAGGCTGGATGCACAGAGGATGTTTCTCTGACTGATGAGTTTTGAATCGATGTCACAGACTCAGAATAAGGAGCAGGCCATTTAGCACTGAAATGAGAACTCTTTTCTAAAAGGGGATGCAAATCTTTGGGATTCTCTGCCCTGGAAGATTGGAGAGGCTCATTGAGTTTGAGTTTGTTCAAAACAGGCATTTATAGATTTCTGGATATTAAAAGAATCAAGGAATATAGGGATACTGCAGAAAAATACTGTTGATTTATAAAGTCACCCACAATCTCAATGTTAGTGGAACAGGTTCAAAGGGCCAAATGGCCTCCTTCCTACTCCTATTTTTTTATATTCTTAAATATTGTTCTGCAGTAATAACATCACCTATGAATTCAAACATTCAAAATGTCGATAAAACCCATTAACAGCATTATGTTGAATTGAAACCCTGTTCAGGCACACCAATGGGAATCCAGTCCCAATTTACTTTACACAAATTATTAATTAACTTAATCATATTCCTTCCAATGAATGAAACAACCCAACCATTCACGCAACTTTGTAAAAATGAATTTAAGCAACTAAATTATGAGAAATATATTTAGTTCCTTTATACTGTATTTTGAATAGGAACTTGCTATTGAAGAAGCAACTTGCTATAGAGATAAAATACAGTAGATGTTAGAAATCTGGTATGTAAACAGAAAATGGTGGAAATATCCACGTCAGGCAGCTTTTAATGGGGGGAGAAACAGAAGTTAATATTTCCAGTCAAGAACCTTTCAGTCACTCTGATAACAATTATTATTTCTAGCATTCTTTATTGAATTATATAGCATAATTAATAGAGAAAAACATTTCAATGCATTACACAGTAAGCAAAGTTTCTTCACAGCATTAAGATACAAAAATGGACATGGGTATCAAAAGTCTGGTCTATGGTGTGGATTTTAAAGAGTGTATTAAAGGAGGAGATAATTAGAAATATTTAGACAAGAGTACTGAGCATGGAATCTATAAGACTGAAGGCACATGGGTGAAGAGAGGCAGGGAAGCATTAAATATTGGAGCTGGAGAAATGGAGTGTTCTGTGCACGAAGATTTGTAGGGTTGGTGAAGGTTACACAGATAGGGTGGTGGGTGAGGCCATGAGGTTAAATGAGGTAGTACTCTCACTGGAAATATTTTGCATAAGCAACAATGGAGCCAAGTCTAGCAATCTCACTAGGGATGGGGGAAGGGAAAAGAACTGAAGGGAATGAGGTGAGAGGAAGAGACTGGAAACAACAACATCATATGAATCAATGATCTCAATGTTAGTGGCAAAATAGGCCTTGAATTCGTTCATATATTTGGAGGTGTGACTGGATGGGACTCGGTAGTAATTATTAAAAAGTGTTTTAAAAATTATCTTGTCACATATTGAATGTATCTATTTAAGCAGTGCTGAAGAAACAATATACTGAATGAAAAAGTAATGAAATCGTGTTGTAAAGTATATGTAACAAGTAATTCTTGCATGGGATACAATGGTATCTGGGTCAATCGAATGTATAAGCGACAAATTTCACGAAGTCTTCCTTGATTAAAAGTGATGCCTAGTAGCTTGGTTGACCTCTAATAAAGAGAAATTAGCAAACTGGGTGAATAGTGAATGAAGTAATATAATTTAAAGTAAATTATAGTGGTTACAATTTTTAAAAAACGAAGTTGCTAATAAAACTGTTTTTAAGTATTAGTAGTGCTCCAATTATTTGATTTATTGATAACCTCTTTTTATACAGTGCAGTGTAGAATGATTCTTCATGAGTTTATTTTTGCTCTGTATGTCTACTGACATCATTAATAAACCTGGACTGGGTAATGAAACCGGTGAGAGTAGAACTGCAGGATGAAGAATTTTAAGATAAGATAAACAATTTTTGTGTTTCAAATACATATCATATAACATCTTATTTTACTTCACTGTTACCCCACTTGTCACCTCCACTATCCCATTTTCAGTCTGTTTGTCTGACTTCTGTTACGGACTCAGTGAAAGTCCCTTTAAGATAGAGAGTGTGTGTATTTGTGTGTGTGGGGTGTGCTTACGTCAATAGAAGATAAAGGACGTAATGACATTGTTGAAGAAGTTAGAAGAAGGAGAGAGGGAGAGAGACACCAGCCTGCTAGTTTTCTCTATCGATGGATGAGAAACAATAACTGTGTCTGGCTCTGAAATCCATGTATGGAAGTTGGAAGTAATCCGGTGGAGTTCACTTTGTTGCTGACCTGTAGAAGGAAACAGGTATTTGTGTGTGTGGACGACCACGATTCGGATGCTTTTCGGGGTGAGGAAGTCACTACCGAGTAACCACTGGAATGTCGTTTGGGTTCCATCGTGGAACATTTGGATTTCGTATGTACTCTCTCTCTGTTTTTCTACATCTACGTCTTATCTTCAGACAACGGTGGTTGTTGAAGAAGCCCTTGCTCATGTTTCACCTTATGGCTTGCGGAACTGAACTTTAAGAACCATTCCGGAACTTGGAGTTTGGGACTTTGTCACACACACACAAAGAGTTTAGTTTTGGGGTTAACGTTCGAGGTTTAACATTTTTGAATTCTAACATACTAACATTTTTACTTTTATTTTACGTATTATCATAAGTAGTGATTAATGAAATAGTTTTTAACATTGAATCATGCTCAGTGTGTTTCTTTTGTTGCTGGTTCGTGACACTTCTGATACTGCATGAGCATAAATTTCCTCCGTTATAATTTCAGAAAGACCAAAGCCATCACTTTTGATATGTCACATCATAGCCATCAACTGCATCCCTTTCCCTGGTATAGTGTATACCTGTGGGTTCCTAGTTTAGAGTGAAACTAGAGTAGCATGCAGAGTGTGTAGAATACAGTAAAACCCCATTAATTCAGCTTGCTTGGGACTTTGATGCAGCTATCTCAGCAGATATTCCTGACTATTTGAATGTTATTCTTATTAATACTTTGCATACTTATAAATCATTTTTTTTTTGGATCATGCATAGTAGAATAGTAAATTTTCCAGTCAACCTGGTGAGCTTCAAGTGTGAAAAACAAAGCCAGATAAGTTTCAACCGAGTACAGGAACCAGGGTCCCAGTCAGTTTCAAGAGAATATATGAACTGGGGCCCTGGAGTGTGAAAGGGAGCAGAGCAAACAGCACCTGCTAATCCAGATGCCAAACCATTGGGATTTCCGAATAGTCGGATTGTGGATTATTGGAGTTTTGTAGTCTGTAGGAAACATGGAGAGCACGAGAAGATGTGAATGATTTATAGGGGGCTCTCCTCAGACTGCACCTTTGTCATCTTAGCCCCCGGGAATCCAGGATGACTTCTTTTCCACTTTGGCAGAAGTGGACCAATATGGGAACTGCAGATGCTTCCACAGATGGGGCAGGAAGTGGCTGACAGGGTGGGTGCAAAGTTTGTGAGGTGGTGCACTCTTTCTGCTGCTAACACAGGCCTTCTGTGTGCTCCTAATGCATGGACTCAAGGTTGTCAATACTATCCCAAATCCTCCTCTCTCTCCCAGGCCAACAGTTCCAGTATTGTGACCCAAGTTACATCAGGCAGTACATGCCATTAAAATGCCCACCAGACTCCTGAAACAGACATTTTATTTCAAGCTCTGACATGGGAGGAGGTTCCCAGGTGGAGAGAAGAAGATTCAAAGATGTTCTCAAAAACGCTCACATATAAAGGTGGGTACACAGGTGCCACCTGTCATGTGTGCACTCACTTGCTGTCAAGCACGTGACAGACACTCGCTCTCTCACTCTCCCTCACACATACACAGACACGTGTGGCCTCTTCGCTTCTCGCTCAGTCTTGTGTACTCAACCTTATACCCAGTCCCCAGCTCTGGCTGCAAACCCACCCACATTCCCAACCCCTGGCTCCGGCTGAACATCTCTCCATCCTCTTGACCCTTAGACTGGTCACACACTAGCCCATGTTCCTGGACCCAGGCTCAGGCTGCACACATGCCTACACTCTGAACCCTTGGCTCTGGCTGCAAACCAGACCACATTCCTTACCCCTAGTTCTGGCTGGACATCTGCCTGTGCTCCTGATTCCCCCCTGCTCTGGCAGCTCACCTTCCCACAATCTTGACCCCCTCTCGATCCAAATGTGCACAATGACATTCATGTGTTGGCTGTGTTGTTGATGTAGCCTCTATCTTTGGACTTATTTTTATATTTCTTAACTTCAATCTTGTTCTGTGTCAACTCTTCATTAATTGTAGGACTCGCCATATGCAAACTCAAAATGTTCTTCACTTTTTCCTTGGTCTAGTGGTCTATGTGAATCTACTGCCCGCACTTTCAAGACAATTCTTGGAGCTGTTTTCCCCACAGTCACTCATACATCCCAGCTTAAGAATCTTACCATGTAATTTGAATTGCATTCCTTTATAGCATGCATCATGTTTGTTTTGATTCTACTTCCTTTTTTCCACCTTCCCTTCCAGATTTGGCTGAACTTGTGCCTTCCACAAAACTGCATTTCTGTAGGAGTATATTGTCATGGAATGTGGAATTGATCTGCAGCTCAGAAGAAAATGTATGAGTTGATGCTTCATATTAAGACCTGATAGGCCTCACAAGATTTATTTGTTTTGTGCTTCTTTCACTACACACAGAGATCTCCCCACCTCTCCTGCTTCACTGTGCAGTGCCTTTGGTTTCATACATTCTATGCTCCAGTATTCCTGCCTAAATATCTCCTCCTTTAATATCCACATCACAGACCAAGAATTTGCCCTCACCTTTCTCACAGTGTCCACTATGTGGATACACTAGAAAGGCCTTGTGGGCCACTTCCACATCTGCAGTGGTGCTCACAATGTCTGCAGTCTTGGCAGACAGTGCATTTTCTGGGTAGCTCTTTCAGATCCTTATCTATGTCAGGTCAGTAGACAAAACTACGAGCTACTGCTCGAAGTCTAAAATAAAAACAGAAAGTGCTGGAAGGACTCAGCAGAACAGGCTGATGGAGGGTCTTGAACCTGAAACATTAACTGTTTCGTTTTCCACTGATGCTGCCTGACCTGCTGAATGTTCCTGGCATTTTCTTTTTTTATTTCAGATTTCCAGCATCTGCAGTTTTTTGACTTTCTTTACAAGCTACTGATTTCATATTAACAATGCCCAAATGCTCCAATAAATGTGCTGCCATTATTCTGCTTCTGTGTTCTTCTTTTGTACTCCTAATTGATGCAACCCTGACTTGTGGACAGTTTGTAGTGTCAGTGATGGGGAGACTTTATAGTCTCATCCAAGCATGTATCTGCATCAGTCCACCTCCTCAATGTATATTCACTTCAGTATTGGTTTCTTCTGCATCAATTTCACCATGTTAACACTGTTATTTGAAAACTATCTTGTATGGCCTGTAGGGTTATATTGTTTTCTCTGGATCAGCATACGGTATATGGCAATCTTGAGAACTGGATCTGTTTTGGCATTCTGCTTGAATGCTCAATATTCAATGTCATAATTGAAATTGGACAGGAGGCTGGACCACCTATGCATTCTTGAGGCCACTGTTGTTGGAATTGCTGGGTCCAAGAATGGCCAACAGTGGTTCCAGTCAGTGAAAGTGTGAATGGTATGCCTGACTAGAACTAGTGGAACCTTTTGATCCTGAGTATGAATTCCAGTACTTCCTTTTTTTTTATTTGAGTGTCATTCCTCTCACCCTTTGTTAGTGTATGCAACAAAAAGGCATTTGGCTTTCTCTGACTGTTGTCCATGTCATGGCTTATAACTGCCTCAGTTCCATAACTGTGGGTGTCAAAGCATGCAAGTGGTGTCTTAATGCACTGGAGGGCCTCACTATTAAGATATCTCTTTGGAGGTCTTGCACCTTCTCTTGTGCTTTATCCACTGTTCATCCTTCTTCAACAGTTCATGCAGTGGTCTCAATAGCATTACAAGGTCCAGTAGGCATATAGCTTACTGTTGGACTATGCTTGGGAAAGATGGAATTTCAGTAACATTCTGCGTTCTAGTCTTGACAGTGCTCTCAATCTTTTCCTTGATCAGTTGCAGACTGTTTGTGTCTACCCCGAGGCCCAAAAGAAATTCTTCTTTCTCTGCAATAGCACATTGACTCCTCTTCCGGCTTTGGATGATGACTTCTTGTCACAAATCAGTGTGATATATGAATAATCCCCTTGTGGTAATTGATTGCCAGATTGTGTTTTTTCTCTCTATGTTTAATTATGCGGGTGTGTGTGACGGGTCCAACTTGCAAGTGTTTTCCTCCTTCCAATTCAGCATGCAGATCCGGAGATGTGGGCAATAGATACTGTTCATCATCCGTGGCTCAGTTGAAGGTTACCATACTGTCTCCAAAAAGCCTTGCCTGCTTTGGGGACCACAACAGGTATCATCCAATCACTCTGTGCAGTTTTGATCAATGCACTGTGTTATTCAAGTTTGTTGAACTCCTTCTCTTAACTTGAGCCTTCAATATGTATGGTACTTGTCTGGGCCTGCACTATATTGGCTTGGTGTTTGGCTTCATACATGTGTGAGCTTTGTGCCCCTTAATGCTGGTATCTTTGATCATATCTGTATGTTGCTCTAAAAACTTATCTGGATGTGGTTGTAGAGTGCCCAATGTGAAATTTATTCTTCCAATCCACTTTTAATTCTTTGAGCAAGTATTTTCTTTGCAGAGTTCATCTGTATGGTCAACAACTAACATTTTAATTAATGTTACTTAACATTTTGACCATTATGAGAAATTATGCTTTGAGTTTGGGTTTTTGAATGTGTTGTTAGGTATACATATCACTGTCCATAATTGAACAGTTAATAGCTATATTGACATTCATATGAAATACTTACTGATCATTAACTTTCACTTCTCATTATTGCTGCTAGTGGTGTCTGTGCTGTTTAAGTTTTGTGCTTTATGCTGCTCATGAGATTTAATGTACAAGTCTCTCCTATGTGGCTTTCTGTCAGAAGTGTTGCCCTTACATTACAAACCTAATTGGTTGACATTATTCTCACTCTTGGGTCTAGTCTTAGATGCTGAGGCCTTATGCCCTTTCTTTTAGTAGTTGGAACCTTTCACTGCTCTAAACTAGCATGCTTGTGATCCTTTCTATTACATCAGTCTGATCGGCCAGCTTGTATCATTGAGAAACTAGAGACTGCAGAAACGGCTTCCTTTTTCTGAAAATGTGGCTTTCCCTCTGCCATGGTTGATGGAACCCTTGCACACATTTCCTCCATTCCCCACATGTCTGCTCTCACTAACACACACACACACACACATATTTCCACTGTTCCAACAGGATCCCACCACCAGTCACATCGTCCCCTCTCCTCCCAGTCTCTCTGCTTTCTGCAGGGACCTTTCTCTCTGTGACTCCCTGGTCTGCTCATCCCTTCCTACCTACTCCTCTCCGTCACCCAGAACTTTCCCCTGCAACCGTAAGAGGTGCAACGCCTGTCCATTCTCCTCCTCTCTCACCACCATCTAGGGACCTAAACAACCCTTCCTGGTAAGGCAGGGATTCAGGTACACCAACTCCAACCTTGTCTGTTGCATTTGGTGCTTGCAAAATACCCTCTTCTACATAGGCAAAACCAAGTATAGGCTAGGCAACTGTTTTGCAGAGCACCTGCAATTTGTCTGCATCTTGATGGCCAACTTGAGCTTCCTGTTGCATGTCATTTCATCTCCCCTTCCTATTCGCACTCTGACTTATCTGTCCTTGGCCTTCTCTGCTGCCATGGTGAGGCTAAACGCAGTCGAGAAGAACACACCACATATTCCACTTGGGTAGCTTACAACCCAATGGTATGAAAATTGAATTTACCAATTTCAGGTAACCATGCCCCTTGTATTTCTTTCTCACTCCCACTGATTCTTTCAGGTTCTCTCTTCCTTTGCTCTCCTTTGCCATCCCCTACCCCCTGCACCTGGCTCCATCTGCCCCATCATTCCCCCTCTCATCTGGTTCCACCTGCCACTGACGAGCTCCTGTCCCACCCCTCTGCAGCACTTCTATATACTGGCCAACTTTCCTCCTTACACCCAGTCCTGATGCAGTGCTTTGACCTGAAATGTCGACACATTACTTTTACCTCCACAGATGCTGCTTGACCCTCTGAGTTCTTCCAGTAATTTACTTTTTGTTCCAGCTTGTACCATTCCCTTGTTAAAACTTAGAAGGCTTTTAATCAGTGACGTACAACTCATTATTTATCCTGTGTTTAAGTCTGAATTCAAATCCTGTTACTTCGAGTTGAAGTTATTGAGACTCAAGAGATTCTGTAGATGCTGGAATCTGGAGCAATACACACAAAATGCTGGAGGAACTGAACGTTGACTGTTTATTTCCCTCCATGGATGCTGCCAGACCTGCTGAATTCCTCCCAACATTTTGTGTGAAGTTATTGAGACTTTGTTTACAGACATGCCCTGCCACCATTGATATGCATATATTCAAAGACTTTGTTACATTAGTCAGCTTCAATTCTTTACCCTTCTGCCCATATTGCTAGGTTTCTTGCTGTAGTGGAGAATGGACAATAATATATTAGGAAACAGGGAGAGCTTCAAAAGATGTATCTGATTTATTCTCAGATTGCACACATGGCACAATGAAGCATACACGATCGAATATGTCATGCACTGAAGTTATTTATTTACCTACAGTATATTACTCTTTGTAAAGCAGGACTCATCCAAAACTGTGGTTCTATGTCCCAACTTATTAAAAATCTAGTTCATCCATCATCTTTGTACTTGCTGACCTTCACTGGCTCTCAATTAATATTCTCATACAAAAATGAAATGCTGTGGTACTGGTAATCTGGAATAAAGACAGAAAATGCTGGAAGTTATGAGCAAGTCAAGCAGCATCCACAGAGGTAGAAACAAAATTAACATTTCAGGTGGATGACCTTTCAGCAGCAAGGTTTTTGGATAGAACAATGGGATATTTCATCTTTCACTATTGTATTGGATTGTGTTGGACTGGATTATGCATTTAAATATGCCATGGAATTTAATTCATCAATTTTCTGACTCAAAGATGTAAATGCTACAAAATGAGCCAAGATTATGGGTATATGAGTCAAAAGGCATACATACCGCTACTTAATTTTGTTGATGGAAAAGAAAATCTATGGTTAATGAGATCCATTCTTTAAAGTGCTGGGAACTCAGATGTACATGTTATATGTAATTATTTGCCTTAGAATATATGTACAGAACTAAATTAAGGGGCCTCAAAGGAAAGTAGAAATGTGTGATATTTAAGGATTCAGGTATGTACTTGGTTTATCGAACATTCCATAAAACACAGGATGGTTTAAGTATGACAGGAGAGAAATGTCCACGGAGGCAATGGTATAGGGTATAAGAGCAGATCTATATGCAAGTGTAAATTTTCCAGAGTCTAGTTTTATTACATTGATTATAATCAGAATATGTTTCAGACCTTTGTTTGAGACAGAAGGTTGTGTGTTCAAACCATAAATTTGGGCTCATGCTCTAGACTGGCATTTCTCAGGAATCATTGATTTTAGGATAACAAAACCAGTTTCTCCAGTCTCTCCATTAACTGAAGTCCTGTCTCTTATTTGAAAAGTATTCAGTATTCTGCATTCGAGAAACATTGACAAAGAAACAATGGATTAACTGGATGATTAATTGATCATACTTCTCTAGTCAAAGATACACTGCTGGAAGAACTCAGTGGGTCAGGCAGCATTTATGGAGTCAAAGGGATGGTTGGTATTTCAGGTCTAGACCTTGCATCGAGACTGAGAGTATAGGTGAAAGATAGCCAGTATATAGAAGAGAGAGGGAGGGGTGAGACAGAGGCTGGAAGGTGATAGGTGAACAAGATGAGGGTGGCGTAATGGGCAGGTGAGGGAGGATGATGAGTCTTGGTAACAAAGGAGGGAAGGGATATAAAAGATGAACAAAGGGAGAGAGACCCACTTTTCCACTCGCATTATCAAATCAATAGTGAATAAACCTTTCTTGGTTTATTTTGTATATTCTGTTAATAATTTTTTCCATGGCAGCATGGACTAAAAATATAATTACATTCCCAATCTACACAGCTGTTTCTTTATCCGTTTGATATTCTTATGTAATGTGTAGGCAGAAATCATCTATAAATAATGCTTCATCTTTGGCCATATTCTCAACCAAAACCATAATATTACATTTTAATCTGCAAAAATGGGATGTTATGTTTTTAAAAAAATCCAGTTAGCAAGCCGTCTTTTTCAGTTGTTGCAATTTCTATCAGGAATGGGAAAGAATTGTTAAAGACAGCGTCAAACAGCACCATCTACAGGCCACGTAATACCTTCATCTGCACCTTTATTTCAAGTGCATTAATATTGGAGTAGATTGATGTATTCCAAATATATATCACTGTTAATTCTGTGTTCTACTATTCCTCTGGTAATTATGTTGAATGGGATTTTGATAGGAGATGTGTATAATTGTTCCTTGGGAACCACCAGACTCAAGGACAGCTTCTATCCCACTGTTATCAGACTCTTGAATGCACCTCTCATAAGCTAAAAGATGAACTCTTGATCTCCCAATCTACCTCGTTGTGGCCCTTGCACTTTATTTGTCTACCTGCACTGCACTTTCTCGGTAACTGCAACATGATATACTACATTCTGTTTTGTTTTTACTACCTTGATGTAATTTTGTATGGCATGATCTGTCTGAATGGCAAGCAAAAAAAAAGCTTTTCACTGTATCTCAGTACATGTGATAATAATAAACCAATAATAATCAATAACTTGCAATTTGGAAAATTCTCTCTCTTTGGGCATTGAGAGTTTTGGAATGATTTTAATGGGAAAAAGGTGTTAACTCATTGCAGTTTCAGATTATGAATAGGGTTGACAATGTTTATCCAGGTGACTTGTTTGCAGTGGGTAAGGATTTAAAACTAGCAGGCTGCAATGATGACTGGCCCTAGAATTGTACAATTCTTCTCTGGCAAAGTACTTAGCCATTCTCCTGTAATTAAATATAGAATTTTATTAAATACAGTATTTTATGTGGGAGTAACAAAGATCTGCCTGTGATTACAAGACAAGAATTTATTCAAGATGTCATTTAATGTCATAACCTTAATAAGCCAAGCTATGTAATGGCATTAGACATCGACAGAAATTAGGATTAGATTTTAAAGGCAAATCCATGGATCATTATGACAGTAACACATTTGGGAAACCGACTAGAAAGGACACAATGTTAAGTTAACTATTTTGAAGAGACATAGGTTAGCTGATTATTTAATGATGAATTATCAGTGCACCAATATTTAAACGTTGCGACACCAGGACTTCATGGACCCAGTTCTTGCACATTGGTTTTAGTGGTACATGATTTCAAACTAAGAATGAAGCTTACTGATAGGCAACACTTGCACTTGCATTGCCTCATTTACATATCATTTACTTGGATGTTATGGGCACTGAATATCACATTTTTAGGCATCACTTATATTAAGTGAATTAATTACAAATTCTAATGACTTCCTGGTCAAGAAATTTGCACTGAAGCTTGATGCAGCCAACACAAAGGCTCTAGGCACATGGAGGGACTGAGTCGGGTGGGGAAGCCTCTCAAACATTGAAATGGTGTATCACCCCAGGCACATGAGTGGCAATGACGCTATGACTTTTTTAAAAAAAAGTTAACATGACTGAATGTATTGACCGTGAAAGTAAAATGTTTTGCATTGTGTTCATTCTTTTTTGTATACTTTTTATTATGAAAAAAGTTTATTTTTGAAATAAAAAGACATTTCTTAAAAGAACGTTATTTTTGAGTTCATGTTTTATTTGCAATGCAATTTTATGTCACAAATAATTTGTTTATGTAGGCAGTCTGCCATTTAGAATTGTTAAGTTTTTAATACTTGCTTAAGTTTTCTTGCTTGCTATTTCCACTTGTACCATCAGGCAAAAATGTGAGACTAGGAATTCCTCAGGAGATTCTAATGTGCTTCATGGTTTAGGTAAAGAAGATAAGTTCGTGAGAGAAAACTAAAGGAACCACATGAAGATGTTTTTCCTTAATTATACCACAGTAACCTGAGCATGTTCGACAATGCTAGTGGTTTCTTTCTCTCTCTCTCACTCACACTCACACATACACATACACACACACACACACATGAGAGGGTGTTTATAGAAAGGTAAATTTTGCTATGGAATCACCTGTAGATAATATCTGAGAGCCTGTAACAGAGTCATCTGTGCAGAATAGTTCAGCAATTAGAGTTGGGGCCAATATCTGACAGGAAAATCTGTGTATAATTCTGCATGAAGAAAAGTAAAACTATAATAAATCAATGGCACTTCATTGCCAATATTACAGAAATGAAATTCAATTGCATCTTGGTTATAAGTCTTTCCAATTGTCTCTTAAAAATATTTTGAAATATTGTTTTCTATGAACATGAAGAATTTCAAGCAAGTTGATCAATACTGTAGAATTAAAGGTTACTGCTTGCCATTAAGCTAATCAAATACATATTAGAGTTTTTCTCTGGACCATCTACTCTAATCTATTTTTCGAGTCACTATCAAACTCCCTCTTGAAATGTATGGACTCAGCTTAATGGTTTCCAGCAGAAAATTCAACATTCTAATTCATTTCTCCAAGATATTTTTTATCTAACCTACACAGTAATGCCTTTTGTGATCTCTTACTATTTACTCTAAACAAAATCCTCATAATCTTGAAGATATCTATCAAGTCACCTCACCCTTGTCAGCTCTGACATATTTTCTGGCATATTTGCAGCACTGGATCAGTGAGTACTCTTCAAAGTATACTTAATTGGCTGTAAATTTAATAAGATATTCAGAGGTCATAAATATCTCTTCCTTTTTGCTTTTCTTCTCCATTTAAGATTATTTCACTTTATTCTCACTTCAAATTTTTTAAGCATCTGCCACTATTATTCCAACCCGGCTAGATGAACTATATCCTTCCTCCTTCGATTATTGCCATCTCAATTTCATGTCTTTGAATTTGCTGTCATATTATTTTCTTACATCTTAAGTCTTGACTTTAGTATGCATAATTGCTAGAAGTAGTTCTAGTATAGAGCATTTTGAACTCAAAAACTGACAATGGTTGTACTTTATATAATGTATTGATTGTTAAAATACTAATTGCATGTTTATATTATAATGCACTTCCATAACATAAGCATGTCCACTTAATGTTTCATAAATAACTAACGGTTTCTTGTATTTTTACTAGATTTTGAAATAAGAATTGAATGGCTTGTTAAGCTTTCTGGGTAAAAGTTTCTATTCACACCTTTCTAATTTCCTCCTTTTATCTGCAAACTCTGATCACCCGTGAGAGGAACAGATTTATTATAAACAATGATGGATGCAATTCAACCTAAATTGTGAATTCATTGCCAGCTACAAACAGATTTATTTTGTTACTTATTTATTTATAGTATTATATTACAAATGAAGCAGTTAAAAACATGTTCAGGTGGATAACATGCTTGGAGAATGTTACCATTAATGATTTAAGAAGAGGCTTTTAGAAATATTTCCAGAGGAATATGTGAGAGGGCAACCATATGGAAATTATTTGTCAAAATATAAAATTATTGGGAAAGTGACCTTTTTGAATATTGTTTGAGACTTATTTACATACTTGACAAACTGAAGGGTTTAGATTACCAGCTATATGAAGCCCAGTGAAGTTTGCTGATCTCCGTTAATAGGTTTTCTCTGGTAATTATGAAATTGTCACATTTTCTCGTATAAATAAGCATTCATTCTTTGGAAATTGCCTCAGTGAAATTCATTTTAATATTTGAAGTAGATGTCAAAGATGGAATAAATTATATTCTTTTGGGACAGGGCAATTCACATGATATCATTAGGAACTGATTAATGTTGCCAAGTTTATTGGCTGTTCTTTTGCTTCTGATGATTACTTTATCGAAGTGAATAATGCAACTTAAATAGATCAATTTTTCTGAAATTTGATTGCCAAGATTGAGTAGTTTTCCACTCCTTCCCTGGCAACAGTGAGCCATACAGTCCATTATATTGTCAAAGTTCCCTTCTTTCCAGTAAAAGCTGGTAAATTATTTGACAGTGGCCAAACTCACGACTAGAATTTCTGTCTTTTCTTTTCTGCACTTTCTAGCAGGACATCTCCTGTCAATGATCAGAAGCTGAATTTAACCAAACTTCCCCTTCATCTTAAGACTCAGGGCCCATTGATGCAATTTACAACTGTAGTTTCGAACTGAAAACTATCCAGCAATTGTCTTTCATTTGCCTCTGTGCTGTTAACCTGTTCTGTCATCTCATTGATACCAAAACCTTTATATTCTCCCAATCTAGTCATTCATCCTTCTATCTTCAGGTCCACTGGGGCTTGAGTGTGCTTCACATACTACTAGGTAGATTCATTATGCGGCAAGTGTTAATGGGCTTCACTTCGCTCTTCGAAAGCCTCTGCAGGATTATCCTGGAGACCAAAATACTCTGGGTTCTTTTCTCTTTTACAAATTGTCTTGTTAAACACTACCCTTAAACCACTCTACTCTCTCTTCTAACAGTAAGTGCAAAGAGCACAAGTACACTTTGTCATTAAGAATGCCATTTATTTGGCCACTTCTTTTGCTCGGCCCTTATTTGCCAAGCCTTATCCCAAGGATCTGGTCCTGATCAACCTTTCTCTTGTATTTCTTGTATCTCACTTTGTCTTTTCGAAGCTCATCTTGTCCATGAAATCCAACTCCTACTCCTTCAACAAAGTATCAAATGGCCTAAAAGTTATTGTTGATGCTTGAACTAAGTGGTAGAAATGGTCAATCACTCAACTTCAGGAGGATATAGTCAGGCTAGTGGAATGGGCAGGCTGGTGACAGACAAAATTTAATGCAGAAAAATGAGGAATATTACATTTCGGTAGGAAGAACAAGGAGAGGCAATATAAATAAGAGGCACATTTCTAAAAGTGGTACAAGAACAGAGAATCTGTTCGTGTAATATATATGTTGCAACAGGCTGAGAAAGTGGTTAAAAAGATATACAAGATTCTGAGCTTTATAAAGAGGAACATGTGTTCTGGGCACCAAATATTAGTAAAGAGAGGGTGCATAAGCAATTTATTAGAACAATTCCAGGGATGAGAAACTTTAGTTATATAAATAGACTTGAAGATGCAATTTGTTGCATTTTGCAGTCTCTGCTAGCTATTTTTCTTTTAAATAAAGTTTCTTTTGTTACATTCTGAGGCTTCTTAGTAGTCCAAGAGATAACAATGTCTATTGGCTCCATGATCTCTGTCGCCATCAGTCTTTAAGATCAGCTTTCGGTTTCTATTTGACAACTTTTGGAACATGACTTGGAGGATGTACCACCAGCTGCTTATTTCCATTAGGTTATGTCATCCCTCCAGCTTCACAGTTCCAATTCGTAAAGGTGCTACTTCTTGTTAAGTGTAGAATTTGGTTCTATAGAACACTCTACTCTCATCAGTTTCTCTGCATGTCTTGATGTCTTGCTTTCACTCCCATTTGCTAGGCTGTGCAAATAACAAGGATTGATGCACAATTCTCTTTAAATGTAACCATTTCTACTCTGTACTACTTTCCATATTTTTGATTTTTGATTTTCAGCTTGCATTTGCCCAGTGGTACTATAGTTGTATGGATATACAATGTTAACAGTTATTTTGTCTCTCCAAGCTTCCTGGAAAACCTTTTAGAAATGATGTTATATGCTGCACCACTGTCTACCTAGAATTCCATATCTTTTCCCTTTACTTCCGCAGTAGCAAAGAAATGTTTTGGGATCTAGGCCTGTTCTACTCTGTCCATTCTTGCTCTGCCTGGGTTCAACCTTGATCTTGAATGTTGATCTTGTAATACTCTCCCTCATATATCTTGTAGAAATTGAAGTTTGCTTAGGTGACATTGGGAACTGACCTGTCCTTCACAAGTGTTCTCCTGCTTGCTACTGGTCTTCTCTCTGTATTGGGCTGAAAAGTGATTCATCTTTTTTGTATTTGGAATTGGTTTATTATTGTCACATGTACCGAGGTACAGTGAAAAACTTGTCTTGCATGCCGTTCATACAGATCAATTCATTACACAGTGCATTGAGGTTGTACAAGATTAAACAATATAGAATGCAGAGTGAAGTGTCACAGCTACAGAGAAAGAGCAGTGCAGGTGGATAATAAGGTGCAAAGTCAGAACAAGGTAGATTGTGAGGTCAAGAATCTACCTTATACTAGGGAACCATTCAATAGTCTTGTAACAGTGGGATAGAAGCTGTCCTTGAGCCTGGTGGTACGTGCTTTCAAGCTTTTGTATCTACTGCCCAATGGGAGAAGGGAGAAGAATGAAAGTCCAGGGTGACCCTCAACAACTTCTCTTTCGGCTCCTCCCACTTTCTCCAAACCAAAGATGTAGCCATGGGCAATCACACGGGTCCAGCTATGCCTGCCATTTTGTCGGCCACATGGAACAATTCATGTTCCAAGCCTATACTGGCAATGCTCCCCAACTCTTCCTCTGCTACACTGATGACTGCATTGGTGCTGCACCCATGCTGAGCTCATCAATTTCATCAACTTTGCCTCCAACTTCCACCCAGCCCTCAAATTTACTTGGTCCATCTCCGACACCTCTCTCCCCTTTCTGGATCTCTCTGTCTCCATCTCAGGAGACAGATTAACCACTGACATCTTTTACAAATCCACTGACTCCCACAGTTACCTTGACTACATCTCTTCCCACCCTGTCACTTGTAAGGATGCTGTTCCCTTCTCCCAGTTCCTCTGCCGCATCTGTTCCCATGATGAAGCTTTCCATTCCAGGACATCAGAGATGTCCTCTTTTTTCAGTAAACAGGGTTTCCCTTCCACCTCCATCAATGCAGCCCTCACCATATCGCCTTCACTTCCCACATGTCTGCCTTCACCCCATTTCCATCCCCCCCCGAAATAGCAAGGACAGGGTTCCCCTTGTCCTCACCTACCACCCCATGAGCCTCTGCATCCAACACTTCATTCTCCGCAACTTCCGCCACCTCCAATGGGATCCCACCACAAGGCACATATTCCTCTTACCCCCCCCCCCCCACCCCACTTTCTGCAGGGATCTCTCTCTCTGCAACTCCCTTGACCACTCGTCCCTCCCCACTGATGACCATCCCCGCACTTATCCCTGCAACCACACTAATGCTACACCTATTCCCACACCTCGTCCCTCACCACCATTCAGAGCCCTAGACAGTTCTTCCAGGTGAGGCAATCCAAGAGTGTCATTTATTGCATCTGATGCTCCTGGTGTGGCCTCCTGTACATCAGTGAGACCCGACGCAGATTGGGTGACTGTTTTGTCGAGCACCTTCACTCCATCTGCCACAAAAGCAAGGGTCTCCCAGTGGCCAGCCACTCCAATTCCACATCCCACTCCTATACTGACGTATCTATCCATAGCCTGCTCTACTGCTAAGTTGAGGCCAGGTGCAGGTTGGAGGAACAACACCTCATATTCTGCCTTGGTAGTCTCCAACCTGATGGCCTCGACATCAATTTCTCTAACTTCTGTTAACCCCTCCCTCATCCCCACTGTCCCACCCACCTACCTTCCCCCTCTCACCTGGGTTCACCTATCACCTTCCAGCCTGTGCTCCTCCCCCTCCCCTGACCTTCTTATTCTGGCTTCTGCCCTCTTCCTTTCCAGTCCCGATGATGGTTCTCAACCTGAAACATCGACTGTTTATTTCCCTCCATAGATGCTGCCTGACATGCTGAGCTCCTCCAGCATTTTGTGTGTGTTGCTGCAGATTCCAGCATCTGCAGAATCTCTTGTGTCTGGGATGGGTAGGGTCTTTGATTATGTTGGCGGCTTTACCAAGGCAGCAAAAGTATAGACAGAGTCCATGGAGGGGAGGCTGGTTTCTGTGATGTGCTGAGCTGAGCTGTGTCCACAACTCTCTGCAGTTTCTTGCTGTCCTGGGCAGAGCAGTTGCCATACCAAGCCGTGACGCACCCAGATAGGATGATTTCTATGGTGCATCGATAAAAGTTGGTGAGTGTCAAAGGGGACATGCCAAATTTCTTTAGCCTCCTGAGGAAGCAGAGGTGCTGGTGAGCTTTCTTGGCTGTGGTGTCTATGTGGTTGGACCAGGACAGGCTATCGGTGATGTTCATTCCTAGGAACTTGAAGCTCTCAACCCTCTCGACCTCAGTACCGTTGATGTAAACAGGAGCATGTTCACTGCCCCCCTTCCTGAAGTCAATGACCAGCTCTTTTGTTTTGCTGACATTGAGGGAAAGATTATTGTCATGACACCATATCACTAAACTCTCCATCTCCTTCCTATACTCTGACTCATCATTACTTGAGATCCAGCCCACTACAGTGGTATCATCTGCAAACTTGTAGATGGAGTTAGGGCAGAATCTGGTCAGGCAGTCATGAATTTATAGGGAGTAGAGGAGGGGACTGAGTACGCAGTCTTGTGGGGCACCAGTGTTGAGAATAATTGTGGCAGAGGTGTTGCTGCCTATCCTTACTGATTGCAGTCTGTTGGTCAAGAAGTCAAGGGTCCAGTTGCAAAGGGAGGTGTTGACTCCCAGGTTTCGGAGTTTGGTAATGAGCTTGCTTCGAATTACAGTACTGAAGGCAGAGCTGTAGTCAGTAAACAATAGTCTAACGTAGGTGTCTTTTACTGTCCAGATGCTCCAGAGCTGAGTGTAGGGCCAGGGAGATGGCGTCAGCCGTAGATCTGTTTTGACGGTAGGCATACCTTCTCATAACCTGAGCATTCCTCTTTCTGCTATTCATGCTGTTTGCCATAATGCTTCCATTATTTAAACTGTTGCTTTTCTTTTTACCTTTCTGTGCTTCTGCTTGGTTGCACACACAGAACTCTGCAGTCAGTTTTCTGCCCTGCCTGCCCTGGTGTTGGTTAGCCCTGACACTCTAACAGATGCTCTCTCAATCTTGCATCTTGAATTCTCCATACTATCAACAAGTCTCTCAGATCTTCACAATTTGAGAACTATGTTCAGCATCTCATTGGTAGGCCCAATTGTCCAGTAGCTCTCTCTGCCATGGTTTTCACCTGTTAGTCATTAGGAACCTTATGTGGTGGGAAAATTTGGCAAGTTATATGCTCAAAATCCAGATTCTGGAGTGGCTGAACTGCTCCATCCTCCAAAGCACTGGTGTATGGTGTATTATCTAATGAAGAAAACCAAGTCTAGCATTTTCAATCATTGAGTTGCACATCGACCTTGTGCTATCTCAAAGAGGCTATAACTATCTAATACATAGTTTCAGGGCTGATACCAACATGTTCCAACAGATGAATCCAAAATCTGTCTCTTTCACGGATCACCATATACCTTCTTTCTCTTACAGTGATCCATGTAGCATTTCTTTAAAAAAAAGTCACTTTTCCATGCCAACTACATTTAAAGTCAATATGGCATGTTCGAATCACTTTCTGACACGACGCTGCATTATGCTGTCTTTAAATAAAATTCTCCTTGCCATATTCTGTGGTTCTTAAGTTGTGTAATAAGATTTTGTCTGAGCTATTCATGCTAGCAATGTGATTGCTCTCCATCTTGGCAGCACCTTCAGACCTGGATGCTACTATTGTATTACCATGAGATAGTGCTATATAGCATTACATCTCCACAAGATTCCCTTTTGTTGAAGTTCAAGGTGGAATCTGATGGTGGTATTTAAAATCATGAAGTGCCTAGGTAGAGTCGATGGAATGGAACCCTTCCCATTGGTCTAAAAGGCAAGAACCAGAGGGCATGGAATGATTGCAATTGGCATAATGAATTAAAGTGGCAGGAGGAAAATCCTTCATACAGTGGTTAGAATCTGGAATGTCCTATTGGGAGGTGGGGGGGGTATGGAGGCAAGATTCAGTCATGGTGATCAAAAGGGAGCTGGTTAAGTAATTAAAAGGAGAAAATTGTGCAGGACTATGGGAAGAGTGCATTGTAATTAGCTCTTGCATAGGATCAGAGGGAATGGCCTGCTTCAGTCTGTAATCTTCCTGTGACTGTTGAAAGGTTTCTGTTTCCTGGAATTAAGTTTGCAATGACAAAACTAAAGTGGACATAGAACTGGATAACTGTAAATGAAAATCAATTCACTTGCAATTCTTTCTATCTGGTGTACTGCATTTGATGCCTGCAATGTGGTCTCCTCTACATTGGAAACACCAAACACAGACTACATTTAATCGTCATGCATAACAATGAGCTTCCAATTGCCTGTCACTTTAATTCTCCATCCCACTCCCAATCCAGTGCAATCCAATCCATCTGTTTGTAGGTTCCTCCACTGTTATAATGAGGCCCATGACAAACTTTAAGAATATCATTTCATTTTCCAAATCGGCACATTGCAGTCTTCCAGACTAGATATTGAATTCAACTTCAGGTAACTCGCTTTCTCTGTTTGCATTAGAATTAGCCAGTTCTCCATCCATCTGTAAAATTGCCTCAGTTTTTCTCTCTCCACTAGCATAGTGTAACCTGCTCTTCATTTCAGAGCTTTTATGTTCATTTGTTTGTATTCTCTTCATATCTCTCTTTTTCTCTCTCTCACATACACACTCCTCATTTCACAGCTTTTACATTCCCTTGTATGTGATTTTTCTCTCTAACTTCCCCATTGATCTATCAACCTAATAACTTCCACAACAGCGTACCCCACACCTCACCCTATCAAAGATATACCCTTTGCCCCGTCTATCCCATTCCAAGCTGCAACTTAGGGTCTTCAACTTGAAACTTTAACTGTTTCCTTTTTCACAGATGTCGTCTAACCTGTCAACGTTTTCTGTTTTTGTTTGTAATTGGTCAACAGTTTTGTTATTCTCAGTTCTGTGCATTGGAGTTTCCATTTTATATGAGGTGCTTAAGAAGTGTTACATGGTTCTATCAGTCAAGTAAGACTTCATCAGACACACAATATAAAAGACCCTAAATTGAAAATCTAATAATGGGATTGGTTGTTGCTTTGAAATATAGATTATGCAGTTACCTAGCTGTAAATAAATACGGCTCTTTGTTTTATCTTAAAATTTAATAGTCAGGTGGCAGGGTAGTTGTCACCATTTTAAGTGGATGAGACAACATGATAGCCATCCATTGATAGATCTCTGATGTTTTACAGCAAAATAAAAAGGTGATTGGTAGGTTTGTGACATCTTAATTCAATCAGGAATGCATAATACTCAAGGTTTCACTTCATCGAAAACTTGGTCTACTTATGGAAATTGGCATTTTGCTCTGAAAGTTGAAATATCAGAAGGCTCATGAAAATATTGTTGATTATTCAGGTATTTTATAAATATCTGGCCCTGCAACTTACTTCCCATTTTATGTCAAGGAAAGGAATTAAGAATTGATGAAAAGTGTCTCTCCACAATAATCTGCCAAAACTTCTCAAATTTAGAAAGTGTTGAATCCATCTGTTATGTGAGTGAAACGTGGGATGGGTCTTCATCAATCAAGTAGCAAGTTAGAAAGTAAATTGACGTTAGTAACTGAGAGTACATCTTGATAGAATATGGAATATCAGGTGAGATACAAATAAACTCACCATTTGATATCTTTCTGCAACGTTTATTGGGAAACACACAAGCCAGGAGATTGAAGATTACCAGCTGTTTAATAGAACAAAACGACATTTTTCAGATTATTAGTAGGTGCACATTGACATGTTCCAGTTGTAAGTTGTGGTTGACTGATTTAAGCTAATAAATAAATAATTCCTTGAAGTTCTGCCAGTGTGATAACATTTTTTTGTCAAATGAATTATATTGATGCTCACAGCTTGAAAACTGAGATCCTACGTTCTAGGCTCAAAGGCCATAAATGTGGAACATTGGCCAAGATAAAAGACACTGCTGTTCTAATCAATTATTATTGCTTATCTGGGGTAAGATACAATATTGCATATAGCAGTAAAATGTATGATCACATCGTGAAAATGCTGTGATGTTTTTAATATGTGATGTCATTGCATTGAAATGCATGCAGTTATTTTGACTCTGCCTTCCTATCCGGCAATGATGATGATGCCTTTAATGCAAATCAATCCTGTCCTCCTGAATTATATATCAGGCACAATGTAGGCTGACAAAGGCTGCTTTATTATCAGAGGAGTTTTAACCGGAGGTAAATACAATGGAATCAACTGAAAAAGGTGACTCCTCTCCTGACCTTGTGACAGACAGATGATCAGCAATGAAAATTTAAATCAGCATTTAAAAATATCTGTGCTGAGCACACTTCCCTGAAGAATTTTTACAGCAAAACTTTGGTGGTGGGGGTGTGGTGATTTGCCTTATTTCTTTGTGTCAAGTAGAATATAAAGACTAGGAATAGGTCAAGTTGTCCCTTGAGTCTGCTTAGACATTGGTTAAGATTAAAGCTGATCTTCAACCTCAAATTTACTTTCCTGCCTGATACTAGTATTTATTGATTCCCTTAGAATCCAAAAATCTTTGATCTCAGCCTTGAATATACTCAATGACTTTGCAGACTCTGGAGTAAAGAATTCTTACAACTTTCATCTCTCTAATGAGATTTCCCTTATTCTGAGATTTCAGTCATCTTTTTTAACGAATTTTTGTTCGGATCCTTTAGTGCCATTCTCAGTTGAATGCTGCCTTGAAGTAAAAGGCAGGTTCTCCACACTGTCTCAAAGCTTAAATCAGGAACGTGGATTGAAGTTAGAAATTGGATGAGAAGAATATTATAGAATTAGCTGATGGAACAGAGCAGTAAAATTGATCTGGTAGGAGTAATCTAAATTTAAGCTTAATCCATCACTGACACTCAGGAATCTGCTCTTAGATATTGCAGCAGGTTAAACCAAGTGCACAATCCACAAGACCATTCATTTGAATAGAAATTTTATAGCTGCAAGAAAAGGAAGGCAAGAATTAGGCGAGTTACTTATTTTTAAATTACTTGTATTTTAAAAACTGTTCTTGTGTTTTTAGATTCTTTTTTTTCATATTCAGACGCATTGGAAAAAGTTGAAAATCAAAAAAACTGCAGATGTTGAATATCTAAAATAAAAAACAGAAAATGCTGGAAATACTCAGCGGGTCAGACTGCAGATGTGGGAAGAGAAAAAGAGTGAACGTTTCAGGCCAAAGACCCTTTGTCAAAACTGAAAAGGAGACAAAAGAAGCTAGTTAAACTGCAGGGAGGATGGGGAGGGGAATGTTTCTGAAGGGTAAAACAGAGGTGACCATGGGGATAAGCTGTAAACACGGTTATCTGGTCAGACGGAAGATGAGGTGCTGTTTCTCAAGCTTGCATTGGGCCTCATTGTAACAGTAACAGCCCATGATTATCGGGTTAATCCAGAAAAGGAAGGAAATCAGTCACTTGTCAAATCAGATCAACATGAAGATCATTATGAAGAAAATCTTAGACAAGCCTCAGAAATTTACCATGGAACTGGATTATTTTTATATATAAGGGATTACATTAAGTGAGATTGTTCATATTTATTATGTGAAATTTTCACTTGTGTTGCTATGAAATAGTTTATCCATACCTGACCTCATTTTACCAGTTGTATTTGAGAAGATTGATATTGAGAAGATTCACTTTGTGCAAATATCTGAACCAGGAATAGTATTGTGCAAATATCTGAATTAGACAACCAGGAATAGTATTGTTAGAACACTGAGGCAGATTTGCCGCCTTCTCTTAAAATAGTGCCATGGATCCTTTTATACCTACACTGCATCCATTTTGGGGTGAAAGTGCCTGGGGAGGAGGAGGGATGGGTGGGGAGACACTTTACCCTGCAACCGTGGGAGGTGTAACATCTATCCCTGCACCTTCTCCCTCGCCTCCATCCAGGGCCTTAAACAGCCCTTCCAGGTGTGACACAGATTCACGTGCACCTCCTCCAAACTTGTCTATCACATTCAGTAGTCTCGATGTGGCCTGCTCCATGTTGGTGAGACCAAACGCAGACCAGGCGGTTGCTTTGCTGAGCCCCTGCGCTCCATCCACAATGGCCTTCTGGAGCACCTGGTTGTAAGCCATTTTAATTCCCCTTCCCATTCCCACACCGACCTGTCTGACCTTGGCCTTCTCCACAGCCAGAGTGAGGCCAAATGCAAACTAGAAGAACAGTGCCTCATACTTCGCCTGGGTAGTCTACAACCCAATGGCACAAACAGTTTCAGGCAACCTGCTCCCCCTCTGTCCCTTTCTGTCTCCTTATGATTTACCCTAGTCCCCTCACACACATCCTTCTTTCCAACACCCCCCACCCCCCAGTCCCCTATCACTCAGTTCCCTTCCCCTCCCCTCCTGACTCCATCTGTCCATCACCCACACACTCCTCCCACTGGGCCCCCTATCCTCAACCCCCACCACTCCCATCTGCCCACCATCCCTCCCTTATTTGGTTTCACTCTTCATCTTTCTTTCTTATCAGATTTCATCATCTATAGCCCTTTGTTATCTCCACTTATCACCTCCCAGCCTCTGTTGCTATCTCCACCCTACCATCCCCCATCTGACTCCATCTGCCAATCAACCCCTCCTCACCTGGATCCACTTGTTGCTTGCCAGCTCTGCCCCACCTCTCCCCCTCACTCCTTTATATTGGCTTCCTCGTCTCTATCATTCAGTCTAGATAAAATGCCTCAACCCAAAACATTGACTGTCCATTTCCCTCCACAGATGCTGCCTGACTGAGTTCCTCCAGTGGTTTGTTTTTTGCTGCAGATTCCAGCATCTGCATTCTCTTGTGTCCACACTTGGATTCTAGCCTGCTGACACTGCTGACTTCCTGCAAAACTTTCTCTCAAACATATTATCTTAATGGATGTCTGTAAACCTGAAGCAAGAAAGTAAACAAAACATGATCTTACTGAACAGCAGAGCAGGTTCAAGGACCGTATGGTCTTCTTCTGCTTCTATTTCTAATTCTTATATTCTTTGTGTGAAACTAATTTTTTTCAATGTGATGGTTTTGAGGGAGCGTTTGCAACTGGAAGAACTGGGAGGGGTGAGAAAGAAACTAAATACATGTAGCTAAACAGTGTAATCATATTCAATTTTCAGGCAAGCATTCCTTTTCCTATTAAGCATTTGAATAACGTAAGTTAAAAGATTTTCATAACAGAAAAATTTGTTTCTCCTTCAGATGTCATTTTATTGCAATTCATCACCTTATGATTTAATAGTGTGCTTATTAATCATTTTCCCAGAGTTGCTGATATCATGTCACTGCAATGCTGTCACAATATCACAAACATTAAAGCCTCCAAAAATTGCAGAGAAGTTTGCTCATTAACATTGCACCAAATGCCTCAAAAATGGAAGGCTTTTTAACTTGCTGTGATTAATCAAAATGATACACTCATCAATATAATTTTGCTAATAACTTGAGGAAGTGGGTGAAACTACTATATTTAAGGTCTAGTTTATGGGAACTCATTTATCAGAACAGAATGGATTTACGTTCCAAGTTAGAAAGAAGTATCTAAACCTTTAAGGGGTAATTTTCCCCACACCACCATTGCTGAATTAAGACAAGAAGCACTCCTTTTGGCAATACTAGTAGTAATTTAATTCCATTTTTTTTTAGAAAAGACGGGTTTATTCATCCCTCCCCTGCCCAATTAAGTTGTTTTAACTAATGGAGAGGATTGAGGCAATTTAGGGAGATCCTTTAATTGTAGTTAAGAAAGTAAAGAGTAGTGAAGGACATATATCTGACAAAGGACTTGCTTTACGATCTTACCTTCTTCTTAACCCTAACTCACTTTATTGGACTGTGAATATTGATGATTATCCTTTAACTTCATAGATGTCTTTGCCTCACATAATATTATTTGCTGTGACTAATCCAACATTTACCACCATTTTCTTCTTTTTCTTCAGTTTCCAAAGAGATAACTGATATAATTCGGCACCCTTCTTACTCTCTTCCCCATTGTCCTTGTGTAAGTCTAAACAGATGATACTTAAGTAAAGAATGTCATATAGTTGTACAGCACAAAAGCAGTCCTTTTGGTCCACCATGTCTATGCCAACCCTCAAGTACTTATCTATACCAATCCCATTTACCAGCCATAGTCATCAATGCCTTGGTGATTCCAGTGTTTGCCTAGATACTTTTTAAATGCGATGAGAGTACCTGCCTCCACCAGCCCCTTAGCCAGTGATCTCTAGATTCTAATCATCTGAGTGAAAAACTCTTCCTCAGATCCCCTCTTATCTTATATCCAAGCCCTCTGGTTTTAGATACCTATGGGGAAAAATTTCTTGCTATCTACATAGAACAGTACAGCACAATACAGGCCCTTCGGCCTACAATGTTGTGCCGACCTTTAAACCTCACCGAAGACTATCTAACCTCTTCCTCCCACATATCCCTCTATTTTAAATTCACCATATGCTTATCTAGTAATGTCCTGAATTTGACCGATGTACCTGCCTCCACCACTGCCCCAGGCAGCGCATTCCATGCCCCAACCACTCTCTGGGTGAAAGACCTTCCTCTGATATCTCCCTTGAACTTCCCACCCATTACTTTAAAGCCATGCCCTCTTGTATTGAGCATTGGTGCCCTGGGAAAGAGGCGCTGGCTGTTCACTCTATCTATTCCTTTCAATATCTTGTGCACCTCTATCATACCTCCTCTCATCCTCCTTCTCTCCAAAGAGTAAAGCCCTAACTCCCTTAGTCTCTCCTCATAATGCATACTCTCTAAACCAGGCAGCATCCTGCTAAATCTCCTCTGCACCCTTTCCAACACTTCCACATCCTTCCTATAATGAGGTGACCAGAACTGGACACAGTACTCTAAGTGTGATCTAACCAGAGTTTTATAGAGCTGCATCATTACCCCGCGGCTCTTAAACTCAATCCCCCGACTTATGAAAGCTAACACCCCATAAGCTTTCTTAACTACCCTATCCACCTGTGAGGCAACTTTCAGTGATCTGTGGATATGGACCCCTAGATCCCTCTGCTCCTCCACACTACCCAGAATCCTGACATTAACTTTGTACTCCGCCTTGGAATTTGTCCTTCCAAAGTGTACGACCTCACACTTCTCTGGATTGAACTCCATCTGCCACTTCTCAGCCCAGCTCTGCATCGTATCAATGTCCCTCTGCAATCTTTGACAATCCTCTACACTATCCACAACACCACCAACCTTTGTGTCATCTGCAAACTTGCTAACCCACCCTTCTACCCCCTCATCCAAGTCATTAATAAAAATCACGAAAAGCAGAGGTCCCAGAACCGATCCTTGTGGGACACCGCTAGTCACAGCCCTCCAATCTGAATGCACTCCCTCCACCACAGCCCTCTGCTTTCTACAGGCAAGCCAATTCTGAATCCACACGGCCAAGCTTCCCTGGATCGCATGCCCTCTGACCTTCTGAAGAAGCCTACCTTGTCAAATGCCTTACTAAAATCCATGTAGACCACATCTACCGTACTACCCTCATCAATCTGGTCGTCACCTCAAAGAACACAATCAGGCTTGTGAGACATGATCTGCCCTTCACAAAGCCATGCTGGCTGTCCCTGATTAGACTATGATTCTCCAAATGCCCATAGATCCTATCTCTAAGAATCCTTTCCAACAGCTTGCCCACCACAGATGTAAGACTCACTGGTCTATAATTCCCTGGACTATCCCTACTACCTTTTTTGAATAAGGGGACAACACTTGCCACCCTCCAATCCTCCGGTACCATTCCCGTGGACAACGAGGACTCAAAGATCCTAGCCAAAGGCTCAGCAATCTCCTCCCTCGCCTCACAGAGCAGCCTGGGGAATATTCCATCAGGCCCCAGGGACTTACCTGTCCTAATATTTTCTAACAGCTCCAACACATCCTCTCTCTTGATATCAACATGCTCTAGAACATGACCCTGACCAACACTGTCCTCAGCGTCATAAAGGCCCCTCTCCTTGGTGAGTACTGAAGGGAAGTATTCATTGAGGACCTCACCCACTTCCACAGCTTCCAGGCATGTCTTCCCACCTTTATCCCTAATCGGTCCTACCTTTACTCGCGTCATCCTTCTGCTCTTCACATAAGTGAAAAATGCCTTGGGGTTTTCTTTAACCTTACTCGCCAAGGCCTTTTCATGTCCCCTTCTTGCTCTCCTCAGCCCCTTCTTAAGTTCCTTCCTTGCTATCCAATATTCCTCAAGAGACCTATCTGATCCTTGCTGCCTAAACCTTATGTACGCTGCTTTCTTCCTCCTAGCTAGATGTTCCACCTCTCTTGTCACCTATGGTTCCTTCACCCTGCCATTCTTTCTCTGCCTCACTGGGACAAATTTATCCCTAACATCCTGCAAGAGATCCCTGAATAATGACCACATCTCCATAGTACAAAAATGTCATCCCAATTCACCCTCGCAAGTTCTAGCCTTATAGCCTCATAATTTGCCCTTTCCCAATTAAATATTTTCCTGTCCTCTTTGCTCCTATCCTTGTCCATGACAACGCTAAAGGTTAGGGAGCGGTGGTCACTATCTGCCAAATGCTCACCCACTGAGAGGTCTGTCACCTGACCCAGTTCATTACCTAATACTTGATCTAATATGGCATTTCCTCTAGTCGACCTGTCAACATACTGTGACAGGAATCCGTCATGGACACACTTAACAAACTCTGCCCTGCCTAAACCTTTGGTACTAAGTAGGTGCCAATCAATATTTGGGAAGTTGAAGTCTCCCATGATAACAACCCTGTTATTTTTGCACCTTTCCAAAATCTGCCTCCTGATCTGCTCTTCAGTATCCTTGCTGAAGAGGGGGCCTATAGATTACTCCCAGTAGAGTAACTGCTCCTTTCTTGTTCCTAACTTCCACCCATACTGACTCTAGAGAGGATCCTGCTACATTATCCACCCTTTCTGCAGCTGTAATAGTAGCCCTGACCAGTAATGCCACCCCTCCTCCTCTTCTGCCCCCCTCCCTATTCCTTTTAAAACACTGAAATCTGGGAATATTCAGTATCCATTCCTGCCCTGGTGACAGCCAAGTCTCTGCAAGAGCCACAAAATTATAGTTCCATGTATTTATCCAAACTCTCAGTTCATCACCCTTATTCCTGATGCTTCTTGCATTTAAATAAATGCACTTTAGCCCATCCACCCTACTACTTTTATACCCTATACTCTGCTTCTCCTAATAAATCTACCACTCATAATTTTGTATACCTTATTTAGGTCTTTGTTAGTCTCCTCCACTCCAAGGAAAACAAACCCTCTCTACCCAGTTTCTCTTTTTAACAGATATGTTACGTCCCAGGAAACATCCTGGTGAATCTCCTTTGCACCCTCTTCCAGTGCAATAGTGTGGTAGCCAGAAATACACACAAAACTCTGGTTCTGGCCTAACCAGTTGCATGTAGTTTTTAAAAAAATCTTATTTACAGCGTGGTAACAGGCCCTTCCGGCCCAACGAGTCCGTGCTGCCCATTTTAAACCCAAATTAACCTACCCGTACGTCTTTGCAATGTGGGAGGAAACCGGAGCACCTGGAGGAAACCCACGCAGACATGGGTGAACGTACAAACTCCTTACAGACTGCAACGGGACCATAGCCTTCAAGCTAAAGAAGGTAGGCATCCATCAACCTTTGCCTCCTATTACCAAGCCAATTTTGGATCTAAGTTCTCTCGGATCCCATGGTCTCCATGTAGACTACATCAATCACACAGTCCTCATCTATAAACTATGTGGCTAGCTGTATAACTGTAGAGGTTACCAACAAATTTAATCTGAGCTGACTGAAATTATGATGAAGTAGGGAGAACATCTGCTCTCCAGCACCCACATATGAAGCTCTGTTGAAGATAAATCTGTGATGGTTGTAGATGGAACATTCAGTGATGGAATATTCAATTTGGACAAGACAGATTTAGAACAATAACACAACAGCTTGCATTTGTATAGCACCTTTACTGTTGTATAACGTCTCCAAGGAATTTCATTGGAGTTTGTCACACAAAAAAAATCTTGTCATGTAAATGACCAGATGCAGTAAAATTTAAATATGTGTGCCTGAAGCAACAAAAGCACTGACAATCAAACATATGTTTGCAAACAAAACTCACAGAAACGCTTATACTTGAAGTGAATGATTTGCCCCCTATTCCATCTGAAACATCTGGCCTTGCATGACCAATCTAGCAAAGAAGAATATGAATTAAGAAAAAAATCTTATATTTAGTGTGCCCCACAATTGATTTCACTTAAGGAAGGAGCTCTTCTCCATCATAGGGATTTTAGATGCCAAATAAAATGATTTTCTCCTCTTGTATCTACAGTTGCCGTAACAGCAAGGATAAACATGAAACATATCAGCCTGTCATTATTGCAGACTTTAAAGGCATCAATCTATCAAAACAAGCTGGACTATTTTCTGGGAGTAAACATGGTTTTCTAGTCACTATGTACTGTCTTAGAAATAAATAAGGTATAATATAGATCACAGGATGTGAAAAGAAAGCTAACAATCTGCAATCAGCAGCCAGCTAAAGTATCAGTAACATTTTTAACTATATATATATTTTTAAAAAGTCACTATTTTTTGGAAAACATGCACCTATTTCAAAGATTACCCCAGAAGGAAACTTCATAGTTCAAGATTTTCCTTCACCTTTTCCTCTCAGGACAGTACTCACTCAGGAAGAGGAGAGGGATGGATATACAGACAGAGTCCAGTCATATTTGAAATATAAGTTAAAGTGTCCAAAGTTGAGATATAATATTAAAATACTTGCTTGCTTTGTCTTGAGCTAAATGGTTTCACCTGGAATAGTAAGGGGGTGCCGAATTGGCCTCAGTTCCTAGTGGTTAGCTGAGGAAACAATGCCCTGAGTTTTCATGCTTTGATTGTTATTCGTTGACCTCTGTTGAAAGGGAATTGTGTGTCAGGACAGCAACAGCCAAAGCAGTCTCACATGCCATTCTGCAATCAATCGGAATGTGACCTCATCAAAACAGAGATGATAGAAGGGCACAAAGCAAAGAGATGACCAGGAAGAAACTGCTTGATCTAGAAATATCTGGCTGTCAAATGGGGGTAAATGAATGAATTAACCAGCATTTATATAGAGCATTTCATGACCTAAGGATGTCCTAAAATATTTTGATACCAAAGAAGTACCTTTTGAAGTGTGGATCCATTGAGGCTGTTCTTATTTACTATATGTATAAGTGATTCAAGCTTTGGAATGAAAGAAACACTATTAAAATTATAGGGAGTATAGCAAACTGTAATGTGACTCATTAGGAGAATATATTAGACTAAGAAGGTGGGGAGGTATATAACAACTGTGGTTCAGTTCTATAACGTGAAATTAAAATAGGGAAAATAAATATATTTATTATATGTATAAATTGATCAAAGTTCCTGTCCCTTTAGTGTCTCTTATGTTCTATTGAGAAACAGAGAGAGATAGGTGGAGAGATTTAAATAGAGAATTCCAGAGCCTAGCAACTGAAAGCACATCTGTAGCTGTTATGGTGGAAGTGCAAGAGATAAGGAATGAAAGATGCAGATACCTTGAATGGTTGTAGGCAAGAGAAACAGCCTAAGGTGTTAGCCCATGCGGTACCATTCCTACGGTGACTTTCTTCCAATCAGACTGTTTTGGGAACTGCTCTCTTGCTGCATGTTGGTGCAGCAAGAGAGCAGTTAGTCACATGATATAATCTTAATTGCATTTATACAGTAATTGCCACCCACAAACCAATATTACATCTGACACATCAATACAGTGAAAGGGTGAAGGGGCCTAAAGATGTCAATATTATTTGTTGACTTCAGGTTGATGTTGTGGGATTAAGTTTAGTTTAGTGGAGTTTATTATCATATGCACAAGTACACGTGTGCACAGGTTGCAGCAGCATCACAGGCACATAGCATAATATAGGCAGCACTCACAAGAAAAGCATAAATGAAACATAAATCATACAAAATTTTTACCAGAAAGAACACAATTAAAACAAAAGTAACAAGGTCTATTTTAATGCAAAATCCACATTATCCTATGAGCTATGACCTATGACCTGAGTGACCGAAGTTGAGAACTAAGATTAAAATCAACTGGAATATCTCCATGATTCTTCTTCAACGTTGAGCCATTAAGTATTTTGTTTTTACCTGAGAAGTTTGGACAAGGACACAATTTGACCTCTTTTGTGATAGGTAACACCTCCAAATAGTGGGATGCTCCTTCAGTATTGTGCTGGGGTGCTGGCCTATACTTTTGCGTCATATTCCTATGACAATGTTGTCATCTTACATATATACAGGTGAACATGATTTTCACTCGTGATTAATCCGGTGGAAAATTCCATAATGGTAGTTGGTACCAAACATGAAATAAGAAGAATGGTCTAGTAAAGAAATATGAAATATCAGTATCTGTTATTTGAAGTTTATTGATGATACAAGGGTGGAACCTGACTGTATCCTTAGTTGGGTTGTGATTACGTTTAAAAAGAAAGTTTTCCTTTCGGCCAAAGGAGAGATCTAAGAATAAATGGGGACGTTTGTCAGGGACATCAAGCCAGGGCTGAATTGTAGAAAGAGAAACAAAAAACTGCAGGTGCTGGAATCTAGATGAAAAACACGATGATGTTGGAGGAACTCTGCAGGCCAGGCGGCGTCCGTGGAGAAAAACAGGCGGTCAATGTTTCTGGTCAGGACCCTTCTTCAGGACTAAAGATAGGAAAAGGGGAAGCCCAATATATAGGAGGGAAAAGCAGAGCAGTGCTAGGTAGACAGAAGAGGAGAGGTGGGGTGGGCACAAGGTGGTGATAGGTAGATGCAGGTAAGAGATGGTGATAGGCAGGTGGAGGAGGAGAGAGCAGATCCACTGGGGGATGGGTCAAAGTTAAGGAGAGAAAGGGAAAAAAAAGGTAGAAAAAGAGGCTAGGAAAGGGAAGAAGAAAAGAAGCATGGTGGGTGGGGTGGGGGGGGGGGGTGTGGAATTACCTAAAGTGGGAGAATTCAGTGTTCATGCCAATTCAATGTTCAATTGTGAAAATGCAAGAAATACAAGTAGCACTGAATGTTTTATTCAAAAATGTTTCAAGATAGTAGGGTTTTAAGTAGAACTTTATGTCACAAAATTAAATTGGATGGGTAGATTGTTGGATACATTGATTCTTGTGTTATATTGGACATAGAGGCAGGAAGGAAGAGGCTTGATGGATCTGACAGAGTTTTCTCATTTCATGCCTTCCTGGTACACACAATCAATGTCCAAGAGCCTGAGTAATTATTGCTGATTTTCCATCACTAATATGCTTCTGTTTGTCTGGTTTGTCTGGATTAAGGGTTTATTATTGAATTTTAATTCAATTCCAACTTTACATCAGTGTTATATAATATTAAAACAGAAAATGCTGGACAAACTCAGCAGGCCAGGCCGTATGTGTGGGAAGAGAAAAGAGTTAATGTTGCAGGTCGATGTCAGAACTGGGAGGGAGAGAAAAGGAGGTTGTTACAATGCGGGGGTGGGGGGGGGGGTCGGGGTGTATGGGTCTGACAGGGTAAAACAAGGGTAACCATGGAGAAAAGCTGTAAACAAGGTTATGTGGTCAATGAGAGAATGGGAGCAGTCAGAGGGCGAGGAGGTAGATAAAAGAAGATAAACCAAATAATGTAGGAGTTGCAAAATGTAGAGCAGAAAGACACGCCTGATAGGTCAGGCTTGGCATGTCTTCCACTCCCAGAGAAAAAAGATTTAAAAAAAGCTGGTCCAGTATCACAGAAGGGTGACTGATACACAGAGAAATCAAGTTCGTTGAAGTTGTAGAATTGAACATTAAGTCCAGAAGTTTGCATGCACCTAGAAGGAAGATGAGGTGTTGTTTCTTAAGCTTGTATTGGGCCTCATGGATAGAGAATTCCAAAGGTTCACCACCCTCTACATGAATAGCGTAAGTTGACATGAGTGATGGTTGATACTGCTTGTGATCAAAGATACATATGGGACTTTGATCACAAGCAGTATCAACCATCACTCTACTTACTTTAAATGCATACTAATTCAGTGCTGTGTTACTAAATCCTAGTTGTCCCCAGAACAACTTGGTCTATTTTCCCTGCATTGCTCCCAAAAGGATCATTGAATAGTGAATGACACAATCCTGTGCATGATGCTGCAGAAATGTATAAACCAGTTGAGGGTAAGTCACTTCAGAAAGTACCCATTTGAATTTCCAGGTTGACCCAAAATGGCTCGGAAATGTTTGCTATTGCATTTCACTCTGGGAAAAATCTAATTTTCAGTTGTGTAATGCTTAAAAAATGGATTCATGCAATCGGATTTTGGGGCATTGATAGAATTGTGCTCAAGCCACTGGCTGTCTCAGGGATGGGCTTGTGCTGCTGCAGACTTCAGTAGTGCTCCTGAATCTGCAGTAAACATCTTTTATGCCATTGGAGGCCATTGATGGATAGGGAGCTGGGGTTAGGTGTTGCTGGCTGAGATTGGTGTCTTGTGCAGGGGGAGGGTGGTGATCGAGGCTTCCGTCAGAGAGTTTGTAGAGTTGGGGAATTGGGACTAAACCTAATTAGAAAGTCAGGGACAGGAGCGATCGCAGGATCAAGGTTTCAGGAATGGAGGCAATTGGAGTGTTGATGCAATGAGATGAGTGAGCATGGGGTATGATTCACACCATTGCAGGAGGGATCCAAAGGATAAAATAATAGAACTTAACTTGATTGGGTCGCAGTCCTATGCGACAAAGTTAAAACTTACTTGTTTTGAGAGTGCACAGTTTAGAGCAATCACACGTTGCCATAAATCACCATGATTCTATCATACTCCCCAGTGAGTATATAAAGAAAAGAAATCAATCAAATGTGACTTATTTCATATATCGTAATAAAATCCATGAACTATATCTCCCTTCACTACAATACATCAGATACTGCATCTAACATTGACTAAACAATTATGACAATCTCCGGAGTGTCTTTTGTCTAAGATAGCCTAAAATGGTTGTCCTACTTCTTTTTCTGCTATATCTAAGCACTGTAATAACTCACCTCTACTTCCAGCAATGGCTGACATCAGGGATAAATGGTGAATTATTTTCCAAATCTGAATTGGCTCAGAAATGGGACATTTTGTTCCAGACTGAGTGATTAATTTTTGAAATGGCATGTGCTATGAGAAAGTATGCCAATGAACAAATAGACGCATCTAGCGTTACATGTACACAAACAATCCTATATTGGAGGCTATGCCGAAGAATTTTCTGTATGGAATTTGCTGCCCTTCTGGTGTAATAGACAAAGTAGTGATTTTTTTTCAATTTTCCTTGTGCTGTAGTAGATAGAGATGCTGGAAGTCTGATGAGGAAAGTATTAAGATCTTTGGGCAGTTTAGTGATGTTAGGATATTGGATAATTTAAAGGAGAAGAAAGATAGAAGTGAAAACCATTTCTATTGCTACCATGCAGCCCCACTCTATTGCCTCAGAGTTGATTGGAATAAATTTGCAAGAAAACACAAATGTTCTGCCACCCTGAAATTACCTGCAGTCGTTGGATAGTCTAGGGGACTATGTAGGCTCGAGATGCAAAAATTATTTCTTTCAGCCACGTAATCCACAAACAGAAAAGTAACACAAAAGAATTCCTCAATGCCAAATCTGAAGGTTCTGCTAGATGGCGCCATTGGTTAGGCTTTCAACATAAGGAGCAGCAAGACGGAATTGTCTGTAACAGATGGTCCACAGCAGGAGGGCACCAATTATTTAATTAATAACCAAGTATGATTGAGTCAATCACTGACTCTAACAAACAAAATGTGATTTAGAAATGATTGCTGCTTCTGTAGTAGCCTTTCCCACCCCTTTCTTTTGTTGTGTTGTATAATGAAGTCTGTTGCACTCCACAGAATGATCCCACATTAAAGGGCTTGTCTTCACACAAAAAAAGTACTTGGAAAATTTCTTTTAATTTGTTTGCACACACACAACACAAAGACTTGAACCATATTGTTGCATCTCTGTTGTACGGTATTATTGGGCTGTTTTTGACTCATAGTCAATTTAGTTCTTCTGCCACCGCAGACAAAACAAAGACTTGTCATAGTCTCACAAAGATGGTGAATCTTTGTTGTGAATGCAGAGTGGAATTGTTAAACTACTATTTATGTGCTAGTTCAAACGTGGATCCAATAATCACTACATTACTGCTAATACATGGTTAGCTATAACTTATGTTGTTTTGCCATTTTATTCTCTTCCTGTTTGTCAGTCATCCCCTACCAAGCAATTTACCTGATACAGGCTGGAAAGTGAGTCAGTGTCTTAACTGACACCCTCCAGTAATTGTAAAAAAAAGGCTTCCATGGAGAGAAGGAAAACTGTGGAGGGGAGACACAGGGTTCCATTGTGCCTTACCACATCTCTTAACCCACCTCACAATAGGGCCTATTCTGCTTGCTTTATGATCCTGCCTTGTGTTAGGCAGAGCACCTCAGCAGTGCTCTCTGCAATGTAAAGCTGCTGCAGGCATTAAAACCTACAGAATTGATTTGCTGCACAAGCAAATCAGTGATCAGTCGGAGAGGCACAATAAGGGACAAGCCATTGATGTCTGATGGGCACACCATATGGTTGATAACTTAGTGCAGATTTCACTCCTTGCTTGACAGTGAATGGAAAGCACACCATAGGTTGCACATTTTTCATCGATTTTGGTGTTGAATGGCATCCTGTGGTGGGCCAAAGGTGGTATATAGAAAGTTAGCTCTGCCGCAATTCATCAATTAAAAAAATCTAGGTGGCTGAAGTGGAGTGAATTGTTTCCATTCAGTGCTGGCACTGGCTTGTATAATCCTATGCTGATGGTCTGAGAGAAATTGACCGGTGATCAAATAGCAGTCCTTCAGTTTGGGAATATGTATCCTATAAGGCAACATAGGTTTCACTAATGATGCCTTGAACTGTGTTGCTATCCTGCCAGTTCAAAACTGCACACACGTTGATGAAATCCTCTCATGAACAAATGATGCTGGGGAAACAACACAGGTTTTAAAGCATCTGGTCCAGTTTCCTGATGAGTGGGACCTTGCAAGAAATGAAAGAAACTGTTTTTAAAACATGTCCAGACAAAGTTTATATGCATTTTATGCATAACAGTCATGTACAAATGGGTCTAGTTTCTAGGCATGTGAGTTTTAAAGTTTTCTTTAAGTGAATGATCCTCCTTTTCAGTGTCCCAGCCCCTGCCCACAACTACACTGTTGAGCCCTTTAACAGCTCTGTTAAACAACTTGAACACAGGCAGCCCTGAAAATGTTGAAATACTGCCATTGCCAAAAATACTATTATATGGCTGACTCTAGGAGGTCTGTGGTGGGCCAAAGGTTGTAAATGGGAAGTTAGCTCTGCTTCAATTCACCAATTAGAAAAATCAAGGTGGCTGAAGTAGTGGTGGACTGTTTCCACTCAATGCCAGTGTTGGTTTGCAGGATTCTGTGCTGATGGTCCCAGATAAGCTGACTGGTGATCAAGTGGCGGTCCTGTCAATTTGGGAATGTGCATCCTATAAGGCAACATGTCTTACGCTCTGTTGATATCTCCCAGTGCTAAAATACACAGTGGCTCTCATGAAGGTGCTGCTTATCCATGGAAAATCTCAGATACGTCTGTGCATTACAGATTAACTGCTATTGTTAAAATTCTTCGAGGAACCTTGCATTCAACCCTAGCTGTAAACATAAGGTGCTATGATGACCTTAGTAACCATTGGTACCGCTGTGACTGTGAATGAATTTGGCTAATGATCAAGGGTTGGAGTTTGGTTGAGCTGGATTTTTTTTTTAAGCACAATTTTCCTGAAATCAGCAAAACCAGTACAAAAATTATTAGGTCAAAATCCTGGTATGTTCTCTGTGGGATTACCATTACCAGAAGTACTCCTGAACTTCAAGAATGTGGGTCACCATCACCTTCTCAAACACAATTAGGAAAGAACACCAAATGCTACCTTGCCATCAAAGCTCAGATCTCATAAATGAATAAAACAAAGTTCAGAATTTTAAGTGCAAATTGTGCTCATCACAGTTCTAGGTTCTGTGATCTTTTGCATTGGCTTTAAAAACATCAGTCGGTAATAGCTCCATCCTTAAACTTTACCATGCCCTAAATTTCACTATTTCTGCTGCTTATGCTTACCTACAGACCTTTGAACCGCTTTTGTTTAAATGCATTAACAGGCAAGCTTTTAATTTGTTTTCATTTACGAAGAATTTGAACATTTACAGCAATGCAAGTAGTAGATGATTCCTTTTTAAAAGGCAGCTTCAATTGTAGTTGATTAACACAAAATAAATTGCTTGATTTATGGGACAAAGCAGTTTTCTGTTCTGTTGATCAAACTACGCAATTATCCTCTTTTAAAATATCAAGGTACATTTTTGAAAAAGTCATGCTCTAAAATACTATCCGATTGCACTTGTTAATGGAAAATTTTACATTTAACAGTATGCAAATCCGTTTGAGAAGAAATTGTTGCAATTTTGGATGCATTTTGCAAGCAGATCACCAATTGTATCCAGATGTCTGCAAATGTCACAGCTTTCTCCTGATCCCTCTGATGGATTGCAACATAGCTAAAAGAATTCCTTGGACAAATTCAGGCATGCTTTTCCTGCCTATGTGTTACATTTTCCAATGGCAAGGAACCCTTAAGATGCTTGGAAGCACACACTTTGCTGCATGGACTTAGCACACACTCTTCTTAAGCAGAGCCTTATGATTAAGGAAGACTTACTTTCATTCGGGTTTTGGGGGTTCTGAGATAAATGATGAGGACAAATGTGGAAACCGCAGACTCATCCACCGATGGGGTAGAGGTGCTTGATGGGATAGGTGGGTGGGTAACTTATAAGCTTGTGTGCTCTTTGTTCCATTCACCAGGGCATCTGTGTGCTCCTGATGCATGGACTTTAGGTTCTCAGTGTCATCCTGAAAGCTTTTTCTTGGGCCAGGGATTCCCAAGAAGCAGGGGAATATTGCATTTTTCATACAAGCTTTGAGCAGACTCTTGAGTCTCTTCCTCTGTTCATCTGGTAGCATAGCATGCTGTTTCCATGTTTGAGTGAGGCAAAGCTATTCACCAATTCCACAGGGGAGTTTGTTGAGATACCAGAATAGCTCATTCTTGATGACGCAATTTACATCATGAAGATAATGTTCCCTTAAGGGCAACAGAGTAATCTCCCTGGTAATTTCAACGTCGGAGCTGGTAAGAATAGGAACCTCTGGAAAAATGTGATTGGTAGGGAAGGTGCAGGGAAAGCTAACTCCAGTGGAGTCCCCTTCCCGATGAAATACTAGGAACATGGTCTTGTCATAACCAATGTCCTGCTTCACCCGTGTGAGACAAATAAAAATCTTATGATCCAAGCATTGGTACTCATTTGAATACTTCATAACCTGAGTGAGGAACCTCAAGGGTCTCCATATCACTCGGGATGTGATAGGTGCTGATGCCTACTGGACCACCGATTGGCTAATCCAGTCTATCACCTCCATCAGTCTAGCCTCTGAATAGTGATGACAACAGAAACAATGCTGTAGGGATATTAAAAGTGTCAAGGCCCCTGTAAGGAAATCTCTGTTCAGTCAGCATCCCACCAACCTGTCAACCTCTAACCAACTACAGCCACAGAGTGTCCACTGCCCTATTGATTAGTATAATTCGTGGTCATGAAGAGACTCTTGGCTTCTCTGTCAGAAAACGTCAAGACTGGTTTGATGAAAATGATCAGGAGGTCCAGGCACTGACTGACCATAAACATAAAGCATTCTAGGTCTGGAAATTCTTTCACATCACCTGAGGGCTGAGTTTAAAAAAAACCTTGTGGCTTAAAAACAGAAAGCAGGTAGAAAGAGCATGGGGGGGGGGTCAAACGATGTCTATAGATTCTGCATCAATGTCAAAACTATAGCATTTATTGTCCATTCCTCCCCCCACCCTGACCTCTCCTCCTCCTCCCCCTGTTCCCTCCACCACATCCATCTCCTATCCTACATCTCTCCCTTCACCCCTTTACCACTCCCAACCCCTCTCACACCTTTCCTCTCACCAGCCCAGCCCCCCCCCACCCTTCCTCTTCTAGCCCCAGCTCTAACCTCTGCCGAGTCTTTACTATCCCCCTGACCTCACCCTCTCTGAGGCTGAGCGGTCTGTTCTCAGCAAAGGCCTCACCTTCGTACCTCTACGCCCCCACCTGAATGAATTCTGAGCCCGGCACGATGCCGAGCTCTTCTTCCGCTGCTTCTGCTGCCGTGCCGCCTTCTTCGGTAAGGAGTCCTCTCCCCCTTCTGATGACCAGTTCTCCCGCCTTCAGCACTCTTGTCCCACCCGGACTCCCCCACCGGGCTTGTTATCTTCCCTGGACCTGTTCATAGCCAACTGTCAGCAGTGTGGTCGAGAGAGCTCACACCCGTATCTCTGCCATTTCCCACATCTCCGCTCTCACCCCCACCCCTCCTAGACCCAACAGTGATAGGGTCCCCCTTGTCCTCGCATTTCATCTCACCAGCCTACGTATCCAACACATCATTCTCTGCCACTTCTGCCATCTCCAACGGGACCCCACCACCAAGCATACCTTCCCCTCCCCAACCCTTTCTGCCTTTTGCAGGGACTGCTCTCTCTGCGACTCCCTAATTCACTCCTCCCCCACCACTCATCCCGCTTCCACTCTGGGAACTTTCCACTGCCCCTGCTATAAGTGCAACACCTGCCCCTACCCTACCTCCAGCACCAGAGACCCAAACAGTCCTTTCAGATGAGACAGAGATTTACTTGCACCTCCCTTAATATCATCTACTGCATTTGGTGGTCCAAGTGTGGCCTCCTCCACATAGGTGAGACCAAAGGCAGGCTAGGTGACCATTTCGCAGAACACCCACGCTCTCTCCGTAACCGTGATCTGCATCTCCCCCTTGCCAGTCACTTCAACTCCCCCTCCCACACTATCACTAATATGACGGTCCTTGGCCTCCTCTACTGCCAGGAGAATTCCAAGCGCAAACTGGAGGAACAACACCTCATTTTCTATCTCGGAGCTTTGCAGCCTAACGCCATGAACATTTATTTCTCCCACGTTAGGTAATCCCCACCCCCTTTTGCCTCAAGCCACCCCCCCCTCCCCCCACCCACCAGGCTTCTTTTCTTCTTCCCTTTTGTAGCCTCTTTTTTTTCTACCCATTTTTTCCATTCTCTCCTGACCTTTGACCCATCCCCCAGTGGATCTGCTCTCCCCTCCTCCCCCGCACCTGCCTATCACCATCTCTTACCTTCATCTACCTATCACCACCTTGTGCGCATCCCGCCTCCCCTCTTTTGTCCACCTATTGCTGCTCTGCTTTTCCCTCTTATACAGTATATTGGGCTTCCCCTTCTCTTCAGTCCTGAAGAGGGGTCCTGACCCGAAACGTTGACCACCTGCTTTTCTCCACGGATGCTGCCTGGCCTGCTGAGTTCCTCCGGCATCATCGTGTTTTTCATCTAAGTTCCAGCATCTGCAGTCCTTTGTCTCTCTATTGTCCATCCCTAATTACTCCTGAACTGGGGAGGGGCGTTCAGAGTAAATCACATTGCTGTGAGTCTGGAATCACATGTAGGACACAGCAGGGAGAAGTGGCAGGTAAAATTTCCTGAAGACCACTCACCAACCAGATGAACTTTTACAACAATCCAATAGTTTTGTTCTTATCAGTGGTTATTTTTTAACATCTCAGATCATTCTTTTATTACTTGAATTTAAATTCCTTGGGTGCCATGGTGGGATTTGAACTGATGTCTCAGCATCAATGGTCCAAATCTCTGCCTTCTAATTCAGTAATTTAGCCACTGTGCTGCTGCACCAGCCCAAGCGAACAAGGACCCACCCTGTTGAGAGACAAGAATGGAGGAGAGCTTATTAAGGACAGAGAGGTGGTCAGTGCCTGCTGGAAGGAAGACTCCAAAGATCTCCTCAACTGACACTTTATCTTTGACTCAAATGTCCTTTACTGCATCCCATAGCAAGCTATCTTACCGCTCCTCCAAACTAGCTTGGTGTCAGAAGGCCATCTGCGAGCTGACAAACAACAGCAGATGAACTCACTGATGAAGTACATGAAACCTGGGTGGAGAAGTACTTTTGCATGAACCCATGACCTGATCTCACTCACTCAGAGAGGAGAGCATGCCATGGGATTTTGGAGACACCATAGTTGAGATCATCTTCCAGAAAGGGGACTTCAAATCGTAGTTATTACAGAGGGACCTCCCTGCTGTCTGCCACATGCAAAGTCCCTATAAGGATCATCAACCACCTCCTTCTAGTATCCCAGGATAGTTTAGATTCCACCTGTCAATAGATACAATAGATATGATCTTTATCCATGTGACAAATGTAGGAAGCAGCATCAACCATGGTACAGGGCCTTTTTTGAGCACACAAAACCGTATCCCTGTCGACCCTTACCAATTTTTATCGATACACCACAGAAAGCATCCTACCTGGATGCATCGTGGCTTGCTATGGCAACTGCTCTGCCCGTGACCGCAAGAAATTGCAAAGAGTTGTGGACACAGCTCAGCACATCACGGAAACCAGCCTCTCCTCCATGGAGTCTGTTTATACTTCTCGCTGCCTTGGTAAAGCAGCCAGCATAATCAAAGACCCCACCCATCCCAGGCATTCTCTCTTCTCCCCGCTCCCATTGGGCAGAAGATACAAAAGCCTGAAAGCACATACCACAGGCTCAAGGACAGCTTCTATCCTGCTGTTATAAGACTACTGAATGGTTCCCTAGCGTAATAAAATGGACTCTTGACCTCATTATGACCTTGCACCTTATTGTCTAACTGCTCTGCACTTTCTCTGCAGCTGTTACACTTTGTTCTGCATTTTGTTATTGTTTTACCTTGTACTACCTCAATGCTATGTGTAATGAATTGAACGGTCTGCAAGAAAAGCTTTTCACTGTATCTTGGCACCTTCCAATCCCTTCATCAATTGAGAAGGATTAGCAACAATCCATGTCAAACTTGGTTGTCTTCAGGAATTCATTCTCATTGTACACCTACTGCACCATGGCTTCAGCCATGATCCTTATCAACAGGTCAACCACAGACCCATTCCCAGTGCAGGCTGATGCCAGGCAGGGTTGTGTCGTCACATAGACTATCTTCTCACAGCTTTTCCCCTCCGCCATCAGATTTCTGAACAGTCCATGAACCCATGAATGCTACCTCATCATTCTTTTTTTTGCACTATTTATGTATTTTTGTAATTTATAGTAATTTTATGTCTTTGCACTGTACTGCTGCTGCAAAACAACTAATTTCACATATAAGTCAGCGACAATAAATCTGATTCTGATTCCTTACTGAAATAATGCAGTTCACTTCCAACCAACATCCTGTTGGAGTGGAATTTATCTACAAGACAATCAGGAAATGATTTGAGCAAAAATCAAACTGATGGAGGGTCTCAGTAGGTCAGTCTAAGTGAAGACCCTTGACCCAAAACGTCCACTATCCATTTCCCTCCACAGATGCTGCCGGACCTGCTGAATTCCTCCAGCAGTTTGATTTTTGCTCTAGGTTCCAGCATCTGCAGTCTCTTGTGTCTTCATAAAATGATTCAATCTTTGTTGTGTCCATTGCCACACAAACATATGAACACTGAATTAGGGGCAGAACTGTGACAACCGGCCCCTCAACTCTGCTCTGCCATTCAATAAAATCATGGCTAATTTGATTGTAACCTCAACTGCACACTCCTGCCTACCCTGGTAACCTCTCTCCCACTTGCTTATCAAGAATGTATCTACCTCTGCCTTAAAAATTTCAAATACTCTGCTTCCACGGTTCCTTGAGGAAAATAATTCAAAGATTCACCATCTTCTGAGAGCAAGGTTTCTGCCTCATTTCTGTCTTAAATGGGAAACCCCTTTCTTTTAATGATGGCTGGTAGTTTCAGAACTTCTCACATGGAAACATGCCCTGTTCAAGAATCCTCTGGATTCATATGTTTTAATCATTTCCCTATTTCTCTTCTAAACTCCAGCAGGTACAAACCTATTGTGTCTATTCTTTCCTCATAACTCAACCTACCCATTCATCCTGTTACATCTTTTCTGAACTGCTCCCAAAGCTTTTGCATCTTCTTTAAAACTGAAGCATAACTCCCCTATGTTCTATTCCATTCCCCTTGCAATAGATTTCCTATTAACTTGTTGTATCTGTACACTAGCATTTTGTGAATCATATACAAGGACACCCCAATTCCTCTGCCTCTCAGAGCTCTGCAATCTCTCATTATTTAAATAATAATATGCAGTTTTGCCTTTTCCCGCATTATACTCCATTTGCCAGATCTTTGCCCTCTCACTTACCCTAGCCATATCATCATGTAGCCTCCATGTTTCTCTTTTCAGAAGTAAGCTAGCACCAACATCAGTCATTGAGTTACAGTACTCAGATGACACTTGCATGCATGCACATTTAGAAATCAAGCCCTAGGTACCGTTAACTCCTTCATTGAAGCATATAAAAGGATGGGCCTTACATTCTAAACAACCAGTCCTTTGTCCAATTCTTAACAAAGGTCCTTTGCCAACCTACTCTATCCCACGACAATTGAGATCCACGGCAGGAAATGTGGATCACTTTTCATACATTGGGAGCCAAATCTGAGAGAGGACAAACATCAGTGCCATAATTCATTATTTCTTCTAGTGTAGCACTACAATCTCTGGAAAGGATGTTCAAAAATCAAGACCTTAAACTTGATGGTATGTTCATAATCTACTGATTAGATGGATCAGTGATTCCCCACCTGTTCTGAATACAATGGAGGCATGACAACCTGCAGTATGCTGGAGAGGTACTATAAATTTGTCTTCATAAAATCCTCCAAATTCATTGGCAGGATAAGTGAATCATGGCAAAAGAATAGATGAACTCATGTCAGTGTCCTCTCCTGTGCCAAATCCCTAGCATTGAGGGTCTGATCACACTTAACTAGCTCCAGTGGACGAGCAACTTGGTTCCCTAATCAAGCACAATGCTTGAATTCTGTTGTGGCAAGAGATTCCCAAAGAAAATACTTCAAGGATAATTCTTAAAGCTTCCTTGAAAATGTGTAAAAATCTTATTAAAACCTTGGCCCGTGCTCAAAGTGAATATGGAGTATCTGGAAGGGCACTGAGCTCTTCTTAAACTCAATGATGCACACATGGAGGACATGTGCAAGCTGCTGAAAGAGAGCATATTACCCACCTTCCCACCCTGTCAAGCGCTACCTGTGACGGTCTTTGGATCCAGCATAGGACTTCAGCCACCTTGCAGCTCACCGAACTGAAATGAATGCAATTCATTCTCGACCCTGAGGAACTGCTTACGATGGAGATTATGTTGTAAGGTTATCTGCAGGTATGGGCTGTCCATCTGTTGTGCAAAGTCACCAGCTTGCTATCTTTTTTCATTCCTCCTTTCCTTCACCCAAACAACAATAATATTGAACTATTTCCAGAGGAAAATCCATGTTCTATATTTAAATGGTTCTAACTAAAATGACAACACTTAAATTCTTGACATAAATACAATAATACCACAAAAGTCCAATCGAAAACAGACTTTCAAAATGTTGATGTAGCTCTAAAAATCCAAGTCAAATGATGTCAGTTTCTCCTTAAATGCTGATTTCCTGATGGCATGCAGCCAAGCAGCATTGAGCAGCTATTATGTGTGTCTGGGATGATTGCACACTGCATTACCAGTGTGAGTTATGAGAAATTTCACTTGCTTCATTAGCATATATTAAAATTTGATTATAATATTTAAATACAGCTCCCTCCTGTTTTCTTGACTGATTGTTTATGGTCTCCTTCAAGTGAGTTATGGTGGAGAGCCAGAAAACACAATCTTCATGGTGACATTATAATAAATGGCTTAATGCGTGCATTAAAATGGTAGATGGATGAGTGACTTATGAAATGTTAAGTGTCCATTCTCTAACACCACAAACTGCAATTTCTAGGTTAATATGTCTACAGTAATTCCTGAAGCTTCATTGGCAGTGAGCACAAATCGCAGCACAAGACTTTCCTGTAGCACACTCATATCAATTAAACAACCTTTTCTCTGTTTTTCGTTATTATTCCAAGTGAGTCCTGATCTCAATTATCTTTTTTCCCTGTTAAACACCTTGAAAAGTGTTTAGCAGTCGAAACTGATCTTCAAAAAAATGAAATTTCAAGGGAATTGTAAACTCAATGAAAGAGAAAGAGAGATACTTGTTCATATTGCATTTTTTACACCTTCTGGCGACCCTCTTGGCTGTCCCAAAGTGTTCTGCAATTGATGGAGTACTTTTAAAGCTGAGTCATTGTTGTAAAGTAAGGAATGACTATACCGTATATGCATTTTCTGAGGAATGCAAATAAATAAGGAGCAAAAGCTCAGCCAGAGGGGTGGTATTTAAGACAAGTTAGGGAAGGGGTTCTAGAATGTGGTGGAGAGGGGTGGAATTGCAAATAATGGGCTGAATGAAGTGGAATGAATGCTAGGATACAGGAGTCAAGAGGAATCGGTGGTTTTGGGCAAGTTATTGTAGGGAGGTGTAGTGTTGGGGGAGATGTGACACTCTGAAGGGTTTTAAAGGTAAAGTTTTGTTATCTTACACTGCATTTCCCCCCGTCTTTAACACTTCCTCCTATTGGTTTTTAAAATCCACTGAACATCACTTAATAGGATTTGTTAGATCTCCTTTTGTACTCTCATTAGTTAAGATAATGACCTGCACTATGCAGGATTGGATGGTACCCTGTCTGGATTTCTCAATACCAACTGAAAGGAATTTTACCTTTGTATAAAAGTACCCAGTGCTTCCGTGCTATAAATGAGATAACAATACAGGCATGTACAATACAAACAACCTGCCACTGACAGTCTGCTAAGATTTGCCTAACAGTTCCACATTAGAGCTGTTTTCAAGAAGCTTGGAGAATTACCGAAAGGAATGACAGCTACATTTCAAAATTGTCTAATCAATCAGCAATAATGAGCTTCAAGATTAACCAGACTTTATCGCGGTCTGATCTGATTTCATCTGATGCCAATGCAGTCCATGGTGGCTGAAAATCAGTGTACCAAACACCCAGCTCATTCATGGTTGTCATGTTCTTCTGCTTAAGCCCAGTGCTTGCAATAAAACTCTGTTGAGCAATGTGCTCAAAAGTGGAAATTAGTAAATTCCACTCTTCTTTTAACTGATGTCTGCCAGTATTTTGAGATGTGATGTTCAATTGATGTTTGAATTTATATGTAGGGGCAAGTGGAGAAATGGTGAAATACTGTTGCAAGCGTGGTGGTCTCTGTGCTTCTGCAGATATATAATTTATTTGTTTCGGACAACAAAATGATATTGAATTCCATGGATCTGAGAATAGACTTAATATCCTAGAGCTTCATGAAATATTTATGTAGAATGTATCCTCAGGTGGTGAATTAAATGGAATGGAGGCCACAATGAGTCAGGTTGGACATTGTGAAAGTTGCTTGGTTGGTTGAAAGAAATGTTTTTATCTCTGTAGTCTTTCTGCTGGACTTAAGTGGAAGGCACTGACTCCACAGATCGGGTTGTATCGGGCTGGTAGGGCTGGTAGTGGAAAGTTAGGCATAGTCAATAAACTGAAACCCACGCACCTACCTGGTAAAACTAGGGTCCTTCTTGAGTTTCATTTGTGCCTGTGGACCCCAGTGGACTGTTGTTAGCCCCATAATCAAGACAAAAGGTATTCTGAATAAAGCCCCACACAAAAGATTATCAATTAAGCTTGAAACTGCAGGGATCTAGGGCCAAGTCTGGGAAAAGATAAGGAATTGGCTGAAGGCTAGGAAACAATGGAGGCTAATTTAATAGTAATGAACACACATGGTTGCTTAGTACAATAGTGGTTATATTAAGAGGTGAGTAATCCAGAGACCTGGAGTAATGATCTGAAGGCATGCATTAAAATCCCACCATGGCAGCTGGGGAATTTA